>NW_027176042.1:9999012-10436512 GCF_023055335.1 Clinocottus analis | reverse complement strand
AGCGAGTGACGCAACGTCCCCTTGGTATCGGGCTGCACAGAAAGAATGGGAAAAAAAAGAAGAAAAAAAAGAGGCCGGTTTTATTTTGAAAAACAGACCGGATACATCCGTCTGTGCGTCTAAACCTTTCACTCTTGACACATGTCAGAGGCTACGTGAGACCGTTACCCGAAAAATAAAACTTAAAAGGTACATGTCAAGTCTGCCAAAGTGCCGGTTTTGGATTAAAATCAAGGCAGAATGTCCTAAAATCGCCAAAAAGCTCTATGGCCAGTCCGCCCCTGCATGCAACGACTATGAAAATGTTACTGAGGCGGGCTTTGAGTCCATTAATGGAAGCTCCAACTGAAGCTGTACTAAATAGGCGTCCAAATATTTTTGCTAATGACACAAAAAAAGTCAGCTAAAGCTCAGAACTGCTGAATCGCCCCGAAACCAAAACACACTATTTATGATCCGCTTTTCCAGCTGTTGTTAGTGACAATTAAAAAAAGTGTTTTTCATTTGCTTGATTGCACAATATAACGTAATAATTTAAAGTGAAATACTACAGACTCAACTTGTAACATGCTGGGCTGTACTGTTCTAAAGAAAGTGACTTTACGATGATCATTTCTTTCAAAAACACTGAACATCTCTCTAACAGAGTTTGTGTTTTTGGTTGAGCGTAGTGTTAATTATCAGAAGGAAGACTTACAACGAGAAGATAAAAAAAAGATCCCTTTCGGACACAAAGGAGAACAAACAACTACACATTTTCAAAGTAGGTTAATTAAAAAAACAAACAAAAAACATACCTCGTGTGTAGAAAAATAAACTGGCTTCTGGTTTCATAAGCAACAAAACCTTTTTATTTAGATTTTGGTGCTGAAGAGGTGGACTGATTTATTTTAGAATGAAAATAAAAACACATTTCAATTGAAGTAATTTAAATAATTTCAAGGTCGGATACATACAGTACATACAATATGTAAAATGCATTTGAGCATTCAACTTATAAGACGTCTTTTGTAAAGATATTCATAAAGTTTCCCTGACTGGTTACTCTCTGTCGACCGCGAAGTAGATGAAGAATGTTGCTGCTGCTGCAATCCCTCATTGGACTTTCTCATTACTAGTCCATGATAGACTGTACGCCTTTAGTTAATTATCAGCAACTAGGACTCATCAACAAACATCCACATGCTATGAATATGGAAATCTCTGCTCCCTGAAGCCATTTGGATTTGAATCCAGACAAAGTCACGCTGACAGGAAACTGACGTCAATGTGTTGCAAATACATTTCACATTCTTAAATGCATTCAGACCCGAGGAGATAGACTGCCTGTTTCCCACAGTCAGTGATTAATAGCTAGCTCCATGTCTTTGCAAAAAGGCTCTCTATTCTGTGTCAAAATATTGTGGATGTTCAACATGATTTGGGGAACAATTAATGACAGGAAGAAAAGAAAAAAATGCATGCAGAGACATGCATATAATGACAACACAAATGAAGACTGAGGCCAAGTCAACGCACACACACAAACACACACACACACGCACGCACACGCACACTACCTTGTCCTTCGGGAGTCTCTCCGAGAGGATTGACTTCGACTTGAGTGGCGTCGACTTTCAGGAACAGATCATAGAGCCTCTTAATCTGATCTGCTGCCTGCGCGGACCACATAGGACAGTAATTACCTCACGGTTCGGCTCCGAGCAGCCAGCCCCGCCAAGGCCGCTCAGCCTCCCACACATGCTACATAAAACATGGCAAATCACCTTCAACATTGCGCTGTCTGAGTTTACATCGTATGAATATGTATGTCTCTGTGCTGAAATGTAAAATATTTCTTGTTTTTGCTCAAAGCGATGTGACAAGTGGCAAAGAGGACATAATTACAGCACGTGCTAATAATGCGAATAAATATAATGATAATACACTTTTTTTTGGATTCCACCTGACGTTAACACTCAATACTTAAGTAATCTCTCCCAAAAGACCTGTAATTATCTCTGAATTAAACAGTGTGGCAGCTGACTCGCAGTAACCATGGAAAAGCATACTGATAATGCAGCAATGTGACCATTCACTTTCTATTCCTCTCCTTGCCCGTTTAAATCAATGCCTAGTCAATATCCAGCAAGAAAAAAAAAGGATTGCATATAACATGATGCAAACAAAGCTCAAAACATCATTGACTCTCGCTAGAAACAGATCCACTTGGCTGATTTATATGTATTACATGTGCTAAGATTTCGAAGCTAATCTGATTTCTCATGCCACGGTGCCTGTGGAAGAGAAAACAAACCAGTTATCTGATGCCAAGAGACAAATGGCATTAAAATTAACTGTATACTTGTTCTGAATGTGAACTCGGAGCGTATCTGTACGGTTCTTCCTCGACCTCATTTTCTTCTGAGTGAGATTTGTAAAAATTTGAGGTGACAAGAAAAACATTTTATTTCGGTTCACTGTTATCAAAATGATAGTCTGCCCTTAGTTATGAGTTTTGACTCTTACTGCAAGATTCACTTACAAAAATCACAAAGAGGCATGTTGTATGAAATAATGGTACCACGAGTGATGCCTCAGCCTGGCACAACGCTGTGCGTCACTGCCAGATACATGACAATAGACCACCTGGCAAGTGAGCCGAGTGTAATGACGCCTCGCGACTTGTCTCTGGAAAACTTATAATAGCCCAAGTTTCGTCTGTTTGTCAATAAGGATGCATCTACGTAAGAGTGTGTGTGTGTGTGTGTGTGTGAGTTCAATGCATTGTAGTTTTGTCTGCCTTTTCTTTGCAACGTGTCATTAAAGCCAGCGTGCCCGTTACCTGTCTCTGCAGAGGTCCTTTGAAACCCAAATTAGTTGCCATGTGAAGTGCCTGGTCGTCTCGCACCCCTTCAAATATATCTATGACTTCCTGTAAGATTTGCAGCAACAGTGGAAGATGGAAAAAAAAGAGTGGAAAAAAAGGGTGGGAAACAAATGGAGAAAGGGAGTGAGAGCGAGCAAAAGGGCTCAAACGCTGGGCTTTTATCTGGCACAAAGTGGATGTTCATATCAGACTGCAGGCATCATGATCCAACCTGGAACATCTTATGGTTAAGTGCAGACCTTTCTATCTGCCCAGAGAATTCACATCTGCACTGCACCCTAACTGCTTCTTTTGCACTCTGGACAGATGTAAACTACATTTTGTTGTCACAGTACTTGTACTATGTGCAATGACAATAAAGTTGAATCTGAATCTGAATTAAGTAGTGGCTAGCTGCCAGACATGGAGAAAAGGGTGACTTGGGGCTGAATCGATGGATTTATGATCATCACACCCTCAATCTTCCACAATGTGAAGCTTGCTTACATCATTTTATATAGGAATACTAATGGTTGAGGGATTTCAGTGTTTAAGAAAATGAAGTATAAAACTGCCGTTAGCTGGTGTAAACAATTCTGTGTAAACTAGGTGTGAATCTTATCGACCCATCACGCGGCTGAGATAAGCGATATCACAGCTGTGTATTCTTATATGATCCGAGAACGTCAGTGGATATAATGAAGGACATAAATCTCGGCGGGATCTTTCCAATCTGCTCCAACATCTGTTGACAATAGCTAAAGGAAGACATACAACAATAGAAAATCTGTAGTGCTTAAATTGTACATCTGTTAACACCGACAAAGACCTGTTGCCAAGTAGCCAAGTGACTACAGTGGATTATGTTCTGTGAATCTAATTAATAGCAAAAGAAAGCACAGAAGGCTGTGTATTTGTTCATGACAAGCGCCAGTGTATTGGTGTGTGTCTGCATCATGTTCTGTGCTGTGGTACACATGCAGGCAGGGAAACATTTAATTGAATTAGATAAAAAATATGAAATGAGCGCAGTTTCCATCTGTGGGGCCCACAGGGCAATCGAGCTCCGGCATGATTTCAAGGCACATACAAATTTTTGTGGATTAAAAAGCAACAACGTCTTTGAGCAAGACGGCGAGGTGTTCGAACTCTTTTAAGACTTCCATTGTGCCAGATGAGATTCGTCCATTTCCCATTCTGCACTGTCTTTGAGGCAGATACGTGTCATTGTTTTTACTCTTCTCGTTCGATATCGCAGCAATGGGGACGGGCCACAAATCACGTACCTTAAAGATGAGTTCTGGGGAGCTGGCGGCTACCTCCTCGATATCCATACCTCCCTGAGGGCTGCCTACCATGACAGGACCATTGCAGGCGCGGTCCATCAGGATGGCAAAGTAGGTCTCCCTGGTGATGTCCAGGGCCTCAGCAACCATTACCTGGATATGGCACAGCAGGAAAGAGAGAGGAGGCTGATGAAATAATGTAGTGACTAACTTAATTAAGAGATGCAACAATTATTGTCTGTGTAAGGTAGCAAACAAATAAATGATTAAATAAATGAATCACTGTGTAAATGGGGCTGGAATGAGACTGGAACCCGATACTTGTATCCGTGCATCTCTGCCGATTGGACTAGGCCCAAAAAAGAAACACCTTTTCATTTTGCTTGACTTTCTCCAAAGTATTTGTCAAACTTTTGCAACCATAAATTGTGCGTTACAATTAATGTTTAAACATCAAATATACAGAGAACACAATGACACAGGCTAATAAACAGGGTCCTCATAGCGGCAGAATCTATGAAGCAGAGCTCTGAGAAAGTCTTGTATGGAGTGAAAGAGAGTCCGGAAGATAAGAAGAAAGAGGGAGCAAGCGAGAAGCTCATTTGGAAAAAAAAAGGATAAAAAAAAAATAATCAGCCGCGTGGTGGTTAATGGGCTGAAGGATTTTCGGATGAAGTGTTTGTTTGAACATGCACAGCCCTTATGTTCTGCTTCCACCCTACCGCACAGCTAATGAGGATGGATAGCCTTCTCTCTACTCCGTGTTCACAGACAGCGCCTCTATCTCCTTGTCCAAATGTTGTCCTCTCCAGTCACTCAAACATTCTCTTAAGTTCCCTGTCTTTCAATTTGTCGCCAGCCTCTTCACTCAGACTTAACATTTTCTATTCCCACCACCTTTCTGTTTTACCTCAAACTCAGTTTTCTTCAACAGCCATCTTTTCTCTCCACATCCCTGCATCAGTACCATGAGAGCAAATCCATGAAGATGCTGATGTGCCCCCTTCCTTTGTTCTCCACTCTGTGGGGCAGTACTGGGTGAGGGTTGATGCAGGTTGACAGCAAAGTTGTCTGTCATCTGACAGACCAGGTTGCGACTACACTGTTACTGTTCTCGATCCTTCAGGTCCGTCATGGGCAGCTCCGCCCGTGTCTGGTTTCAGTGCTGCAGGCGAAAGAGGATGTTCTTGGCAGGACAACAAGATGGCCCACTGGAGGCCAATGTTCTCTTCTCGCTCACATCTAATTCAAATTTTGCCCAGTTTTAGTTAGTTTACATTTTCTTCCGCCTGTGAGAAATAGAGGTAACTCCGAGCTTGTGAGCTACTTTCTATAAAAACGACATGTGTGCCACTCTTTTGATTGCGTCTAAACTCTGCGATAGGATGAGGAGCAGGAGCATAGGTTAGGTAGAATGGGGCGAGGCAAAGATAGAGAGCAGGAACTACACACAAGCTACAGACTGAGAGGCTTCATCACCTGGAAGTGTCTGTTTTGAGGATACACTGCATGCAAGTGGAGAAAATCATATTCCTGCTCGTTAGTGGCACATAGAAACAGTTGTCTACCAAACACTTTAAATTCACAGTGGGCTTGGTTTAATTTATGCAATGAGCCATACCGCCAGCTCGTGTAAACCCACAGTAAACAACAGTTGTACTACTACTATTTAAACCTAGTGGAAAATAAACAACCAAAAGCTATAGAGCCAGATTGCCTTCACATTCATTACTTCACAGAACTACATTGCTGGATTCAAAATGACTTAAAATGAGGTTAGCACAAAAAAAAAAGAGCAAAGTGTATCAGTCTTTACTTCAGTGGCTCACCGTTTTCACTTTCACTCCATCTTTCGGTGTCTGCTTGGTGGTCAGGTTGAAACCCAGCATCTTATTGGCCAGTTCACCAACCACAGCAGGGCTGATTGAGAGAGGTATTAAGTCAAAAAATATCCTTTTTCAAACAGAGACAATTTATGTAAAAATACAAACACTGAAAAAATGTACACGTAGAACAAGGTGTTTCTTTATCTTTAGAGATATGCCTGAGCATATTCTGGGCATTTATGTAACGTTCTGACAAAGCACAGTTTTTGGATACATTTCGGTACATCAACACATCACTGTGAATGAACCTCGATTAATACTCTGTTGAGAAGCAGCCCACATGCCGGGGCTGCTTCTGTAAGCCTGCTCTGGTTTTGTAAGTGAATAAAAAACAAAGATGGGGTTGTACTCGTCCTTTGATAGATGAGGAAGGTGAGCCGTGCACTCGTGACACTATCTAGGGACGATGAACTTCAGCATATTTCACTTCAAAAAGTTTCTGGTCATCCTGAACCCTGAAGTGGGGTGACGATGATGCATATCTGAGACAATTGTCATACATCACTTTTTTGCCTTGAAGGAAGGCAGTAAGTAGAAGGTACCTTTACGAAAAAGATAGCGCTGTTTTAGTACATGAATGCTTGTGCCAGAGGCAAATGCAGTGCCTAAGCAGTAAAAAAATAAACTCTTTTAAGTTGTTTAGCCTTTTGAAAAACGCACAATTTCAGATGAGCCTTCATTGGAGCAATACACCAATCAGTAATTCTAAGATAGAGCAAAATATATTTCTGCAGCGGCACAAACCCGAGAGAGGCAAACTCAGTATGGGGTGCAAAACGCTTCTGCCGACCTCAAAATCCCCTTTTCAACATTTAATTGAGGGTAGTTATTTGAAAACGAGACACTGGTAGAAAGAAAAACTGTTTGTTTGCAGCACAAGTAATCCTGACAAATGCCAAGGGAGCATCTTCAGAGAGCTCTTTGAGCCTTCTCACTCTAGAAGTCGCTGTCGCGGGAGAAATAACAGGAATCTATCTCCTACAGTAACTCAGTGTGAAATGTAGATAGAGGCATACTTACTCTGTAGTTAAATGCACTCCACCTTTAAGGCCACTGTCAAACACACCTTTGCCTCTGCCACCGGCCAGAATCTGAGCTTTCAAGACAATCTCTTTGGCATCTGAAAGACAAAGAGAGAGAGACAGAGCACTTAAGATGTAGGCTCAGCACCTTAAAGGCCCCCCTGAGTCCACCTGTTATCTGTCCATCTGATTGAATAAAGCAGGGGGGAGTGAGTGTGATAGGTGATAAGATTAGGGATTATGTGGGGATGGAGAGAAAGTTTACAGTCTGGTGTTCAGCACCCATCCACGAAGGAAAACAACCTGAGCGCTACCAATTACAGGAAGTACTGTACCCTTATTTAAATGGTCATGAAATATCTTTTGGTCAAGACAAAGAGTGCTCACAGTGACAATGCTATAACGTCCTGATGTTAAGATGCTAGAATGTTCACCATTTACTTTATAGTGTTAGCATGTTATGAATAAATATATCTTAAATTCAACCAACATCACTTTCATGAAAAGAAAATTAAACGTAGGGTTTTACAAGGAATCCCCACTGCTTTCTGTCTCCAATCCACACCAACGATGTCTTTGATGAACGTCTCTGCCCGTCTGTCAGCAGCCGGTCCTGGGGATGGCAGCTCGGAAACCTTCCCATGATAGGTGACAGGAGATGTTTACTGGACCAAAATAGTTTTCATGTGGACTCCATTGAAAGATATCAGTGTTTGTAGGCCAATGTACAGATTAATGGTGGTTATTTCCTCACCTGTAGTGAAGCAGGCAAGCTCACGGACAGAATGGGAGCCCTCATCAATCAATAAAAGTATGGTTAATAAGTTTAAACTACATATATAGCGAGATATTTGTATGATTTAAACTGCTGTCTATACAGATTGTGCTTCCCAGAGGCGTTAAAAAACGAACGTGGGGGGTCTCTGCACCATGCTGCTCAAAGACCTCACGGCCAGTTAGGACACTTTGATATGGACAAATAACAAAAATAGACAATCAAATAGTTTGAACTAATGTGTTTTTCAAGAACTAATATTAAAAATATCCGTTTTTTTACAGACCTGTTGCTACCATTTGCTTATCGACCTACACAGAACAATAGCAAAGCGAAGGGTCTTGGAAACTTTGACTTGACAATAGCGCTACCAAAAACGTCAGAGGATGAATGACATTTCATAGCAATGCACCTAATAGTTAATGAATCTATCTAGTCGATAGAGATAGGTCACTGGAGAAGAGAAAACGTTGAACTCTTAGTGGCCCTAAAAAGTAAGGGACCAGCCCCCCCCCAAAAAATTATTGAAAAAAATTAATTACTGGGAATCATTATCGAGGCTCCACAAATAGCCGTACAAAATTAAATGGCAAGCTGTCCAATCAGTCCCAAAATGTTAATGCCACAGAGATCGCCAAGTGTCCTCCTCCGTTTCCGGTGCTCTAAAAGTTTGGCGTTGTGTGCAGACGCTCAGTGTAAACGCAACAAAAGATATGAGTTTAAAATGGAAACCTTAGGAGGACAGGAACCAAACCTGCTACCTTGTGATAACTGGGCAAAGACTCTACCACATGAGCCACATATACATATAAGACTCAAGCTCCGCTTAGTTGTGTTTTTAATTGACCTCAATGCAGCCGACGTATTACTTTTTTTTTAGTTGTAGAGATAATCCAGTCTGCATACTGACATACCCATCAGAAGTCTAGCACTGGCAACACGTTACAATCTTGTACCAAAAAGGGAAATAAGCAACTGCACAACTGTTGGAAACTTCCACATGACCTTGCTCCAATTATATAACCACCGTGCTTCCCCTTTGCTGTCACTACCACCTTGCAGGAACCCGCACATCAGGATGAGGCCCCTCAGCTGTCTATTTAGCATCCTCTACCGAATCTCCCTCTATTCAAATGGGGCCAGGACACTTGATGAAAGATGGTCTGTGGCTAGGTTATTATTATCTAGGTGGGGGTAGATCAGCCATTGACAGGTGGCTGCCTTCAGGGTGGGAAGTGGGTGTTGGGGAGAGTGGAAGGGGATGATCTGCAGTGTGGTGGCTTGAAAGACACCTTGACCTTGAGGGCTGGAGACAGGCCCCTCTTTTGACAGGGAAGGGTGGAAAAAACTAAAACTCTATGTGCAGTGGGGGAAAAGTCTAGACAGGAGCTGGTGAGCTGAGAGATCATGAAAGCTCTGTCCGTGCTCACTGCTGCTGTAGTGAGAAAAGGACCCAGAGAAAATAGCCTCTGACAGGGTGGCAGGGATTAAACCAACACTGCATTCGTCAGGCCCGTTTTCTGTGGAGAGTGAAGAGCTGAGAGGGGAGAAAGAAAGAGGGAGAATGAGAGAATAAAGGTGTGCTCATATGCAAAGGGCTTCGAGAGGAGTCATGAATGAATAAATATGTTAATAAAAAACTGCTACTGCGCAAAATTAAAAAGAGTTCAAAGCAAGATGAAATAGAGTGTCCTGTGGGCATGTGCAGCGGAGAGGGACGGCACACAGGAAATGGCTTTTGCTTGAAAGAAGAAAAAAAAGAAACAAGTGAAAGAACAAAGATGTAGCCCAATAGGGAGATTGCATTGTTTGAGGTGTGGAGAAAGTATTGACACATTGATGAGGACCTTCAAAAAAAAAAAAAAAGACAAAGAAGCTAGGTATGGTTTTATTAAATATATTAAAGGCATGTAACGTTCCGAGGAAGGTAATGGAGTGAGACCGAGGCAGGTGTTTATTCCTTCTGCACGAGTAATTGATAGCAAAAATCTGCCTTTTTATGCGGCACACTACAAGATATTGTAGCGGAATCAGCAATTATGAATGAGCAACGTAAGAGTAATATGCTGTTAATAAGAATAAATGTGATACAAGAAGAAACCAAAGTCCCCCCGCCCACACACACACACACACACACACACACACACACACACACACGCACGCACACACACACCCTGAAGACTCCACATGCTGTGGTTAACATTGAGGCCGCACTCTGTTGGGGCACATGGAGAGGATAATGATGTCCTCAAAGATCAGAGTGAACCAGGTGCATGGTAAAGAGCAGGGTGGCCATTATCTGGCAGTATGACAGACATGAGCTGGCCTCTAACACTCAGACAAAAGGTGGGTCCCTAATGAGTGCAGGGCAGAATGATGAGCGGATGGAAAACGAGTCATAACATATAAAATCACAGACAAGCCATGGCTTCATGCTCAACCCAGATACTGCGTTGAGCAACAGGGAAAGAAGGGCACGTGTCTGAAGTTAATCAGTAAAGGCTCCAGCGAGCACTGTTTAAGATCCCTATCAAGGGAAAAAATAAATGTTAGATTTAACCTTAGACAGCAGCACATTGTACATTCATGGTCAAGATGCTTCCTTGGACGAACGTTTTCATTACTGCGCAATATGCATGGTGTATATCTGTACCTGATGAACAACTCATTCATTTTACCTGTCGAGGCTGCAGTAATTAGAAACACCTCCTGCAGAAAGTGGTTTAGTTATTATATTATTGGCTGGATGAAAACTCCATTCTTTGGGGGGGGTGGAGGGAAGCGGGGACCGTTGTTGCATAATCAGTTCTCCGCTTCCATTTGTATCATGCACGGCCCACTGTGAAGATGCGGAGGAAGATTTTCATCTCCATTTATTTTCTATATCTTGGGGACACAGGGGAGGAGATTAACATCGCACAACATCTCCAATCACATCACATGCAATCGGAGTAATGCGGTCATCATCCTCAGGCCTAACTCATTTCCCAGTAATGAGTGCAAATCAACTCCCAGTCTGCTTGCCAGTGACAGCAGCTGGCACAGAGAACGTTATGTCGACGATCAGTGTCTCTTTCACCCTCCTCCTTCCTGTGCACTTCTGAAAAGCCGATTTTCTTCCACCCTCCTCCTTCCCTCTTCACGTAGCTCATGGGTGGCCAGCAGCAGAGTTTGCTTTGGTCTGATATTTAATGAAAGCCTTCGAAGGCTGTGCCATGAAGGGGATGGTGGCTGGTAAGGGACAGATGTAGGCTGTTCGCCAATCCAGAGAGAGTCAGATGTGGCTACCATCTGCATGAAGAGAGAAAAGGATCGGGACAGCCCTCCCTGGCGTGCATGTCTGCTGTAATGAAAGTAATGTGGCGGCTAAATGGAGACGACTAATCAAACTCTTGGTAGAGAGGAGAAAACAAACACAAGCGCACACAATCACAATCAAATAACACAGATTTTGGGCCTTCCTATGGATACATGCCATTATTATCAGCAATGAAGTGAAAAGACCTTAGCATGCAGCATCTGTGCTCGTCATGACCGTAAACCTCCTGGTTATGATGCAGGAGAGTCCCGATTGGTGCCAAACAGTCTTTAAATTAAAACCAAAGGTCTAAAAAAAAAATCATAAAAATTACCTAATGAGCCACATTATTATTATGTATCCCAGGTTTTGTTTGGTGTTCGATCCAAGCAGCCGAAACACAACTCATAATTCAGGGGCAGCACTATGGGTATAAAAGAACAACAATCGGTGCTTTTATTTGTGACACATGGTGCGTCCTCAAATAGTGTCAATTATGTTGTCAACTGCATACTGATAGCTTCCGAAAAGCTATTGGAGCGGCACTAGCTTTTGATTCACTTGATTCGCCACAGGGCAATTTTGTTGTGTCACATCCATGACGCCCTGATATTGGGAACAATTAACTAATAACCCAATAAATAAGTAGGTTAAAAGTACAGAAGGGGATATTGATGACATAAAACTATAGCTATACGAATAACACAAGTAGAACCGTGAATATGTTTTTCCTTAATTGATTGATGTTAATGGCTTAACAATGTTCAGTGTAATAGCTATTGCTTCATAATATACTTTAAATACACCAGGCCTGTCCCCTATTAGTAAATTAATCGACTGATTGGTCGTTTTGGTCATATTTCCCCAGGACTGACTTCATAAGTTGAGTCATTTTTTCGTGCTTTTTAATGCTGAATGACTTATTAAATGACTTAAAGAAACATGAGCACATCTTAGTGTTAAAAGTGGTGCTTTTGTGCGAGTCACTGCAGAGGAACTCATATTTACTCATCTGTCGATTAAATCAACTAATTGGTAAGTCGCAAAATGCAACTCAACTAAGAATTCATTTTTTGTGGCGAGCCCTAAATTACACTTTGGCATCAAAAGGGCCATTTTTACAGAATTGGCGGCATTTCATATTTAACTCTTCTTGGACCAGTACAGCGTTCCATAAACCTTTATCGTTTCCAATCCTGCCAGACCGTGAAAATGTCATGCAGAAAATGTCTATCCAATCGTGCTCTGAAGGCAGGTGAACCAAAAGAAAAGATCTGAAAATAAAACTAAGTTTTTTCATCTACGCTGACGTGTAATTGCCTTGGAATTCTTCAAGCTTAACATGTTTCACTGTTCGATTGAGGTTGAAAAGTTAACCAGCATCAAACCTGACCTCACTCTGCAAAGTCATCTTGCTCCTGGCATGTCCGTACGACCAAATGTTGGGATTTGTGTAGCATTGGACAAACAAAGATTTAGACACACAAAAAAGGTCAAAGATAACAATTTGACCTCATGGTTTGCTACAACTTAATATATCATTACCATCTCACTGTCTTGTCTTGTTAAGCCCGTCGCCAATATGTGTGTCTCTCCCTCTAATGATGCCATCTCAATGCTTCTCAGCGGAGGAGAATATCAGTGTCCCGGACCAAGAGTGGCACCTCAGTCTGACACTTCCTACCGTCAGCGCTTGCATGACAGCCGAGTCCTCATTAGAAGACAAGTCCACCTGGCTTTCAGACATGAGACAGAGCTTCTAATGACATCCTGCGAAGACCCTGGTCTCCCCTCAGTGATAGAGAGGTGCAGTTCAAATCCCTGACGGAGAGTTTTTCACTGCCATGCAACCAGAGGGGTGACAGTAATGATAATAGTGTTGTGGAACGGTGGGAGCTTAATGACTACGGGGAGAATCATTTGGTTTGGCGTCAAAGTCGAGAAGAGTACGAACTCTGGGTTGTACACAATAGCGTGTTCCAGAAAAACCTCTCAAAATATTTTAAAGACGTCATCAGGAGTCTGCACAGACATGAGCTGCTCACTTGTCATTACCAGCTCAACATTTTTCATCATCAGTTCAGCATGAACAATAGCAGATCAAACCATTTTAAAAGCCAACAACATCTGCTGCTGCTGATGCACTGGTGGGCAAGAGCACTACTTGCAATGCCATTTCCACTGACGAGTAATGAAGCGTGCCTAATGGCTGGAGGTTCCCACAACTAAGCACAATTATGTTTTATACAATTCACTACACTAGTACCGGTGTTTCCCCTACCATTATATTAGGGGGACGGGGCGGCCCCCTGAAATAACCCCCCGCCCCCCGATAATTTTCTCTATATCGCCAGATCACAAAATGTCATTTAAGGTTATCTTTCCTATAGAACAGCTCTACACCTTGTTCTGTTTTTAAACAAACTAAACGGCCATATTTTATTGATGGGATCTACACGACAGCTTGTCATTTCTCTCTCTACGTGGTCGCGCGTAATCACTTCTCCTCTCCTCTGCTCTGCTCTCTGTATATCGTGCACGGCGTTGTTCCGTCCCGATGCGCAGAGACACGTTCACAGCTGCGCACACACAGGTGAGCGCTGAGCACCCAGCAGCGGGCAGAGAGCGTAGAAAATATGTCGCGTGAAAAGCAGACAACTATATCTGCGTTTTAAATGCTCCCACGTTGAAGATAACAAGAGTAGCCCTCCTGCAAGGCGCACCGGAGCAGCTCTCTGAACCCAGCGCTGCTCTCTTGCTCCAAGCCAAAATAAGCCAAAGTGCTTGTGTCCTGTACCAACAATGAGCTGCTGGCTTCACACAAAGTACAATTATTTTTCCCAGGGAGCCGCATGAGGTACAGAAAATATTGTGGAGGGCTGGACCAATAGCCTGAACTCAATTATGTACTCTCTGCGACGGAGTTAAACAGGATGACCCAGCATGCAGTTCTATGGTATAATTTTATAAATGTGAAACCATGACTTAAGTTCCTATCCATGACAGCTAAGTAGCTCTATTCAGCCGGTCCTACGCAGCAGCTGTGAAAAGTAAATGTTATTGCCTGTTAAAATTTAAGGCTACGCGCTGCCGATTCGACGGTATGTACGCCAGACCCGCTCATAGCACCACGCCAAATATTAATAGTAATTCCACAAACATAAAATCGAAAAAAAAAAATGTAATTATAATAGTACTTTGCCCACTCCTGAAGTATAAATAATAAATAAATAAATACATCGAGAAATGCCTGTACTTTCAGGTAAATGTTCACAGTTAACAGATTGCGCTGCGCATGCGCGAATGCGATTTTTGGCGTTTTGCCAAAAGCCAATCTCTGCAAAGTCTTTGTGAAGTCGTCTTTTCTGCTGTTCCGTCTCTCAAAACCGGAAAAGACCTCAGCTCAACATGGAGCATAAACTGAGACTATCAAGTCTACAACCGTGTTTTAAAAAGATGTGGAGGAAAGCAACTCACTGCAGCCACTGATACAACTTGATGCTCACATATCTACTCGTTCTGTTTTGTTCTGCAATTTGCATTTCATTTTTTCAAAATTAGCTATTTAGTAGTAACTACATTTTTTTTGCACAGATAGAACTGTATTTTAATTGTTTGAAGTAAATGCAACTTTTTTCTTCTTTTTTGTGGTCTGACGGGGCAATTTAGTTTCATTGAAAGTTATTGTAATTTTCTATTGTAAAGCACCCTGCCAACAAATAATAGGCTACATGTTCACTTCTACTGGCACACCAGTATCACCCTAAAATGATAGAGGGGATGTGTGAGAAGTAATTCAACGTCTCACCCACAACATGAGCAGGTTAGGGTGCGTAATAAGGAGGTGGGAACACTAAGCAGCTTACATAAATCAGCTCTTTGAGAGACAGGCTGCTTTACCCTGCAAAGCCTATTTACAGCTGTTAAGACAATTTCAGATGCACAGCGTTTTCTTCCAAATTCGAAAGACCCTAAGATCTCCTCCAAATGTCTGAGAATAAAAATGATTGCAGTTATCAAAAGAACCGAATAAGTGTTTCTGAATGAAGTTGGTGCAGTGTCTGTCAGTAGGCCGCGGGTTCCTGTGTTAATAACCTCATGTTTCAAACCCGCCCATCCCCATTCTCGCCCCCCCTCCTGTGAGTGTTCTCTTGGCACGCACTGGAGACAGGACAACTGCAGACTAACATCTGTCTTCCTGAGACAGGCCAGCCCTCTGATGGGACCAGAGCTGCTCCGTCCATCAAGGGGAGCCCTGCAGGGAGTTGGGTGGCGAGACAGAGATGCCTGCAGCTCTCTTTTAGCGAACTCCCATGCACTCATTTAGCTCCCCTACAATGTAATCAAAGTGGCAAACGGGGACAGTGAGGTACTGCTGGAGTGTTACGTTTTCTTTTTCTTTCTTAAAAGGAGGGTGGGGCATACATAGAGGGGTGGTAGGCACTACAGACAGAGACAGAGCGACACAACGTTAAGCACAGGAGAGCAACAACAGATTGAAGTCGAGGAAAAATGAAAGAGCAGACTTGAGTGAGTGAACAAATTAGAGGAAGCTTAAAAGAGAAAATAGATGAGATGTCTTAAAAGAGAGGGACTAAAGCTGAAGGGAAGTCGAAGGTCAAAATGTGTGTGTAAAATGCAGTCGAAAGAACTATGCACTTTTGACTTGACATTACCAGTTAATCGCTTCACAAATGGAGCTCAACCCATTGACTTAAAAGCTATTAACATAATACACTACTTGTTTCAAATCGACGTAAACACGGAAAACAGCAGCAGCTGAACTCAAATTAACCACAGTGTAAATTAAAATCATGTATTATTCAGTAATTATACACCTTTAGTTGTATGCAAATTATCCATTTGCAGTGTACAGTGGTAGTGTAAAGTGGTCTGTCATGTCAGTAGTGTAAAAACAGGTCATCTCAGTGTAAGTGGAAGCCAAAGGTTCAAGACAAAAATGAAGCAATGAAATCCAAACACGAGCCTCTTTTGCATATCAACTCTCTTTTTGACAGGATGTTACGAAGACATTTTAAAAGTTGCCATTTAGTGCAAACTGACACAATTAGAGCGCAGAGAGCAACATATCTGCAAAAGCACAACAAATACTGCCAACAGGTCAAATTTAATGACACACGTTAATGTGCAGAGCAAAACAGCCCTTCAACAATTCCAACGAAACTCAGACATCGACCCAGTGACATCGACCCAGTGACATCGACCCAGTGACAACGCCGCTGTCATATTGTCCAAAATTGATGACGGTCAATGCTTATTGTGTTTTTTTGACTGCTTTATATTTTCTATTATTTATTGTCAAGAGAGAACACATCTTCAGTGATGAAAATTGTGTTGTCGAGCAATAATATACCCTGAGCTCCACAACCATCCGCCCTTGAATTATTGGGATAACATTCATCTCAGCTGAATAATTGTGTGAATATAGCCACAAAATGTACAACACCAATTCACTTAACTGTGAATATCATCCGGTACATGTCCGTCGATGATTGCTAGGAGCGTCATGACGCATCATATGCCAAGTGCTTTGGACTTAATACTTGGATCACCAAAGCTAAACAAGTTCAATTCAGTCTGCAAGTAACTTTTGGAAGCAGTGACTCTTTTTCATCTTACTCCGACACCATAACTGTTGCAGGTAACCTTATTAGAGAACAAGCTTTCTAACTTCTTTTGGCTCGCACAGTTGTATAACTCGAACCCATTGTGTGTCATTCCTTCTCCTCCCACAATGACTCAAGAGTTCACCCATTAGAAACGGACATCATTAAACAGAGCGCGTTTCTCTTTGACACGGTTCCCTTCACAGCCAGACTACCGAGTGTTTACATTGGAAACAATAAAAGGTGAGACTTGTAGACGCTTGCCGATGGAAATGAAATGGCAAGTGGCATAAAGATGCATAAAGTGCAATATTCCGTGCGAGTGAGGCTGCATATTCTTTTGAAGTTAAAGAAGCAACTGTAAGATCAATAGATGAACAGTTGCCTCCGTGGCCTCTGCTCAGTAGACCAACAAGAAGAGGACATCAGTTCCAATTGGTGTACAGACGCAGACAAAATGCACAAAGCTCTGAGAGGGTTCTCACACTACTTCAGACAAAGACAGAAGTGGAAGGGCCGTGGTTGAGTCAACTCTACTTTGCACTAACTGCTACTGTCAGCGCTTTTCACCGGAGACTCTGCCTTGTTTTCTAAAGGGGGAAGATGAAAGTGGTCTTAAAAGCCGCTTGAAGTGTTGAAGTGCACAAGGCGGCTCTAGTGGGGACTGAATGAGAAGGAGGGAATGCAAAGGATAGGCCTGGCGTGTACCGTGTTAGACAGATGTGTTTGACAATAAAATATTGGTCCTTCTCCAGAAAGCAGGTCCCATGTGTCCATGAGGTGTAGAGGACAGCTGTGATTGTCCTTTTATATTCAACACCAAATTTGTCAAAACACTTTTTTACACTTTGGTGAAAAAAGATTGATATCGCACATCGAGAGGTGAGGATAATATAAATTTATGACACAGGACTTTATACGACAGTGTTGTATGAGCAAATCCAGGGAAGGTAAAAAAAAAAAAAAGAAAACCGAACTGGAGTAAAAACAAAGAAAAGGCTCAATGAGAAAGCAAAATGACACCAATATCACTATATCACTGCTAAATGAAGCATGGCATAGCCTTAATAAAACACATTTAGGCATTTCTAATATTTAACTGAGAAAAAAAAGAAAATGCAAAGCACTCATCTGTATTGAAATAAAGTTGCACTTTTGTTTCTTTTATGCATCAAGGAAACCTGTTAGCGTCGTGCTAATGAGTACACAAAGCAAGGTCTTGAATTACATAAAATGCAACTATGCAAGCTTGATTGGCACATAAATTCCACAGCAGTTTAAAGCTTTTTAATCATGAGAAGCGGCGTTGCCTGGCGTGGTCTGTGACAAGCGAACAGGTGACTTCAGTTATCCTGTTATAATGTTACTGTAAGGAAGTAGTCTTTTTCAAAGGTTGCAAACAGCCTGACTTTTATCCACGATTTCCCCTCACAATGCTTTGTTTCCTACTTTTTTGTGTTAACAAAAGAGAACTCAAACAGATTGCAGTGGTTTACTGACAGGGTAACATCTAAGATTAAGACAACTGAGAAGGCCTAGAAAGGCCATCTCAGAGGGGAGTATGATGGAAGACTCGGAGGAGATGCAAACGTCACGCATGGATAAGGAAGTCCTCAGAGGAGCTTGTGGTGATGCCATGTGGGGAACGGGCGTTTCTAGGACAGATGGTACATGATAGACAGCGTGTTAGGTTAGCGAAGAAGCATATGGTACTCCCTAGATGATCTCATATACCACCACCAGGCCCAGTCGGAGGTGTAAATGTCTCTCTGAACCATGCCAGAGAAAGCCGCAATGTTGATATCACCAGCAAAATAAATGTGGAGGCACACCAAGTGTGGGCATGGGTGTTATGCCGTATCTTATGAGACTTAACATTTTTATTTTAAACCCTTGGCAACAAACCATTCTAATGTATCATCACTGCTGAGAACCGAACAATTTATAAATAAGGGCAAACTGCAGTACACTGAAGTGCAGGTTCAGTGTTGTTCCTCGACCACAACGGTCCCCAAACCCCCGTGCCGTGGCCCGGGTCAGTTGACATACCTTACACCAAAAACTAAACTTAAAAGTCTGCTTTAACTCTGCCGGTATTCTGGTCTAAAATTAAGGCAGAACATCCTGAGATCGCCAAAAAAGCTCTGAACGCTCTGCTTCCATTTCAACATCCTGTCTTTGTGAAGCGGGATTTGAGTTAAGCAGTAGACTGGACATAAAGGTCTAAGTTACGGAGTAGACCCGATATTAAGTACACACGTCTCTCATCACCCTGATCCGGCTCCTTGCAGAGAAACCAGCTCAGGGCTCCCACTAATATGGCGTGATGGTGAGTTGTATATTTATACACTTTATAATTGCTTTAAGCTGGTCGTATCATTTTTTTTACACCATATTTATTACACCATATTTATTGGGCACACCATGAAGGCCGGTCTGTGAAAATATTGTCTGACACAAAACCGGTGCGTGGCGCAAAAAAGGTTGGGGACTACTGCTCTACCATATACGCGCCTAACCCGACCCACCAGAGCAGACACATGCAGGATTCTATGGCAGGGAACTTCACGTCTGTCCTCCCAGTTGCTCACAGCTGCCCGGACCCTCTACCCACCGTGCCCCTGGCTCTGTGTCCGGTCTATCACATGTCGCTCTTCACCATTGGTGATGGGGAAACGTAGTGGATACATCTGCGGGTCCATCCAACAGAGGATGCTGTGCAGGGAGTCTCTCCTCTGCACCTCAGTGCACAATGGGAAACCCGCACCACTGGATTTCATGAGCGAAGAGATCAAATTATCTCGGCCAACCCTCAGTTTGTTGCCGCGTGCCTCGGCTCCTGGGAGTTTTCACTGCAGGTTGGGTTGTTGCAATCTCCACATGACTTCCTGTTCAGCGGATATAATTCACCATGCAACTTCTTACTGGATGACCAAGCCAATATTGGTTATTTATTTTTATGCGAAGATCCTATATAACTTTTTAATAAAATGTGGACTGAATTCAGAATTCAACATTAGACAATTAAAACCCGCCACACACTAGGATGGCGACAACGCCGCTTGTGGTCTTTTAGAAGCTGAGTGTTTTGTCCACATAATATATGAGATACTGGCTAATCCATAAATCATCTATGTGGGCATTTACTCTACATGTAATTCATACACGGTCTGAAACTTAAGGCTGAATGCTTAGCTCTCCCCGAGACAAGGCAAAACACATTTTGAGCCAGTATTGTGTGGAAAGACGGTAGTCAATAGTTTACAATGACATCAGTCTTAATTTAAAGACTACAGGCCAGAGGCAGAGAAATGATGAGAGATGAGCAGGAAACAATCACTGTAAACTACAGTGTCCCTGGCCTTGAGCTACTTTTATTTAAGCATTATCTGTGGCACAGTGTAAGCCTCATTGACTTGATGTGAACGGCTATTGAGGAATCCAGTATGAAAAAAAAAAGAAAAGAGCATGTCACCTTTTCTGGAGAAAAAAACACCACAAAATACATATACTGTATATAGCATGGCCAAGAAAATGTTTAATTATTTTCAATGCAGGAACTCATGTTTACCTCAGCCAACTAGATTTGCAAAGCTTTCAAGCTTGTCGACTCTAGACAGCAATGCGTGGCAGATTGAAACAGATGGAGACACATTTGTCAGATGAGTAAATTCTATAGATCTTTCTTCCCTTTTCTCTCGTAGACCATCATAAAGAACCACATCTGCAAACACACACCATCAATGAGTTGGCTTATGTCAAGGTAGCTCACTATTATTCAGTAAGCCAACATATCAAACTAACTATCCCTCTAATAAGCACACATGAGACTCGACAGCCATGCATAAAAACTGCTCTGTTTACACTGAATATTCATAGCAGGGTGAAATAAATTAAAATGCTTCCACCTCTGTTAATCATCATTCTGGCAGAGAGGCTGTGCTAAGCACAAAGTGAAAAAACAGAGGCAGAGGTAGACCGACGTGAATGAGGAGTGAAAGAAATTAACGTAGCTTTCTAAACTGAACACAAGACAGAGAGAGAAGGGAAACGAAAAGAAAATGTTTTTGCAACAGTTTTTCAAAAGGAAAATCAACACGGTGACACCTGGTAAGATGTAAGACAACGTTTTGCCGAACTCATCTGGAATGAGGTGTCCACATACGAAAGTATATGTTGCTCCCATTCATCACACAGGATCAACATGCAGTCAAGATAAGAATCCAAAGCAATGTTTTCTTCCATCGCTTCTTTGTCAGTGAATGATTGCCGGGAGAAGCAAGAGCCATGACAGACACGAAGGGCTCTCGCAGCGAGGAAAGGGAGGGAAAATGTGGTTTTGATTTAAAATTCAGACTGAAAATCCATCAAGATTTGCTCAACAGATGCATCTGTCAAGCTGGTGGCGACGCACAAAGTGGACTGCATAATCACATTCTCTTTGGCTGTAGCAGGGCACAGGTATGGGTGTATATACGTGAATGTGCACGACCATGCAAAGACGAAATCTATATTCATTACTGAACTGATATCTCTTTGATATCTCAAAAAGAGCAAAGCAGCAGCTGTGTCTTTGTGGAAAAACATGCATGTGTGTGTCAATGTGAGAGCACTCACATCACTGCAAAAGGCAATGTAGTTCTAATTCCTTGCTTTGGCTGAAGCTATAGACCACGGGTCCCTAACAGGTGGACCTCGGTCTGGATCCGGACCAAGACGTCGTTGGATCCGGACCCTGACCCTATGACCGATTGATAGTTGAGAACAGTGTTCCCCCCCAAGCAGCGCACGTGCGCGGTCGCGCAGGCCAGTCGAAGCGGCCGTGCAATAGATTTTTCAGACCGCGCACACAATTTTTTTTCAGGGGTTAAAAATCTTTTTTGCACCAGTGTTTCTGAGATAGGAGTGATCCATCTCCGCAATAGAAGATCTTCAATGTGACGTGTCGAGTCTTCTTGGCCAATCAGCGTCCCGTTTCTCGAGATGCTCTCTGTACGTCTGCTAGCGCTCTGTACCTCTGTCGCTCTGCCTCACCCCTCAGCCCCGCAAGTGCACTAAACATCTTGTGATGTTTGGAAGTTCTTCTCTTTGAGAGAAGAGTAAAGATCCAGAAGTGATGCTCTGCCATAGTGGATCAGACCGCGGAGTCAGGAGCTTTGCGCGATTAACTTTTAATCGAGACGCGGAGCCTGCCGGTGTGAGAGCTTTGTGTGGCGAAGCTGTTGTTGCTGCTCGACTGCTGTTTTTACTGCTGCGAAGCTGCTCTTTGCAGCAGCGCTGCTCATTGAGAACAGAAGCTACAGAACAATACGTACTGTCACGTCAGTAGTCGAGGCGTTTATCTTCTTTATCTATTTTTCATGTTTGATTGACATCACGCGGGCATAAATTGGCTCTATAACCAGACAAAAGAAATAAAAAGCAGTCGAGAGGTGGATAATATTCACAAATATGACACCTTAACAAAAAAAAGGAAACAAATACTTAACATTTTTTAAAATCAAAACAAATATTAAAGTATTATTATGCAACTTCAAAGTCCAAAAGTTTACTTCTCCAAACTACAGCTTCGTTCTTGGGCTGTCACAGACACACATACTGCACACACACTAAAAGCGTGGACATGAGACTTGTGGATCTGGTTCATTGGTTTTGGACACACAGCCAGAGTTAGAGTGCCATTCTTTCAATGTCCCAGTGGAGTGCACATTACAAAAACTTCAGACTTTCTGATAAGTCCCTTCCAACTCGCCCAGTATGGGGCCCTGCTTTCCATGAGCCATTAGCTGGTTGTGAGTCACCCATCTGCCACGTATACGCTCCCCTGAGTTGTCAATCAAGTTAAAGGAAATCAATGGTCCATGTCGGAATATATTTTTTTATGTTTTGATAGAGAATGAGAAAGATTTTAAGCTATTTGTCGTCAGCGGTAATAGAACAAATCGATCTGTGTCCACTTTAGGAGAGTTGGACCACTCTATAGTGCACGAGAGGAGTGAGAAGAGTTTCTATACAGCAAAGCTGCAATTGAACTGTCAACTTAACCACTTTATGGTTAAGTGAGTGTAGCAGAGTGGAGAATACTGGTATGTGTGCATGTGTGTGTGTGTGTGCGCGCGCATGCGTGTTTCTTATGGTAAGCTCACCCTACGCATGTCAGTCATCCTTGTCTGTGCTTCCATGCTTGACTGATTAATTCTGTTGTGTATGCAGGGAACCAGGGGCTAACAGCAGGATATCAGCGCCACACAGAAATCAGTCGTCCTGGTCAGCTCAGATACCACAACCCTCCACATCCCCTGTACAGAGCCATATCCCGTGTCCGCCACGGTGGAAAGCCATGAAGCAGAGCTCCAGGGCTGGCTTCATAGCCGGCCTCCCCCTTGGCCGGGGGCCAGAGCTCGACAGGCATTGGTTTGCATTTCAGCCCAACAGATTTTCACTAAAAAGTCCACCTAACATGGCCCGAAAGCGAACCGAACACATTCATAAAGACACACTGTGTATCTAGAGAAATGAAGCGTCCGTAGATGCTCGCTTGCATGCTTTAAATGGTGAGCCTGCAATGGTCACAGGATACACAAAGTGTGAGAAACACACACAAAACACACATGTACTAGGACACTGACCAAAGCTTAGTGCATAGATGGAGATGAGAAGATAAAGCAGCTCTGAAGCACGCTGCGGGAATAAAGGGGTTGATTTACTAAGCCAACCGAAAATTACTGCCTGAGCTGCAAAGATTTGCATTGGCGCATGTTTTCAATTTCGCTGGGAATTAACTAACACTCAGGATGCAAGTGGTCACAGCCTCCGTCAAGTTTATTTAAATGCACCGCTGCTCGTGAAGAACGGATGCTGTGCTATTAAACATGTGTCTTCTCCATTTTTCGAGAAAGTAATAGAGGGCCAAAGAAAGTCCAAGTTCTCTGCTACCGAGCTTGAAATATAGGTTGAAGAAAACAATAAAAACATTTCTGAACTGCAGCTGTGCAATTCTCTCGACTGCAGTGGACAATCCGCAATGATAAATCACTTCCAGACACCATTTGGATAAAGTTCCTCTCCCTCTGCACATGCTGTATTTTGTAGTTCAAAATGACAATGGCCCAAAATGTGTTGCACAAAAACCCATTAGTGTGATTATGCCGCTATTCAGTTGCTAGGACAAAACTCTAAAACAACCCCATAACTATGCCATAACTATCCAAAAGCTATCTGGCTTGCAAATCCTGCATTATAAGTAAACATTTGAGTGTTTCCTGGGTTTTATTAAGCGGTCTGTTCCCTTTTAACTTATTAATACTAAGTTTTCTGTCTCTTTTTTTCCCTACCAGGTACTGTCATGAAAATATATGTCCTCTTCAGTTCAGCTTTGTCCGCATCGTAACCAGGGCCATTGAAAGCAGCGCCCGAGGCACTGGAGTCCAAAGGCAGCACGAGTGGCACCTTGCTGGCTGACAACCAACTTGGATGCACTATCAGAAGGCCACTGCTGTAGTTGGAGAGGACGCTGAATAAAATATAAAGCTGAGGGTGGAAATATATACTGTATGTGTTGGGCAGTTTTCTGTGTGGGAAGAAAATAGAACAGGGAAGGTAGGAGATGGAAGAGAACAGTATGTGTGGGTGCATACAAATGTGTGTTAAACTATCTTTTAGGCACTCCCTTGCAAGGCTTTGTGTGAGTGTATGGGGGCAATAATCCATAGTCTAACGCAGGATTAAAAATAAATACATTAAAAAAAGGAAAATAAAACATGCAAAATGTGAGAAACTGAACATATGAGGTTGTGAAACGCAATAGCATGGATGAGTGTGTGATGAAAAACTGAGCAGGCACAACACTAAACAAACAAAAAAAAACACACAGGCTTCCGCACAAAAGCAAACAGCATGTGGACGAGATTGAACATGATAAAGTTCAACCCTGATAAAGCCCTGGTGTGCAAGTCCTGCAGCAGGTCTGCAGAGCCATGCAGCACTAATATGACTGTTAAGGTTTCACAATGTACAGAAGTACAATGACACAGTTATTACAAATAAATAAGTCAAAACCCTAAAACTATTTAATTATCAACATGTAGGTAATACAATACTAGCTTACGTGTAAATCTATATATTAACATAAAACTGTGTGCAGTGCTGCAATGTTGTGGCCACGTGCTAACGGGACACGTGACTTCCTGTGTATTTCAACAAGCTTCACGTATCGCTGGACCAAAGTGCACGAAATAATGACAACTCTTCATAACTACTTGTTCTGGATCATATCATCATGTCATCAAAAAAAAGACTGAGATCAGCCAACATAACAATTCAAATAAAGTTTAAAAAAGAAGTTGCCCAACTGAGGCCAAAACTGAAACAATCACAAGCGCGCAGATTTATTAGTTTATTTATAACCTTTGATCATTTCAAATAGTATGGCTGGGATTAAAACGTCAAGTCACTGAGGTGCTACTGCATATACCGTGTAGAAAAATGTGAAGTACTTTAAGTTAGCGTCGGATGCTTTGCTGGGTCTTGTTTCTTATTTCTGTAAATCAGATATTTCCTGATGTAAGCGATACGTTGTAATCAGTGTTTCCCCTACCATTATATTAGGGGGGCGGGACGCCCCCTAATATAACGCCGCCCCCCCCTGTAATTTTCTCTATATCGCCAGATCACAAAATGTCATTTAAGGTTATCTTTCCTATAGAACAGCTCTACACCTTGTTTTGTTTTTAAACAAACTAAACGGCCATATTTTATTGATGAGATCTACACGACAGCTTGTCATTTCTCTCTCTACGTGGTCGCGCGTAATCACTTCTCCTCTCCTCTGCTCTCTGTATCGCGCACGCCGTTGTTCTGTCCCGATGCGCAGAGACACGTTCACAGCTGCGCGCACACAGGTGAGCGCTGAGCACCCAGCAGCGGGCAGAGAGTGTAGAAAAATATGTTGCGTGAAAAGCAGACAACTATATCTGCGTTTTAAATGCTCCCACGTTGAAGATGGCAACAGTAGCCCTCCTGCAAGGAGCACCGGAGCAGCTCTCTGAACCCAGAGCTGCTCTCCTGCTCCGGGCGAAACGAGCCAAAGTGCTCGTGTCTTGTTCCAACAATAAGCTGTTGGCTTCACACATTACAAAGTACACGGACATACAATTAATTCATTAATAAATACATGGAGAAATGCCTGTGCTTTCGGGTAAATGTTCACGGTACATTGTCAAAAGGTTACGTTGCGCATGCGCGATTCGACGATTTTTGGCGTTTTGCCGAAAGTCAGTCTCCGTGAAGTCGTCTTTTCTGCTGTACCGTCTCTCAAAACCGGAAAAAGATCTCATCTCAACATGGAGCATAAACTGAGAGCGTCCGTATTGAGTCTACAACCGCTGCTTTTAGTTTTCCAAAATCAGCTCTCTAGTAGTAACTACATATAATTTATTTTTTGCACAGATAGAACTTTATTTTCATTGTTCTAAGTGTTTGCAATTTTTAAAAAAAGATTTGGTCTGGTGGGGCAATATGGTTTAATTATAAGTTATAGTAATATTCTTTATTCTGTTATTTATAAAAGCACAGATGGAGTCACAAAATGATGGTATTTACAGAAAAAGCAATGCTTTTGGGGTTTGTGCCCCCCCCCCCCCCTCTCTGCCCTGAAGCTGTAAACCTAGGGGAAACAATGGTAATGTTGGAGCAGTTTGGCTTGTTGTGTTAAATAAACTAAAATTACTCAAAGAAAACTGTATTTACGTATTTTCCTGATTCATATTATTTGTACCCAAACTCAGATATCTTATTAACACAAGTACAAAAAAAAACACCCATCCCCAGATGGCAGGCTGCTCCTTTCTCTGAGGTTGACGGGACGTAGGTGGACGACATGGCTCTCTCGTGTGTGTGTGTGTGTGTGTGTGTGTGTGTGTGTGTGTGTGTGTGTGTCCGTCCTCTACTCACTGAGTCTCTTTGCAGCTGCCAAGGCCTCAGAAGCAGATTCGGCCACAAAGAAGCGCTGGACCGCTACGCCACTCTCTTGCATCAGCTTCTTGCTCTGGTACTCTTGAAGATTCAGCCATCTCTTGGGACTCGACCAGGTGCACTGAAGGGGGAGGAGGTAGAAGAAGCATTAGTGAGTATCAGCATCACTTAGTAAGTGAAAGATAGTTAAAAGCACTGCAATAAACTGGGTACCGATGTTGAGTGTTAAACACCAAACACTAAAGCTTCCCTAAAAGTTCACAGGCTAAGTCCTTTCCTCTCCTCCCTCCCGTTTCTCCCCTGTCCTTCTCCTGTAATGAGGCAGGCACTCGGGCCTAAGCTGCAGGGCAGCTCTGAAGCCATTTGCTCCATCAGCAGACACAGGCCGTGTCAGCTCCAGCTGTTGTTGCTATTAAAAAGGAAATTGGCTTTTTAATGTGATGGCGAGACCGAGGCTGTATAAGAGTTACAATCCCTCTACAGTAGCGCACGCGTTCCTCTGACTTCACGTACAGACACGTGCAAAATTTTTCACGGGGAAAATCTTGAGGGAGTCATTAAGAACAGAAAGGCCATTAAAGTAAAAGGGAAAACAAGGATTAAGAAGGAAATTATGGTTCGACAGTGAAGATTAAACTAACATGATAATAACATCTTGCACGACGTCCTGTTGCCGGCTAGTTAAACTGACCTCACATTTGATCCACTGTAACTCTACATGAGCAGCACAAGGTGCTCTGCATGAACTGAAGGGGCACATCTGCACATCATAATGCAGACGATGGGGGCATCTTGTGATCGTCAATGCCACATCGATGCAGAGAAAATCTAAATGCTCCATCACTGTGCATGGATGGAGCACCACTGTGCTTAAGTCGACACGGTCGATATTCTACTCTCGACGACAATCATTCATTTTTTA
Source organism: Clinocottus analis (assembly GCF_023055335.1). Classification (NCBI taxonomy): domain Eukaryota; kingdom Metazoa; phylum Chordata; class Actinopteri; order Perciformes; family Cottidae; genus Clinocottus; species Clinocottus analis. The sequence continues at coordinate 10,408,876 of NW_027176042.1, read as the reverse complement.
AAAGAAGTAGCCCCCTGGTGGGTTTTGTGCTGAACAGTGGGAAAATTATATTTCTGTTGAGACAAAAACAACCTAGAATAAGGCAATAGCGTCAAGCAGTGCACCACGTCTTGTAATTGAATCAGCGTCCTTCGTGAACATTTTTTGAGAGAGCTGACAAAGACGGACAGACCGACATGGCTAACTGTTACAAGAGGAAAACGGTGGTACTGTAGTATATTGAGAGAACCTTTGTGTTAGGATCAAAGACTTAGTGAAATGAAATCTAAACGCATCAGTCCAGTCTTGTCATGTTGAAGGCACAGGGTTTGTTTTAGCTACTAGCATTTAACTGGTTCAAACCCCAACGCCGGTAGTCTCAGCGGGCTTGACGGGAGTTTTTCCCTGACAGAGGGTGTCGTATGTGTACAGATTGTAAAGCTGCAGATTTGTGATTTTGAGCTATACAAAACAAAATGTAATTGAATAGCAGCTGAGAATTATTGATATCATCCCAAGACACCATTATCGTCTGCATTATAATGTGCAGATATTTACTGAAAATTGCAACTAGCCCCAATGGCATGGTCCACGGAGAAGAAAGAGTCGAAAGGTTTCATGCAAAGTAATTTAGGGGAAAAGACAACATTGTTGGGTCATGCATAATAATGGATAAAATATTCCGATACCCCGGGATAAACATAAAGATTAAACATGCAATCAAATATACCCACTTGAAAACACATATATGCAGATACAAATATCAATATAGAGTGAAGAATGAAGCAGGATGGATTCAAGAGGTTCGGATCCCGGTCTGGCAGCTGCTTCTGTGTGTGCATGTTCTCCCCGTGGCAGCGTGGGTTCCCTCCGGGTTCTCTGGCTTCCTCCCACAGTCCAAAGACATGCAGCTTAGGTTAATTGGACTGTAAATTGCCCGTAGGTGTGAATGTGAGCAGGAATGGTTGTCTGTCTCTATGTCTGCCCTGCGATGGACTGGCGACTTGTCCAGGTTGAACCCTGCCTTCGCCCATTGACAGCTGGGATCGGCTCCAGCGCCCTGCGACCCTAAAACAGGATAAGCGGGTTGGATAATAGATGGATGGAATGGATTCAAGAGGTGCATGTGCATGCAATGTGTGTGCCTTCTTAAGCCGCCCGTCACTCCATCATTCAACAGAGGGAAATATTAAGAAACATGGGTGGGAGTGTACTTGCTCAACATCTCTCAACCATTAAATGATGGAGGAAGTGAGTGTAACCATAACTAATCTTTGGGACTGATAGTTATTTGTGATTAAAGGCTAATGAGCTTGCCATTGCCATGCTAATGGGGCACAGCACTTTTTGTTTTAATCAGGACCTGAGCACAATGATCAATGAGCCCCAAGTGAAAACAAAACCCGCATGATTGGCGATTCACAACTCATGCTAAACCAAGGCTCTCTGTGCCACAAAGCACACGGTATTAGCATGCTTTCTCCATTTCAACTCACGGGAGAGCCTATCGGGAGACTTCATTAGAGCCAAATGGGTTGTTTTCTCGAAAGAACAGCACATGTTGATCCAGATTGGCCTCTTCTCTTACATAACTCAATACAGTAATGAGGGGCATCTGCAGGTCACCTCTGCAGTCTCGTCTGTGATACCATACTATTCATACGTTTCAGTTATTGCTGCTTGTACGTGTGCACGGCATTCGGAGCTGAGCTTGAAAGTCGATCTGCCACGCTGGCCGATATTGATGAGAATCTCTCTGTTCAAAAGGAGGTGGGGGGGCAAGAAAATGAACTGGAGGATTGCATAAAAGTCTGCACTGCAACATAAATAACAATAATAAATCTGAAGAAAATTGTTAGAACAGCACATTGGGAAGAAATCAAACTAACCCTTTGGACAAAATGGATCCGTCTGTCGGTAAAATCTGGAGTCTGTGTGTAACGCAATCTCTACCTTTCTGCCTGCATGTATCCAACATATCCCACAGCCTTAACAAGACAAGCCGCAGAACAAGTTCTCTCTGTTCTGTGGACTCATTTGACTGCTCTCAGCTACCTGCACAGCCTCCTCGCCTAAAACATCCACTTCCCATGCCATTTAAACTGTTTGCCTTGGGAGAATAAGCTCTGATGCCTGCATCACTCAGTCAAGCTTTTGTTCCACCTTTGTCGAAAGAAAATGGCAGATGAGAGCCTGTCAAAGGACCAGGTTAGGTCTACTTTCAACATGAAGTGACACAAGATCACAGTGAGACATTCTAAACTGACAGGTCGAACAATCAGGATTAGACTTTTGACTCTCACCCCAAAAGATCAAGCTGACACTGCGATCAAACGTTGGCGAGATTTGGACAACAATCCTCAAAACTAGATGTTTTACAACAATTCTGGTCTAAGGTTTTGTAATGTAAAACATTGAGACATGAGTTAACAATCCATGAATAACATGAAACATTAACATTGATTATGGCTTCACTGTTAAAGTAACTGAGGCTCAACATAACATCAGCAAGATAAGTCCCCTGCTGGCTGCAGGCTCCGTCACGACTAGTCCATGCAGCCCTAATTGTATGCAAAAATGATGTATGAAATTGCTGGGAAACGTTAATGTGATCTGAACCAAGTTAAAATAAATAAGACTAAGTACAAGAGTTTGGTACTCTTCCTCACACTTCATCACAAGAGATCTATTGCAAACAGAAGTGAAAACATGGGAGCCTATCCCCAAAAAAATGGTTGAGAATAGACACTCACTCGATAGAACAGACTCAAAAGCATCATAATGTGACCTGAAAGCCGCTGACATTTTCTAAACAGACAAGACAAGTATAAAAAAATCAAAACTCATAAGGGCCCATATTTCTAGAGAAATATGCAGCAATCATGTAAATCTCCCATTAGCATTCCCAAACCAGCAAACTAGGACAAACCAATACATATCAATTAAAACGGCTCCCCTGTCACCCAGAAAAAGGGAGGAGTGGGGATGAGGAGGAAAAAGAGCTACGCAGACTTCCCAAAATAACAGCTGCTGCTGACTGGAGGAGTCAAGTGGGCCTGGAGGTGTCCCTCCAGGCTCTGGCAGTTACCTTGGGCAAAACACCAAGGAATGGAAAGGCACCAGAGCACTTCTTAGTGTGTTTCAGAGCTACAGACAGTTTGCATTAAAGACGCTATTCTGACGACAATTTCCCCTCATATGCAGCCTGCATATTTATTTACTTTAGTGATGATTTACAGCACAAGAAATTAAACTATATATATTTATATAAATAATTTTAAAAAATGTAATTAACACTTGCATTTACTATTTCCTTTACAGAAAAACAAAAAACAGGATCAAAATAAATAATTGCAGCATAGACACTATTTAGAACATTTCTGGTGACAGATTGGCAAAAATGGTTCATTTTATATAACCTTATTTGGAGACTAGTTTGAGGTATTTACTTATAGGCACACAACTAAAGAATAATGCCAACGTTGACGATCTGACAGACGGCACACAACTAAATTCAGTTGTTGAACGTCTAGAAACGAAACATGAGCCCAGAGTGAACGTTGTATTCTCCATAAGAATCGTACCTCTTTTGCCTCAACCTCTAAACATTGGCAGGAAATCCTGACTGCTTGACTAATAATAATAATAATAATAATAATAATAGCGCATCAATAAAAAGTTGAAGTGAGGCTTGGTGTTAGTGCAGCTGTTTGTAAAATCTGTCATAGTGAATGCTAAAACACTGGGCACATCTGGCTCGTCACCTTCCAGAGTTACCTTCACACTGAATACCAAAACAGGCAGCAGTCTTGTTGCTTTACCTGGCAACACATTCTGGAAGATATGCTCTCATTATTTGTAAAAATAGATTTTAACCCATAAAACAATCCAACGCACCGCTTCTCCAATTAGAAGAAACCATCCTCCAAGACATAATTGGAAGTGTTATAGAATATCTGTAATACTTTCAAAAGTGTGAGGAGATATTCCAGGCTTCCAGGGTAACAAAAATAAATTATGAACAACTGCATTAAACAAGAGTCTCTGGTTCTGGTGCAATGTGGAGGGGAAGTTGAAAGGATGTGGTCCAATTACATCCCTCTGCAAGAACAGTGTGTTCTCCCATTGCATGTGCAGCCCACAATACACAATATCGTCACTAATGCCTATATAGATAAATAACTGTAAGCTCTCATGTAGTGTAAATGATATTTCTTCAATAAGTCAGCATTGAAGTTAGCCCAAAGCACTTTCTTTTTTTTTTTTTAAAAGGTGTTAATAAATGCTAGCTGGTTGTTACAATGTGGGATGTGCCTTAATTGAGGAGTTTAAATGAATGTATTTTATTTATGCTTTTCTGTTAAGGGTTCTTTTTGCACCTATACTGTGTGGTAGTAATAAAATAATAACACGATCGTTCGTCAGCCAAGCCGGCAACTTCTTTATTAACGTCTTCCCTTTTTCATCACCAACATTTCCCCGCACCTCTTCTTCCGTTTTCTTCCTTCAAAATAAAAGCCCCGGAAACACAATACAATAGCTTAAACAGTCAAATAAGACGATGCCTACGGAATTAACGGCGGTTTTGGATAAAGCAGTGAGAACAGTAAATTTCATCAAAAGTCATTCATTGCGCCCGTTTGCCATATTATGCGCGGAGATGGGAAGCGACCACCGGCAGCTTCTCCTGCACACTGAAGTCCGGTGGCTTTACTCGTAAGGTGCTCACCGACTTTTTGAACTGCGTGACGAAATCAGGACATTTTGTGTGAACTCCCAGTTTGAACTGTCAGACCAATTCTGTGACTTCAAGTGGCTTTGTAAGTTGGCGTATTTGGCCAACATGTTCGGGTTCTTAAATGGACTCAATCTATCCCTCCAAGGAAAAGCAGTGAAAAGCAGCTCCCTGATTACGTCGGTGTTTGACGTATTACAACGAGCATCACATAAAGAGATGCCTGCTCAGTCCCTTAAAGAATAAACTCCTCCTCCCCTTCAACTCATCACGAGCAGTTACGGAATGAGTCACTCCTGTTGTAAACACTATCAAATAATGAAGAGATGAGACTGCCGAGGACTCGAAAAGAAAGAAACAATCCAAGTTCTGCCCGAGAAAAAAGCGGTATGGTAAGTGGCAAATGGCGGTATTGCAGCAAGGTGGGCAAGCAGCTGGCATGCAGTCCCCTGAGCATCTCTCTCTACAGTAATTATCATCAGCAGCACTCTGGAGACAATCCTACCCAGTCTCACCGAACTACTGTTACCTATTCCTAATACACACACACACACACACACACACAGGTCCGAGAATCCATACATATTCAGACCAAACTCCTCGACACACAAAAGCACTCAAGTTCTTTCTCATGAGTTCATCTAAGTGATGGGAACTGGGGCACAGTGGTAGGAGGGAGTCGGAGCGGCGACGACGATAAACAGCTAGCTAGCTATATATAGATCTATCTATCTAGATAGATGTTTTTTAAAACTATCTAAATAGATAGATAGATAGATAGATATAGATCTATCTGTCTGTCTGTCTGTCTGTCTGTCTGTCTGTATATATATATATATATATATATATATATATATATATATATATATATATATATATATATATATATATATAGATATACATATATATATATAGATATACATATATATATATATATATATATATATATATATATATATATATATATATATATATATATATATATATATAGATATACATATATATATATATAGATATACATGATGAGAAACGAGGCAATGTACCCATTTAAGGAGCAGGTCTCTGCAAATCAATAAGGACAGGATTTCTCAGTAACATTAATGCGGTGGAACACAATCAGAAAGAAACTGCAAGGAGCAAATTGGAAACGCAAGCGTTCACATCAGGAATGAATCAATGAGAAAAACTCCCGTCTCCTTTCACTTTATAGTTTCTGTTCAAATTAGCCATTATACATACACACATGAATCTCCAGTAGGTGAAAACATGCCATCACTAAACCCACAGAGACATTCAGTATTAATGGGACTCCAATAGCAGCCCGGCATACTCTACATCATGTTTTACACCCTTCCAACTGCATTTTGCTTTTGATGAAAGATGCACACAAAAAAAAGCTTTACAACAAAATTCAGATGGAGGCAGAAGAGAAAGAAGTCATTATTAGGAAGAACTTATTTCGTGAAAGAATGTTGCTTTCAGCTGGCTTCAGCAAGAGTCTTGACATTCAGAGAGTGATCACAAAATGTCACGGAAATACACTGCAGCTGAGGTGGAACTCTTTTTCCCCCTCTTCCTTTTTCATTTGGGAAACATGTTTTAGTTTGAAGCCAAAAACAAACTGTCCCGCTCTCAGTCAAATCTTTATGGTGATTTTGATTGATTTAATCAAAAGGTATTTTATATACAGGAAACATTTATGCATGGAAATTCAAGCAACCTATGAATTTTAAAATCTGATTCACAAAAGAAACATGTAATGTGCTCATATTGTCTCCTAGAGTGGACATTTACTTGGCTAATTAGTGTTTTTTAAAACTCTCACATTACCTGTCAATTATCTTATTAAAATGCATTACTCTGTTGAGGTGATCTCGACACAAAAAAATAATATTTCAGAAAAGAAATCGATATTTCAGGAAAGGAAATAGATAACAATTGGCACCAAACACAAAAAAACATTCAAAATAACGCACCATAAACACAATTTTACCACAAACTGCTGTGAAAGAAATGTAGAGGAAGGTTGCAAAAACAACCAAAAAGACCCAAACTCACAAAGGCAATTTTGTTTCACTAAATTGTGTTAACACAAGTAAAAAGAGAAGAAAATATAAAATAAAAGGGGACTCTTTGGAACATTAAAATGTGCTGAATAAAGTATGTCACCATGCGGCTTCACAAGGCACTCAGAGTGTCCGTGGCCCCACAAAGACGCGGAGAGGACAGACAGTGCTACGGCAGCAGCTGCATCAGATTGCAAAGTCCTTGTCGCAGCTGTACTGATCCACGAGTGGCACTGAAGGACAAAATGATGGTGTAGTCACCGCTACTCCCAGAGCACTTCTTCGGCGGGTCCATATGGTATTCAGCACTTGCATCGTGCAACATCAGGACTTCTCCTAAGAGGCACAAAATTGTGCAGTCTCTTGTTTGGTTGAGAGCAGCATGCACAATGTCAAACTGCACTTGTTGTGAGAAGTGTCATCACAGTGAGGGGATGTCTGATCGTGGCACTTTCCAAAGTCATTTCAAGACATGCATGCCACGACTCTGCCGTTTGCCCTTCTGTTAAACTTAAGGAGTCAATATCCTAGGGCGAGTTGTCTTTATCACTATGAGAGAGGGGAACAATGTCAAAAAGTCACCATCTGACAGACTAGGTCTGCCTCCCTTGGAAATTTATGAGAGCCATAAGCCTTAATTTACAGGGGAAGGTTACAAAGCAGGCAATCACCTTTGATCAGGCCTATGAACAGCAGTCAGTCAATGCTGCAGTCCTCGTCAATCCGTCACTCCAAAAAATCTGAAGGGTTGACACCGCGGGTCAAAAAACGCATTTGTTTCTGGAAGTGACGCCTGACAGGACCCAGACAATAGTGAGTGAAGATGTGATTCTGCTGCCATGACAGTTGGTAACACTCGGAGAACATCATCTCTGAAAACAGGCTATTTATCTAACTGGGGACATCAGTGGTCCAACCATGTTTTATTAATGCCTATAAAGAACACATCATGTTGATCCAAAAAAATACATCTAATTATTATATGCAAGATGACAAGTAGAAGTTAAATACAATAATTATTTGTATAACTAAGCATGTGATGCTGTAGATGTAAAGCGTTATGTGATGTATATATTCTTAAAATGATCATGATCTTGAGTTCACCTTTATTACACAGCGTAAAAACAGGGATATAAAATAACAAACACTCAGACCTACATAGAGTTGAGATGATTATTTGATTAATCTACTGACAAAATATCAATTTGAAAGATCTTTTTTTTTACTTCTACAATAGCGAATGAAATATTTTAGGGGTTTATACATTTGAATACATCACCATGGGCGCTGGACATTTTTCACAATGTAATGTCATTATATAGGCAGCAATTATTTGATTAAGCTAGAAAAATAATGAGTAGATTCATCTATGGTGAGAAAAAGTCATTATGTAAAGCTCTTCCTGGCCTTTTCCAAGCCATATTTTCTTTGAACCTACAGTACACAGCGCTCCGCTAGATGAACTACATCAGTGGACTCTGATTGATGGTGTGGAAGGCACATGCAAAGTGGCTGCTGCTGCATGAGCCAATCAATACCTTCTAGGACACCTGAACAAGAGCCTCCATCACTCCTCAGGATAATAATGAAAGTAACAAATTACTTCATGCAGTTTATAGATTAAAGGAGTTTACATATTATAGGAACAGTTTATACATTATAAATGAAGATAAAGCCTCATGTAGAGCTGCATTAGGGAAGTTAAGGACACTTTGGATTTAGAATATACCTGGAGCACCAGACGCCATGCCACTCACAGAGTTTACCGTCATTAACAAGTCTCAATGGCAGGACAAAGTGCAGCTCCAATAGAGGGAACTCGCTCGACGTCAATCGAGGATGAATTGCTAAGGGAGTCAATGCTGTTGCTTCTGTAGCTTCTGAGACTATGGCACAACTTTACACAAACATATTCAATTTTAAAACTCTGAAAATCCTCCTAGTCATTTTCCTTCTGAAGGCCACAAGGTATTCCTCTCAAACCAAAATCTCTGAAGTTCTACCTTAGTAAATTTGTTCTTAAATTGTCAGAACAAAAATCCCAAGCAACGCAGAAAGATAGAGCAGACTTTTCACAGTAAATAAATCTGTCAGAGAAGAAAATTGAGTCCACTACAGCTCAACAACTCTTGGATGAATTGCGATGACACTTAGAAACGTTTTGAACCGACATACATGACTACAAGAGAATAAATCTTCATGACTTTGGTGAGCCCCTGACTTTTCATTGAGCACCACCTTGACATTTGTTGTTTTGAGTTTAATATCTCAACATTTATTAACTGGATTGTCATGAAATTTGGCCAAACGTTGATGATTCCTGCAGGATTAACTGTAGTAACGATAGTGATCCCAGACTTTCTATCTTCACCATCATCAGGTCAAATTTATTATACCTTCAAATGTTTGACAAACCGATTAGCCTCAGCTGTACTTTGTGTTTAATAATGCATGCCTAATGTTAGCAAGGTAACATGCTGTTAACCCCACTCTCTATCCCTGCCTGAAACAACAAACCCAAAATGAATCAGTAGAGCTCCTCAACTATATTGTCTATTTATGTACGTATATTATCTGGTCTTCTAAAAAGGTAAAGAATGTGGATTAGTTGTAAGTAAACTGTATTTATCCCCGATGAAATGGAGACGCAACGAAGGAAACAATAACATTGTTATCCTCTCCTACTACTCTTAGACTTAAATATAAATATGATAACAATACACTAAAATTAAAACTACAGCTACATGACAGGTTGCTCGTTTTCAGGAGGTTAATTACGTCTGCTAAACATTGGCACGTTAGCATACAGATGTTAGCACTGAGCTCAAAACACAGAGTCGCCAGCATGGAAGAGGACTGTGTTATGTGCACAAGGTCACTAGAAGCAGCTTGGTGAGGTGAATTCAAAGTTGTTGTTTGTTTTTTTTTAATTACATTTAGGCATCTGCTGCTTTTGTGTTCATTTTAATTTTTGTTGGATTTGCTTTCCTCAAGGAGTGTGGTGTAGCAGTAACATACATATACATACATACATACATATATACACACACACATATAAATAAATAAATATATATATTCAGTACACATTAAAATCTTTAGAATGATAATGTTTTGTTAAGCACTTAATCTGATAGAGTTGGCACAAAGCCGTGCATTTTGGTCTGAACTGCCAACCACAGCAAGTGGACTACGGCAGCTTTGAATATTTCATATTACACAGTAGTATCCCCAGATGTCTAGTGAGGTTAAAATCCTCATTACTTGTCATGGCCAGACCCTAACCCCTTTGAAATGACACAGCCTTATTAGTGACGAAAAATTACTGCCGAGTTAATTAACCAGAATGCTCCTTAGGGGGCATTATCAAATGTTTAAGAAATTAACAGATTGCCAGTTCACCAACTCCATGTAATTGATTTGTTCCCATTCAGGTTATGAACTCGTCCATTTTCCCCATCCATTTAGCTAACCATCCGGGAAGAATTTAAAAGGGGAACTTTATAGCGTCCCCTTCCGTGAGCACGGGCTGAACCGGAGAGAGCCGTACTCAGAGAGACTATCAAAATGATCGTCATACTTATTGCGGTGGAATGTTTTTCTGCTAATGAGGCGGCAGTTTTACACTTAGTTGTAACTCACGAATGCAGGCTGCGTTGCAATTAGACGAGCCGTGAGAGAGGCGACACGCAGTAAAGGAAATGGAGGAGGCAAAGAGGCAGAGTTAATGCGGATTTTCTGCATAAACAGGCCGGTGTGAATCACAGGCATATTTCCATGGAAAGCCAGCCGTGTAACAAGAGCATGCCTCGTGAAGCATTAGCGGGCTAATTCAGAGCGCCAACTAGCCTGGTCTCCTACAATTACTGAAGTACTTGAGTATTGATGGCAGGGGTTTCGCTACCTGTCCTCAGCTTTGGCACCGGCTCCATAGATTTGGATGAGAAGTAATGGCAGAGATTGTCGGGGATGTAATACTGGTTAAACCAAAGGCCACTTTGCCGTTAGGTTCGACCGCAGCATCATGACTCATCCACGCCACGTGTTAATCCACTGCTTTTACAAAAGGTGTTTTAAAATAGTGTTAAATGACAAATTTGATATCAAATTTATGTTTGCCATTCAACAATAAAAGCAAAAAAAAAGAGACAAAAGAGGTGCGTGGCACAAAAGATGCACTTTTTGCTCCCGTTCTTACCACCCTCTTGTAGCTTTTCAGTAGTGTTTATGAAACTGGAATTTCTAACTTCACAAGAATGTTGTGAGACCAACGCGAAAGATTTTCTTCTTTTTAATCATTGTGAAATTGAATGAATCAATCACTTGAGGCAATATCTACAAAGAACCCGGCGCGACTGTAATAATAAACTAGGGGTAGGCAATATGACCAAAAGTTTATCTCTGAATGATTCTACCTCTTTTCCCTCTTTTGGCTCCGACTAAGGATGAACATTAAAACATGTTTAGGTATATGTTTTGGGAGGATTATGCTCTTAAAGTAAATGAGTGATGTACGACCTAAATATCGGCAATAAAAAAAATATTTGGGGGATACCTGCAAATGAACGCTGTTTCAAAGTATGAATAGCATTAAGCTTGAAAGAAGTTACATCTCCGAAGGAACCGAAAGTTGATGTTCGCCACATGAAGAGCGTGAAACTAAAGAGCGTGGACAGCGTTGGACCAGTTCTGTATAGATTAGAAGACACATGCACCTTGAGCACCACAGGAGGCTTATCAAGAGATTTGCCGTTTGTCGTGCCGTCTATTTTTTCCATGAGACACGGACTATTCAGAATAAATGGACAACGCAAAATGATCTGTCGAGGGCCGGCAGTAGCAGCCACTGCTACGGGGGGCTAAAAGAAAAGAGGTGCCACGTCATGGCCGAACATGACACCAGTGACGGTGATTAAACCTATTACTTTCATAAACATATTGGTTGCATAGGTGACGAGTGCAGTACTCTATCAAGTTAATATATGGGACACACTGAAGGCTATAAATCAGCAACGTCTATCAGCATATTATTGCATACATCCGATGCCAATGAGATGAGTGACGAGAAGACGACACTGTGAGTGAGCGAGTTTCACATATTCAGAATTGATATGTATGAATAACAAAAAAAAACTAATATTTTGGGCAACACTCATTTCTCTGTCCTTACTCCTTCAAAGCTAAGGTCATGTCCAGAACCGTTAAGAGTATGGAGAGAAAAAAATGACGTGCCTGTTAAAGAGCTGGTAATAGAACAGAGGTGCAGAGACAGAGGTGGAAGCAGTAGAGCATGGCTCCAGGATTTAGATCAGTGAGACAGATTTGCATCATTGGCAGGTCTTTAGGCAGGGCAGGTCTAATCTCCTGCAGACAGGCTTAAGAAAGGAAAACCTGACTGTTGTGTCTCTACAGATAGGGATTTCAGTAATTAGCATAGTTAATAAGAGAGGGTGTACAGAGGCACATTCAAAGGTGTCGAGTCAAAGGGGTAGATAACGCAGTAATGAGGTAAAGGCCAACCATGGATGTGCATCAACGTCAAGGTTCACCTCTATTTACATCCAAGTCCACAAGCATGACCTTGGTTGCGAGAATATACCCCGGAGACAAATTTATGAACAGCTTACGCAACATCAGTAACCGTGGGCGCTACAGGAGGGTGATCCCGCTCCTTGGCTGATTCATGTTTAGATCTATAGAAAAAGGCAAACATTTAACGTGACATGATTGTGGCAAATCTGTTTGGGACAAACATGCTGGTAAAATTTGGACATCCAAACACAGTGCCTGAGGCTTTATCAGAAGAGTACTACAGCTGCCAACTGTTTGCAGATAATTTACTACTTTTAGAGAAGCTTTTTTTTTTAATTGACGTCCTTATTCCCACCAGCAGCAGCCACGTTGCGCTGTAGCACTTTATACATTTACACTGCAACACTGCCGTCGCTGTTTTTAACGACGCAAAAAGCATACAATCACGATGCCGAATTGACCCTGTTGTAATTCCCTTAGATTGATGAGGGCCACTCATCAAAGTCTTAAAAAAAAGAAGTAAAAGTTCACAGGGAGCGGCCCCTGGCAAACTCAATTATGAACTCCAAATCACACTTACGATATGTTTGAAGGCCTAATTTCAAAGATGATGGATGAGCTAGTATGGCAGCTGAACGTAATCTTCAACGTTCTGCACTTTTAATGAATTACAGCTGTCAGCCATCACTGACAGTGTTTTCCCAACTAATTTTCTGCATCACTCTCACTTCTTCCTCATTATCTGCACTCGAACAACAGCATAAGTTAAGCTAATAGGTGTGTATTTACTCATTGCATTCCCTGTTTTAGAGGCTGCCAACATTTCCTAATGACTCCAGCCCTTCTAAATTATTGAAAATGTCTAAGCACCTCACCAGCTACAGAAATGGCTATTAACCTTGGTGAAGCAATATTCAAATCCAGTTAGAGCTAACTTCGTCCTCCAGTATTCCTTGCGGGGAGGAAATGTAAATGTGTTCTTGCTGAGACAGATGGGGAAGCCGCCCGTCGTTTGAAGTTCCAGCAAAAGAAGTCGTTGCAAGAGGAGGGCCCTCCACCCCCCTCTGTAAAATATTCAGGACCGAGTCTCATTGAGCCACCTCCCTTCCCAGTGTGCTCCCTTCAAACCACGCTGGGCTGCGACACTGTTAGGTTATTGCTAAGCAGGAACACCTTACAAGAGAAGAAACTTAGCAAGCGTTTACAAATTCACCACTGTGCAGCGACAGTGAAAAACAGCCTGAGGATTATCTCGCAGTGCAGACAAGAATTCAGGAGTTTTGATTCATGCGTGTGTGTGAGTGTGTAAGTGTGTGTGAGAGTGTGTGTGAGTGAGAGAGAGAGACTCTCTTTTTAAGAGCATCCTGGAGCCTAACCATCTGAATATTGTGATGTCCTTTGCATTGTTGTTGACAAATCATTGCAAATTGAATTCCTCGGCTTAGCTGACATACTGTCAAAGCCGATTTGATTCTGTTGCAGAGATACCCAGCTGTCAATCAGCTCAGGCCTCTGATGATGTGCTATAAACCAGAGAAAATCCTTGATCATAACTCTTATCCCCTGGCTCAAGGGAGAGACTGTCTGCGTGCGTGCGTGTGTGTGTGGAGTGGGGTGGGAGGTGGAGGGCAGGGACACACACACAAACTTTTTAAGGGCATGCCACTGCATACAACACAGAGTAAAACATTACATTTGGGAACTCTCTACTTCCAGATTCCTGCATATTGCTTGCATATATAGCTGTTGTATGAACACGATACAGAGATGAAGTACATTTCATGCCTATGGCGCAAGCAGTATTTTGCACATTTTTCCGCTTAACAAGCCAGTCTGCTCCTCTGCTGTTTTCTAAGATGCGAATATAATAACTTTATTTATATAGCATCTTTTAAAAACAAGTGCTCTACAGAGAAGCAAAATATAGTTACACATATCTTAAATACCAGTAAAAGGACCATAAAGGCAATGAATACATCAAAATCAAACAAAAAAAAGAGCAAATGGAATCGTAAAAAAATAAACAAACAAAAACAGGGGGAACAAAATAACTGCATAAATACGTCTCTCTGTCTGCTTGTGTGTGTCTGTGCGAGAGTGTCTGCTCGTCGCTGATACATACATGTGGCATTTGTTATTATTTACTTTGGTTATAATAGATTAGATTAAAGCTGTTTAAATGTGACACTACGCTAATGAATGAAGTTAATTTTGAATGTGGCTTCTAAAGAGTGTGAACTATTAACTTAACTAACTTTTACATAGTCCTTATAATCTCTACCTATATCTGTTTTAAATGAATATAAAACATAACATAATTGGCTCACCCTTTGCCTTCAGAGCAGCCTTCACTGTCATCTGAACAGTGATTTGTAATGTAGTTTTCAGTCTGCAGTGAAATAAAAATGTTGCATGTGTGGTGTGATAAAGCCAGAAAAAGTAGACACATGGTAGTATCATGTCAACAGGTGATCTCCAAGCACGCCAGCTGTCAAAACAAACAAAAACAATGATAAACCTGTTCCGATTGTTAAAACAAGAAAAGCAAATATAAAAACATAAACATGACATTTTGACATTGCACTGTACTGTGTGTGCCAACTTGGCTGGACCAATGTTTACGATGTCAACCGGTTCCTGTTCTAATTTATCCTCCAAGTCTGGAGATCAGCACTGAAGTTACAAACATATACACGGACGCAAATCTAACAAAGACCCGATTTTGGATGGGGACTGAGAAAAAAAAGTTGAAAGCGAGGCGTTGTTTGTAGCAGAATGCGTTGATATATCCAGTTCTCCTGAAGCTTTTAAATGTATGAGGAATACACAACTCTGCTTTCTTCTCAGCGTTTTGTTTGTTAGTCAATACGAGGCAGGGTTTTGCTATATTTTGGATTTCTTTTTGTGGCTTATGCATGTCTGCATAAGCCACGAAGAGGAAGCTTTTGTTTCATTACGCTTTTAATCATTAGTTTCCAACGCTTTGTTTGCAGAAGAGATGACAATGTAACCATAATCATTCGGTATTGTGTACGTAGATCAACTTAATCTCTCACAAACAGACACTGGAGGATCAAAGTGCAAAAGTTAACCTATTGGTTGTGGTCTTATCTGCAGTTAGAAAACTTTGAGCTTTGTGCTGGTAGCAGCGTTCAGGTAACTCCATATGTGTGTTGTTCGCTAAGAGAGCATGAATGTGCTGTTAATAATAAACCAAAGGCCCAGTGTATAAGTATTACACCTTACACACACGCATGCAGACGCGCACACTGTCAAAAGTCAATGTCAAGAGGGTCAGATAAATGCTGCTCTGAGCCTTTTGTAACATCAGTGAAGATGGAAGTTTTCCTCAGTACAGCTGGTGTCGAGTGAATGCATTTGAAGAGCAGCGGCCGTCACGCGATGCCACGAAGTGAACAGAAACTTTGATCTGTCAAACCTTTCTGCTCACACATGCTAACCTGCGAGCCACGTAGCTCCACATACATCTTCACGAGAACATGACAGCGCACACAAAAATGGCGGAACCCACCCGCACGAGGCGGAACCGGCTTTGCCGGCAACGCACGCCGTGACAGTACCTTGAGTTTATCCAGGAGTAAGTGCTTCGAGGTTGCTGTTCTCAGTCCTCTTGCTGCAGCCTGGGATGCCATGGAAGCCGCCATGTTGACACGGAAGAGAGAGCGCGAGAGAGATGACGTCGGGGGCACGTGCGAGTGAACGCGCAGCCGTTCATAGGGCATCGAGGAAGACGTGGGCGGTGCTTGAAGTGTGTGCACGCCCAGTGCGCGTGTAGGGTGTTAAAGTACAGTACATGTACAGTAGTGGTATAGTTTGACATATACAAGAAGCCTTAATCCAATGAGAACGGGTTATGTCTGAAAATCCAGGCTACAATGCAACTACATCACACATGTCTGCAAATTAAATTGCATTTAAAAAAAGGAAAGAACATTTCTGTTCATACAGGTCATACAGTACAGCTATATCCAAGGAAATCAAGTTCATGTCAAGGTCATCTGTGGGTTTTATAGACCTGTGCAATAGTTTACATTCTGAAATTACACTTATATTGCATTTGTGTCTGTTCTACACCAAAAATAAATAGTAATAGCATAATTGTATTTCTCCACCAGAAATACATTCTACACATTGGAGAGACAGTATTAAATTAGTATTTAAGGAGCTGGAATCGGCAGAAAGTGAATTTACCAGACACCACAGCGACAATGATATTGTTTACACTTTGTGAGTCTGTGTGTGGCTAATGGCCAGAAAGCACACTAAGGTCCAGGAGATACCTGCACTTTGCCATACATCGTATTTGTTATTATTTAATTCTGTAAAACAGTCAGAATATACATTTGTCAATGGGAAAGAAATTAAATACATGCAAAAAGCCCAACATTGGTTTTGAACGGCTGAGGCTTTCCAGCTCCATCCTGTGCGTGACCTTGTGAGCGTGACAAACAATCACTTTGCTCAGATGAGAGGTATTGGTATGCAGTCAAATTAGAGAGCGTGGGTTGTGTGAGTTGATCTTGTCTGAATAGCTAAATAGACCACTCACACAGCCCTCCAGAGCGCTCATTACATGCCGCATCTTGAAAGGGCAGAGAGGGCAAACCGATCATAAAGAGCAGTGATTATGACAGAAGAAGAGAGAGGGATGAGCCACTCACTTAAAAACCATCAGTGTCAGCAGGCTCAGGAGGACAAGGCAGAGGGGAGGCGATGATGATGATGAACCGCTGCAACCCAGAGATCTTTTTCTACGTCAATGGTCAAAAAAAGGAGTCTACACTCTAAAAACATGACAAATTATTAAAATGTGCAAATGTAAACCACTTTAATGTCAACTGGGAGAGAATCTATCTCATGTTTATTTGATGCGTTTGTTCTCATCCCCTTTTCTTTTTGGGTGAGAGCATTTGATAGTCAGTGATCCATATTCCACACAGTGAGATATTCTTTGACGGGTAAGAGCACAAATGAAGTGAAAAGTGCTGTACTAGTATAATATTTTGGTCTGTCAACAAATCCTTCTGAATGCATAAATACGTGTCTTTTTGTCTCAGGGAAGAGTGGTGCTCGGAAAACTTCACTGAGAGCCAAAGACAAGCAGAATGACTAAAAGATGATTCACTTGAACATTTTCCAGCTTATGTTTCTTTTTTCTTTTTCTCACTGGGGACATTTGCTCCTCTCAAGGGGATTGATTTTCAGACAGGACCGTCAGAATATCAATGGCCCTTACTAATGCAATTCAACTTTTCTCATTTGAGATATTGTCCTGTTCCGCAGAACACTTTTGCCTGCAGTGATAGCAATCATGTAATTATTCTTCTGGCATACAAAGCAACTAGTGCGGCCTTTTCTGGTTTACTGACATATTTTGAATTTCAATGGGCACTTTACAAAGAAGCTATTATTTCCTTTTATACCATCCCATTCCAAAAAGAGTAGTACAGATGTATTGCATTGTCAATGCTGCAAAAAAAATCTGATTATATAAAGATGTTTACCTCTCGCTTTGAGGCTTCATAAAATACAATAAAAATAATTTAAACCACTGAACACCAGGCTTAACTCTTGTTGGCCAAGTAAGTATTTAAGTAACTTTCATAAATCAGTTGTTATATATTTTTTCAGAGGATTTCAGTTTGTGTGTAACTGATGTGTTTATGACACTGAATAAGGCTTAAATCAGACAATGCTGGAAATGTTTTGCCAACAAAGATGATTCTCAAATACATTTCTTTGAATAAAAAAGAATTATACAGAAAAAACAAGCTTTTTATTTAGAAGTAGCATATGCAATATAAATGTGGGCAAATGAATGCAATGGAATTTAAACAATATATACTGTAAAATATAGAAGTTTTGAATAACAAAGCGGTGTAAGACAAAAGGCTAAAACTGAAAATACAATGTGTGTGTGTGTGTGTGTGTGTGTGTGTGTGTGTGTGTGTGTGTGTGTGTGTGTGTGTGCATCATCGCTGTAACTGTGAAAAGCCAAACGCATGTGTTGAGTTACAACGTGTCGCCTCCATTTTCATCATACTTTCTGGTTATTTTGCCTGGTTTTACACTCTTAGTGGCCCTGAGGGTAATATTAATGCTGCATGTCCCATCTTTTCTTCCCTCTACTCCCTTCCCCTGAGGAAAGTGAGCAAATGTGCAGACAGAGCAACTAATTTGAGGTTTCCCCTCAATAATCTATTGTCTGTTTCCACTCAGTGAGCTGCAAGCTGTCAGAATACCAGAGACAGAGTGCCACAGCTCCCTGACGGGCCCTGTGGTCGGTTCTGACCCCTCCCTCACACTTAAATAGCCGTGGTGCCTGGGTAACAACCCTCGGGGCTCACTGCTAAGCCCTGACACCATAAGCCCAGAGCCTGGCCCACACGTCTATAGCTGTCTATCTACCGACCCTTCTCTTCTTCATTTCTGTCCCAACTCTCGCTCGCTGTGTTACTTTCACTCTTTGCTTGCAATCCGTGGTTTCTCCCAGGAGTCTATTTGTTTCCACTCTCCCTTTTCGCTCCCTCTCCCTGTACGTCTTCTTCTCTCTAACCAGCCCGTTAACCACGGTTCCCAGATGTGGGTTAAAAAAAGGGAATTCAGCACAGTCCTGCGGGCTGCAAGGCCCTGCAGAAAAGTCAACAAGACAATGACGACGAGTCTCTGACCATTTCATTACCATGACCGGCTGGACAGCATAGCCGATGGCCAGAGAGAGAGAGAAGAATCTACAAGCACCTGGAAGGTTTTGCCTCCTGTCTGCCTGTCTGCCTGTTTAGCTCTCTCTCTTTTTCAGACACACACTGGACAGTTTGATGACCTTTCCTCTGACTTAATGCTGATGCGTTCACACTCTGTCTCTCATCCTTTAAGGAAATAAGACATAGCCGAGCACCAACTTACTTGGTCTGACTTCTTTGATATGACGCACTGAGGCCGAGCGCACCGGCAGTGCATATAAGTTTAAGGACACAGTCGAGGCATATAAGTTCTGAAAGTAGCTATTCAGCTTTGTAACAGTGCTGTGACTCGACTCAAAGCTGGGGTTTTAAACTCTGTTTCAGGATATGTTTACATATAGATTCATGTGGCATTAGCGAACCAGAGAACAGTTTTGTTTTCTATCCGACAGAATACCAAATGAGTGAGAGAGATGGGGAATTAATGCACTTAACTGCTGAGTCAACAAGCAAGGCATCTAGCGGCTTAGTCACATAGACAGCAAGCAGACTGCCTGACAGGGAAATTAAAATAGGCAAGAAAGTAACTGGGAAGACCTGAGAGTGACGGAGATTGCACAGAGAGAATAAGTGAAGGAGATGGGCAGTGGAGGGGACGATCATTGCCACCCTGTGCTCAGCACATCTTTTGATATGACAGACGGCAGACATAATTAGTCATCATCTTCTTGGAGTTCACAATGTCACAGCTATGCATAAGTATGAGCCTGAGCCTTTCTTTTCAGCCTTTTATTCGCTTCCAAAGAGTTTGGCTAGATTACGACCCAGTAAACAGGTTTTCTCTCCAGAATGAGAGCAGGGCAGACTTTGTCCCAGTGCTGGATGCTATACCTAAGCATCCGCCGCAATAACTTACACTTTTCCAACATAAAATCCAAAACAGCCCAAGAACACAAGATTGTCAAAGCTTGCCTCTCCGTCTGCTCTGAATGTCGGCGCTGGAGAGTGAATCAATATAGCGTCAGGAGTTGCCACATCTTCGCTATCTCTCTCCCCCGGATGTCTGTCAGCCACACTCAGCTGGAGGCCACCCCATTAATGTGCCGCGGAATAACACAGTCAGTGGGTCTCCATGCTTGGAGACAGATGCATCAAAAAGAGCTTGTGAAGTGTTGGGTCTGCGAGTGTGTGATGTTCCTGTGGGTTTTTTGCAGCAGATATCCCTGGATGGGAATAACAAGCTTGAATCAAAGCAGGAGGGACATATCACGATATTACATATAGAGGGAAAAGAGAGAAGCACTTGTAGAGGTGACTGATCTGTTAATCATGTAGGCATGTGAGCGGATGCATTGGTGAGCCTCTTCAAGCATTTACACAGAGATGCCATGCAGGTAATATACATTAAGGGCCTTGGTTGCACCGCTGAGGGAGGCGGTTAAGGAGGCTTTTTTTTGTTTTCCGACAATGGAAAACAATTGTTGATACACTCTCAACTTCAACAGCAGGACGAGGTGACAACTGAGATGCTGGCTTCAATAGATGGCCCTGTTTTATTCCAGGCTTCAGGATCACACGCAGCAGGGCTCACTGCACTGGGGAGCAGGGAATTCATACCACAAACAAAACCAAACACTGTTCCTGGTAAACACACAAACACGCACGGACCCCTGTGAACATGTGCACCACTCCCACCGCCCCATTACAGACGCACACACACACACAGACGCACACGCACGCACGCGCACGAACGCACACACAGGCAGTCACAGACACAGTGGCAAGGCCAGCAAAGGCTGGAAAAGTGCTTAGATGTGCATATGAGAGAGTAAGAGGAGCCAGATTCCTCCGCAAGCCTCTAAGCACACGCTGTGCCACCTTCGTCACCAAAGGGGGGACTGGGTCATGCTTTAAAACTTTAAGCTGCTTCTCTCCCGCCTTTCATTCCCCTCACAAACCTCCAGCATATATCAGCACCCTCCTTGCTTACGACCTCAAAGAAGCAGCAGGATGCCTCTTATCCCTTTCTCTCTGAAGGCGATGTCTTTACACGGAGCAGAAGATGTGCAGAGACGGACAGAGCTTTATTGGTCAGCCTTTACATAAAGTAAACATAATTGTTGCACATGAATATCCAGGTAGGCTATAAGAGATCAGGTGTCTTCATCTGTGGAATGCACGCTCGCCATTTTGGCTGAAGTATAAAAAAGCATGCAGGTGGGACGGCTGGAAATGTCAATAGAGAAATCAAAGCAATCAGGATGGCAGCGAAGGCGATGTTGCTGCGATACATCATCTGGTTCCTGACGCAGGTGACAGAGGAGGTGACAGAGGAGGAGGGTGGCGCAGGCAAGGTGGAAAGAAGGGTGCGCATGGCAAAGTGGGGACTGCTCAACCACATGCCTGAGGGGAATGGCTCAAAGACACACTTTATTCAGAGGTGCAATTCAGACTGTGACTCTTGATGCAAAGTCATTTGTGGCACAGTGACCTTTGCAGGGCCCCCGCTCTCGCAGTGAGTTATTTCTTTGATTTAAACCTTGCGTTACTGCCTCTCTCTCTGGGGAAATGATGACAGATGCATCCGTGGGCTCGGGATTAGCCCAACGGGACATTATTGCCTACATCAGAAAAGCTGTTACGCAGCAAGATCATTGATGGATGATAGTTCCTAAAATGGTTTCCCAAGCAAAATGATATCCAAATGCATTTTTTAGTAGCGAAAATGTTTTTCTGTTGTTGCTGTTTCTGCACACTGACACATGATGATTACACTTTCTTGGTTTTCCTCACATAATATAGCTGGAAATATCAGTTGGTTGTTTACCATACTGCCATTTCCCATTGCCAACTGAAGTATTACTTAAATAATGCAATGACCGCAAGCAGATGTGAATGTCAGCTCAATGGCTAATACCTACAGTTCAAACTCCCAAGGCAGCCAGCCCCGCCACCTTAAAGGCTGATGAATAACTGAGGCACAGTAACAGTCTCCATGTGGATGCATGTGGATGAGGGAAAGATACGGAGGGTCTTATCTGAGGCTCCATTAACCTTGTTTGTGTAGCGGCACCTCCACTGTGCTAAGCCCACATCGCGTGGGGAACCTCAGAGGACCTTCCACTAATTAACCTTGTGGAGACACCCTCAGTAGAGGGAGGCTGGGGCTGGAATAATAAGGAGGCCTTTGCCAGGCCATTAGTAGGAAGATTAACACATCCAACTTTCAAGTAGCTTTTTGACACAAAACCAATATTTGTCTGCACTGGCTTGGTCCGGGGTGCGACACAGCTGAATTCCAAGTGACACGTGTGTTAGCCTCTCACACAGCTCAACCATCACACCGCCTTTTTCTCCGCACTTCTGTTATGAGAAGGCGTTCATGAACATCTGTGAAAGAAGTTTTTTTTTGTTCCTGCATATTCTTGACTGAGGAGTGACATGAGTGAATGTGTCTTTCACTAACCTAATTTGCACATATTCCAATGCACATTTGTCAAGTGGGGTCCATTGGGACTGCTTCTCTTTGGTTTACATATTCTATTTGTGACTGGGCCTGTGATTTGCCTGGCCAAAAAAAAAGTTGGCACCAAAAAAAAAAAAAAGATCACACACACTAATATTAACCAAAGCCTCTAGGATTAAGGTCTGGACTCCATGTGTAAAAATGATGTCTCATGCTCCCCGAACCACTCTTTCACAATTTGAGCCCGATGAATCCTAGCATTGTCATCTTGGAATATGCCCGTGCCAGCAGGGGAGCAAAAATCCATTGATGGAATAACCTGGTCGTTGCTGAACCTGGTCGTTGCTGAACCTAGACCTGAGCAACTGCAGCAACCCCCGCTCATAGCACTGCCCCCACAGGCCTGTACAGTAGGCAGTAGTTGTTAAATCCAGGTGGCAACTTTTTTTTGGCCAGGCAGTGTATATCCCTCTAAGATTTTAAAGCTGTCAGCATGAACATGCATGCCTGTGAGCAGGTGGAAGTTAAGATCTCTGACTGGATTCATATCAGATTGCTTGACATGTTAGGATTTGTGCCAGCAGGAGTGTTATAAAAAAAGCATACAATGATGAATGTGTCTCTCTCTCTCTCTCTCTCTCTCTCTCTCTCTCTCTCTCTCTCTCTCTCTCTCTCTCTCTCTCTCTCTCTCTCTCTCTCTCTCTCTCTCTCTCTCTCTCTCAGGACGTGCCATCATATAGCTGGTTCTGTGTATGATCTGATCCAGCCTTTATCTTTATCTATATTTCTCCCTCCCTCCAGTGTATTTTAGACTAACTTTATCTGCAAATCACACCTGCACAATGTTTGGGTGGTTGCCACATCCCTTGCTTGCTTTCATTCACTAAACTTTACAGCAGAATAAGGAAGTTTTGCACTTCTACCCAAGAGAAAATCCACAGAAATATGAAAAATCCAAGACAGCACTTTGAGACTTCAAAAGAAAAGGACACATTGCATTTTAATATCTTTTATAACGCTCTTTTTAAAAAAAAATTCAATCTCCACCCACGAGGACATATATTCCATATTATGGCTGTTATTCACATTTCAATAAGAGAACAGAGGAGGTGGTCAAGGCTGAAAGTGTAAGAATTATCACCTCTTAACCCTTCATTGATTTTGGATGTATTTTATTGTGTCGCGCTGCATTGAGAATTCATAGAGAAATAGTGTCGGAATGACTTTGTACGTTGGAGCCGGGCGACAGCAGGGTGCGTGCTCGGAGACCTTCTGGGCTTCATGCATAATGCTCTTTGTGTTTTCTCGGAAGGATGGACGAGTGACAGGGAGGACTGAGTCCCCTCCAGAATCTCAAATGGTTTACGCTTACTTACTTTCTCCCTCCTCTCGCCTAGCTCTGTTTCTCTTTTATGCTGTTTGTTGGAAATATCCAGCATCATTGATGTGGCCTTTTCCTGTGTGTGGCACGAGAACAAAGGAATAATGCTTCTTTAGCATGCTATTGCTGTCTCTTTCTCCCCCTCCTTCTCTGTTTATCCACCACATCTCCCTCCAATCTGTTCTACCATGCTTTTATCTCTCACTTTTATGATATATTTTGCAAAAATAACCTAACCTGGGCTCTCACAGAGTCTCAAGTTTCACTTCAAATGAGAGACTCACGTCAATTATCTACATCTCAGGCAGTGAGAGGGATACGATTGGATATGAACAATTAAGTGTGACTGTTTGGCTTACAATGAAGTGCTTTCTTTTGAAGCCACCAGCCGCTCACCTTAAACAGAGAGGGGGTCATTTTGCATTATTGTGCAATTAAATGAACTTGCTATGTAGAACCAGAACTTCAACATTTAAAAGGAAACCTTAGTTTTTTTGAAAGTAGGCGGGGAGGGGCGGGGGGGGGGGGGTCATACAATATCGCCTAAATTTCATTATGCTGTGGTTCATTACATAACAGCACATAGCCCATTAGCCTGTTGCTCCCACATTTACAACTTCATGAATTATGAATCAGTTTCCTTTTCATCACAGCTGGAACACACTCCCTGATGTACAAATTACACTCAGGAAAACAACTACTGGCCAAGTCCACAGAACCCCAATCTCCAAGCCCGTCTGCATGGACCCCAGGTGGACCACATTGAATGTAAAAAAACAACAAAACAACAAAAAGTCTCACTGTTCTGTACCTAGAAGAACATTTCTTAAACCCCCTCCTCTATTCGTTTGTAGTAAACAGCAGAAAGACGACCCAATCTGGTTCTAACATTGTGTGATTCGCTCTTTCACTGGCAACAATTTGGAGCTAATAGATATAGGCAGCCCATAACGAGAGCCTCTGGAGGTGGCCCTCAGGGCACAGGACGTATTGACAACAGTATACTCACAGCAATGGCAAGTCCACCCAATTTCTCAAAGCCTGAGTGTCCCTGTAGTGCTTTATAATGCTCTGAGATATCCAGGTCAGCCACCAGCTACAGTCACACTCTCGACAAGCCCACGAGCAGCGATAAGTGTAACATAAATCAAGGAAGCGAGAGAGGAATGGGCCCCTGGCGTAATGCAGAGGTGATTATGAACTCAAATGTGCACTCTTTTCAATAAAAACATGAAATATGATCCGGCTTCGGCAGAGTTGAAAGACACTTACAAGCACATTAATAAGAGGTGTTCTCTGAGGTTAGGGCACGGTTACAAAACCAGTTCCGTTTCAGACCAATGCAGTGTCAAGTTCAAATTTATAAGAGCGCCACGAAAGGGCAGTGACGGATCCAGCATTATATTATTACGATGATCCTGTGACGACGAAAAAAAGATAATAAATACTTCTTTTAAAAGCCACACTGAATTGCATTCAAGCATTAACACATTTAAACAATTGATTTTATGTATTTTAAGAAGAAACGTTTCTGCTTTTAAACTAATAAGCCTGGGATTAATTGCTCCTTATGTGTGAAAAGAATTGACCATTTGATTGATGGACTCTGAGAGCAAGCCCATATAGAAATAATGATGGAGCTATGTTTACCGTTTATTGCACACACACACACACACACACACACACACACACACACACACACACACACACACACACACACACACACACACAGACACACACACACAGACACAGACACACACACACACATACACACACACACACTCACACACACATGGCTCTTAAAGTAAAAAATAAGATGGTACACACTAAAAAATAGAGGTGAGCGGAGAACGCTGTGAGAAGAGATTTTTCTTTTTTTGCCACAGATGCTCCACAACAGACACATAATGGGGCTTTTTCAGACCTCGATACATACCATTTTATCCACCATCCAGGTACAAATAAGCTTTGTTCGAAGTACAGCTCGACCTCGAGGTACAGTTACTGTAGTCAGTTAGATGGCAATTGATCTGAGCACGTTGGTGGTGCAAACAAAGCAGTCATCCATCACCTCAGAGACCCGCGGGTCGGCCTCAGGCAGCAGTGCTTATAGGTTGACCTCATCAAACACAATCAGTTGGTGGGAAATCAGTGAGGGATCA
The DNA here is from genome assembly GCF_023055335.1 of Clinocottus analis. Classification (NCBI taxonomy): domain Eukaryota; kingdom Metazoa; phylum Chordata; class Actinopteri; order Perciformes; family Cottidae; genus Clinocottus; species Clinocottus analis. The sequence continues at coordinate 10,382,854 of NW_027176042.1, read as the reverse complement.
CGACCTGTGGTCAAAGCATCAGCAACTCCTTTACCCTGCCCAGGCCAAGGAAACGGCATCGACACAGACATGTGAGGTGTACCTCCTGCAGTGCAGACTTGGACAATATGAACGTTGTTTCGAGAACTGAAGGACTACACTCAGAAAAATAAACGGGAAAGAATGGGACATTTATTTTTCAGCATTGCATAATGTGTCATGTTCTGTACAAAGGAACATGTTGGTCCCTTGAGGTACATAATTGTACTTTAGAAGGTACATACGCATAGCAGGGGTTACAAAATTGACCTGCATGAAAGGCTATGTAAAAGGTTGCTCCAGCAACCAGCTTTTGTTCTTCGAAAAGGTAAAATTTTGCCATACAATTTTTCTGACAGCATCCAATCCAACCTTTGATTCATATCAATGGACCCTTTGTGTTGAATAATTATATCAGATTTGCCACCATTGAGAGAATTTTACCGCCAAGCGTACAATGTTATCCATGACGCAGGGTGAGATGGATGCTGATGTGCGCTCACAGAATCCCATCAGACACGTCGCTCCACCTCGGCTCTGCTCGTCTCTCCTGTAGCATTGCCCTGGTTAGGCCTCTAAATTGGATTCCAGTGCGGTTCTGTCCTTTTTATGTTGTTTTGTTTTCGTGCACCTTAACCTCAAACTCGCGCTCCACCTCTCACTGTGTCTGCCTCGATTCTTTAGTTTTTCTCGATTCATGCAAACTCTTTTTCGTCACACCGAAGAGCTGACATTTCAGTTGACTGTGCCATTGTGAGACATTGCCATGCAGTTCAGAAATTTTGACAGTGGAACAAAATGTCTACCGCTGTGTTAGATATGGAGAGACAATGTTTTATGTGATATATTTGCAGTTTAGCAGGTCCTGTGAAGCCAGTGCGTCCATACGTCTTTCCTTACAATTTGTTATATTGGCAAGTTCATGTGATCCAAGTTACATTTCTATTTGATATACTCTTTGGATGTATATACAATCTGTAATTAGTACATGGGATTAAATAAATTTAAGCACAAATCAGGGTAAAAGCAGCTCATAGCTCCCTGTTGTTATTTACATTTTGCTTCCATAGGCCACTTGTCTAATAGATTGCGGCTAATGTGTTATTTGGGTTCACAACAGCGGAGTTGTTTAATGATTCTCTCTCAGGCACCATTTAAAAATAAAACACTGCCAGCTCCTTGGTGTAGTTCAAACCTTAATATTGCCTGTTTGTCAGATATCCACCCTTGTAGTTGGTAGCGTGAGTATCTTGTTTGTTCAAAAAATAATTAAGAATGAAGTGAATATTTCACTGAAATTTGACTAAAATGATCCCCAGCCATGTGCAAAACCCCACACATGAATACAAAGTGTGAATGTTGAAGCTAAATCCAGCACTTAATGGCTTTATTTTGCCCCTATGCGTCAGATCTCCCACACACAGATACTTTATTAAAGTTGCTTTTTTTCGGGCAGCTGCCAATCCACAGCCCACTGCACGGAGAGGTTGCATAAAAGATTCTATTGTTTGTTTTTTTTTTTCCGAGGAGGGAGAGCCTGGAGGTAGGTGATGAGTGGGGTCACCAGCTGAACAAGCCAAGCGTGCCGTCATGCTGCCCTCGCCTCCACCACTTTGCTTCCAGTGCACGTTTCTCCTGCTGCCAGTGAGAACACACACACACACACACACACACACACACACACACACACACACACACACACAAACTCTATTATGTGAATCCACATAAAAACATGTAAATAACAAATTGCATGTATGAGCACACATACTCTAAAAAAAAGGAAGTAATCTTAAACGTTCTAAAACCAATATTTTTAGATTCATGTTTTGCATGAATAGATAGTTAGTTTATGCTGTCTATGTTGTTTTTGAGACTGGTGACATTGGTTTATTTAGCAGATTGCCCGACCAAAAACAGCAAGAAACCAATGTAAGTTATTTGCCTGATGTTAGTTGTGAGGTTTTCAACCTTCCTTCATGTGAAGGCACTCAATATATAGATTACATTGCTGGAGATTGCCAAACGTGGGTGGAACTTTATGAGGCAAAAGATTGTGTGGCAGCATAAATGCGTTCAAATTGAATGGAAAGATTAAAATTCATGAGAACAGTTTAGGAGATTCGCTCCAGGAGCACAAAATGAGGGAAAGACTTCAGACAGTCTGGTACATCTATCTGTGATTTTAAGCCACTGGCTCTATTTGACTGTCTGGACTGCTAGGTGCTTTCATCGATGTGCTAGTAGGGGGAAAAGGTCTTCTGCCTGAAGATTTTATGGATAAATTCTGACCAGCTTGCTGACAGAAATCATCTGCGTCCGGTTTCCCCGCAGCAGGGCGATAAGTAGATAGTGAAACACGGCAGCGTCAGTTGGCAGCAACATACATTTGCTTGTGTGCAAGTTCGCAGGTAAGTCCTCCATCTCTGCAGGAAGATATCAGTTAGATCAGTTGAATGGCTTGTCCCACAACATCGCCCAAACCATGGGTTGTGTCTCGGCTTGGACAGCTTTCTTTACAACTCCAAGACAGTAGAGATTTCTGGCACCAATTTCCAAGGTTCATGGAGAAGGGGGAAAAGTCTTAGTAGGTCAAAAGCAGCAAGTCTTAACAATAAGAGGCAGCGGGATGGTGGTTCAGTGATAGAACCTTCCAGGCGCTCAAGAGGGGAAGTTACGTGACTCAGGCGACCCCCAGCAACACAAAGCCTGCTGGCCCCCAACGTCCTTTATCTCGATCTCTCATGAGAGGAAATCTTCAGCATAAGAAAAGCACGGCCACACCGCAGCCTCATATTGTTCAAACACCCTGTTGAGTGTGAACCCTCTAAAAGGCCTGAAAGCCATTATGGTCACAAGACGAGCTGAAAAACCTCCTACCCCTCCTGGAGGGGCGCCAGGAGCACTGTGCTCAGTGCATTGTGTGTTATTCTCCCTCCCACTATGATACATGTGTGTGAGTGACATCACATATGCGCTACTTTTGTCCTCGACCCCACATGCTGACATCACCAAGCAGCACCATGTCCCGGTCGGCTTTTTTTTTTTTAATAATGTGGGTTTTTCCTCATTATTTGCCATCATTTATCCTCTCATAACTGCAGACATTGAAATGCTTTATGAGCATTTTAAAGACCACAAATTGCAAACATGAAGATCAATTAATTCCTAATGAGAAATGTTTTTCAGTCTATGAAAGAAGTCATGAAGCGTCTTCTGCAGGTCTGGAGGGAGCGTTTAAAAGTTTGGCAAAACAACCGCAGTGATGTCATCAGGGGTTATCCTGGATGTGGCCTAATACTTGAAATCTTTTGCAATAAACTGACTTATTGGATGTGAAATAGTGCATTACCCCAGCACACCCTTAACTAGCATATACTAGCAAATATCCACCAACCAAGCCCTTACAACACATATAAAACTTCAAGTTTTTATTCCAAACCTCTGGTAAATATTTCAAAGTAATTTTGGTGTTTCGGGATCCTGTTTTTTTCAGATACTTTTGATTTAAGGCCATTGTTTGAAATTTAGATGTTAACAATAGACCTTACATAAGAAAATGATGTGGTGAATTACATACTAGTTTAAAAACAATTTCTCATGCAAAATGTATCTCGTTCAACCCTCATATTGAACCTGTACCAGTCAACCATTCCGTGCAACAATGGGGCCTCTTGCATTTGAGGTCGAAAATAATCTTGAGCAGAAGCTCAAATGTGAAGCGTAGCAATTAATAATGAATTGATGATGGTGGTATTAAATTAAAACATATAAAACACTTGCGGAAGAAAGAAAAGCAGATTGCACCACAGCAGTGCTTTCAAAATTAAGATCTATGGGGGACCACCTCGTATTCAATGTTTCTTAATCCTGCTCACCAATCTTTGGTGCTTACTTTTCCAGGTGTTTAATTTAAATTCTGTGGCTATTCCAGGTCCTAAAGGACAGTGTTCTTCTTCGAGCAGAATTTATTTCATAACAAGTAAACACCGACTGCAAGATTTGCTTAAAAGTCTCACAGCTCCACCTTTTTAATTGAAAGGCATTGGCTTTTGTTGCTCTAATTCCGGCTCCCGTTCATTTCCTTCACAGTTGTGTGCGTCCGCTGTTGGTCGGCCGCTGCAGAAGCGTTGCCTTCTTCCTCTCAGGGCACATTTCCTGCCTGTAACAGCTTCTCTCGGGGGAGTGACACTCACTCTAGTCTGGTGGAGTGAGAGCAGAGCCCAGAATACACTTCTCACACAGCAGTAAAGCAGACTCCGCACCGGGGCCAGCGAGACTGGTGCTTCACCTTTACTTGACCTTGTACGGGCCGAGATGCTGCTCCAAAAGGAAATCCAGAGTGCCAGAAGACAGCCACGGCAGACAGTGACACACACTTCCACTCAGAGCGGGTGAATGGTATGACATGTTGGGCTCAGATACAGGTGGCGGTCTGGCACTTAATTATAACAAATATATTAGAATACAGAGGCTGTTTAAGCACTGAGCTGTGCATGAACGTGACATTGTGGAAGTACAGCAATTAAAGGAGTCATTAATCACCGCCAGACATCCCTCTATATGTAACTGTACCCGACAAAATCAATGAATCACCCAAAGCTCAAAGGCTTTCATGTCGTATTTTACAATGGAAATGCAATTCTGTTGAAGAGTTTCTGCACGCCACATGAATGCCCTTTTTGACTTTCAAAAGAGAGGGCTCCTGGCAAAGGTAAGTCATGCCTGGGAAGAAAAGAAAGAAACCTTTGTGGAGGCAGGAGAAAGTATTCTGTGACTTACAGCCTGATTTCTGCTCCTTGTCGCACACACACGCACACGAACACGCACACACACACTCTCACACACACTCTCACACACACTCACGCAGAGAGCCTTTTCTTCACTGGAGCACAAATCACTCTCATGAACTGAATATTCCATAATTGCGTCGTAACAAGGCTTTCAGAATGCTTTGTGGAAGAGTCAGATTGAAAGGTTGCAGATCCATTGCGCCGTGCACATATTCATAATGAAATGCCCACCTGTTTATATATAAATGCAGGAAGAACACGCAAACTTCATGAGCCCTGGGCATTCCTGCTGTCGAGCCGCCTCTGCATAACTTTCGCTGCTTTCGCGATATCAACATGCATTAGCAGTTGATGAAGATTGTTGCTTAGAAACGTCTGCAGTTATGTTTGTCGGCTCCAATACAGTATTGTGACTAACAAGCTTCCTATGGAGATGTAATGTGGAATATTATGGGACAACATTAGAGGCATGGCACTGGGCAAATAAGACGTTATGTATATCACTGAATAAATTTGTATTATTTGTGCTGTGATGGGAGTTTGTATGTTATTGTGTATGTTCAATGGGGAAAAGCGCTTTATAATAACTACACAATATTTAGCATAAAGCATGAGTAAACACCTAATTCATCATTTATAAAGCATTGTTCCACCATGAACACTCATTAGTAACTCATTAGTATGCAATTCATAAACACAGCTATAAATGTTTTATTCTTGATTAATAGGCTGGACTATAATGCTAAATTGTGTGTAGTTATTATAAAGTGCTACTAAAGTGCCTCCTTTTTTAAAATTATTTTTTCTAGGTGTAAGTACATCTCCTCGACTTGTGCCCAAGGTGGAGAACAGAGGATTTAAATGTTCAGCAAAAAAGGCTACAGAGGTGAAACATTGCACAAGGTTGTAGAAGAGTCGGGATCCTCCAGGCGCTTGGTAATGTTCTGACCCCGATGTAAATCCATCAGTGCCGTTCTGCTAATGAACTGATCTATGATTTACTTTGTCAGTGAAGCTCGTTTCCTGCCGCTGCCTCTCGCAAAGTGCTGACAGCGCCTCACTGTATTCCACAGACCTTTTGTGCTATTGTGAGTAAGCTGATTTGTGGTATTCATCTCAAAATCCCTGATCCCGTCTGGTTGTCGGTTGATAACTTTGGGTCACTGCATACACGAGGAGAAGAAAGACTGTAGGGCAGAGGTTTACTCCATAAAGCTAATTACTGAGTGACTGCGTGGTGTTTGCATACAGATCTTGTGCTTGTGTAATTCGTGACGCATAATGGAGATGCCTTAAACAGTATAACACTTTGTCAAAAGTGTACATTATTATTACTACGTGTCGACTGAATGGCCATTAGTGAAAAAAGAAATGCATTTTTCTATCCCGCATCTTTATCTCAATACATTAAAAAAATAAATCCCTCTGCTCATGTGATCACAAGGTGTGATGGGAAAAGGTCAGAGCTGTGGGACACCGGTGGCATAAAATGGACATCCTGAGGTTTAATGAGGCTTAATGTTGCAGATCTGTGTTTCCTGCTGGGTGAAGCTCACTTCACACAACATGGAACTTTTTCGTGAGATGGGATTAACCAGTGGGGAAAAAAACGGGGAAGCAGGAAAGATTTACTAGGTTTTCTGTTTCTTTACCGAGGGAAATCCCACAGTGCTCAGCAGCAACCAACAACATAATAAATGAGAGCGACGCCATGCACCACATAATATCAGGAATGAAAACATAACTTACAGAGGCATCACAATATTATTACACTTTCAACACACTCATCAAGTGTTTCCTAACAAGGGAACAATACATGTCTGTTCCACCTCTCTTGAAACAATTAAAATGTGAATGAATGTTAAAAAATGTTTAAATTCTTACATTTGTGTTTTGCTCTCTGGTATTAAAGCCCACACACTTAAATGTACATTTCATAAATATGTTCACATCTAACTTTTTGTGATGCAACTTCAATGTGTTTTTGAGTGGCAAGCAGAAGCTCAGGGCCAATTTCAATGATTTCAATTCCCCACTCTCCCAAGGCAGAGAGAGACATTTGTATGTTTCCACACGATATTGTCAGAAACACTGTGATGAACGTTAATGATGTGCTCTTGGTCTTCCTGCAACACTATCAATTATTTTGAGGCCGTGGGTGGCGAGGTCATGGTGTGAAATGGCACTTCTCCAGTTTGTTTGAGTGATTTCCCTAATAGACAGACAGGCAACGCTATGATTTGTAATATACTGTATGTGCACATGTTTGTGTGTGTGTGTGTGTGTGTGTTGCTGTGGCGATTTGCATAACCAAGACAGACAAATCAGTGGTGGGGGAATGAGGGAATCCTAACTAAATTTGGAGTTAATAGCAGATGCTCTGATGTCTGCCAAACACCTCCGAAGAGACCTGTCGAGGAGGGGTGGGAGAGTCTGGGTGAGTGGTGAGACACGGCGTCTGATTGCATGTCTTTTTCGTGTTGTGATAGTGAGTCAGCTGGCAATTCTCACCTACGCAGCGGCCTGCTGTCCTGTCTCGTCCAACCTCTGCGCACCTCCGGCTGCAGCGCCGTCATGTCAACCTTGAAACACTCACAGCCAGACACAGTCAGACACGGCTCCATGTTGCTCGTCAGAGAGCCTCAGGGATAAATGGTCCTGAGTGTTGACAAAATGGCTGTAATTTTATGAAGAGAGAGAGGAGCTGTGTCTCTTTATTTACTAACCTGATTACAGACCTTCTCCTTGCCTGTGTGAGCTCACAGTGTAATCTAAAAGCAACACCTGGGCCACTAGGCGAAGCAAAAAGACGGCACGCCAAAGTACCGGCTCCCCGAAACGAATTAAGGTGGGCTATTCAGGTCTGTCCTGACCTTGGGGAGACGTCAATACTGGTTTTTGCTCTGGGAGAAACAAGCTGAATACAGTGTTTTATTACAGAGTCACTGTGAAATGTGTAATTTATGTTAATCCATCTGGGATTGGGGAGGGGAGAGCCAGGTTCTGAAGTGAAGGGACAAAATGATGGATTTTGGAGAGAAAGAGAAAGGGAAGAGGGGGTGGAGTGGGCAAGGAGGACAGTCGAGGGAGAAAAAGACATTGAGGAAATGATAGAGAGGTGACAGGCAACAGCAAGATGCAGGCAGACAGTCACAGCCAACAGAGGGAACCGATAGATAGGACGCAGCCGAAAAGCTCCTTGATTCAGATTTTTGTCCCATGTCAAATGCAACACAGCTTTGATATGTTTAGTTAATGTAATGTAAAGAGCAGCATGTTGTCTATTTTACGTTTTTCCTGGTGTGAACCTGTGGACCACAGAAGATCTGGCACTAATGCATGCGACAGGCATGCAACAAGACAGTGCTGCCATGACTATAAGACAAATATATAATTCATCTGACAGCTGGCATAATGTTATTGTCCATGCTATGCCTTGGCTGAGCGTGTGCTAAAGAAAGTTTTATATGAAAAGTTGTACTCATAAGCAATACCCTCACTGCGTTCAGTATACACAGAGCCTTAATCAATTCATTGCACTGGTGACAAACTTCGACATTCAAATTAGTGCTGTTGACCAACAGCAAGCTGTCATGACAGCTCTGACCTTTTTAGGAAACGGGGGGCAAGAGAGTCCAAAATTGGAGGATGCTGTTGTAGCACTTGAGCTATGTTGCAGTATAAGATTTCTATTTTTAGACAGCTATGAGACATGAGTCGATGATGCAAACACATCTGTTGAATAAACTCTGAATCGGTTAAAACTGTTTCTATCCCCTGTCTCTCAATGTATTTTGGGAAACAAGGTTTCCACAAACTTTGACACAAGATCTGTTTTGCAGAGAGCACACACACCCGACATCTGCAAGTTTAATTTTGATTTTCTATCAAGTCATTCCTGGCAGGAAGGTTAGTTAGCGACAGCTGATATTGTATGTTTGACGCGCTGTTAGCTGCAATGTTAGCCCTTGCCAAAACTTCTGCTTTTGGTGTCTTTTCTGGGACAACAACCATCTTTGAACTCTTGTGACTGCATCTGACACAGTTGTAACGCTATAGTGGTGACAAAATGTCTTTTACCATGAGACAGTCTGTTCACTGACACCTTCCCTCTTGCTGCTGTTGGGGGAATACTGCCTGGGCAGGTAGGGTGGGGAGGGGGAGAGGGTGGGAGGGGTTCTACAAGTTTGTGCTTGTGTTACGGATGGTTTATAAATTACACTTTTATGCTATTCACTCAGGCTGTATTGCACTCACAGTAGTTGTTTAAGTGTTGAATCTTCTTTTCCATTTCAGGCTTCAGCTTCCATGTGGGGGAGAGAGAGAGAGAGAGAGAGAGAGAGAGAGAGTGTGTGTGTGTGTGTGTGTGTGTGTGTGTGTGTGTGGTGGAGGAAGAGCTCAGCCCCGTCCTCAGGCCACAGAGAGCTGAGGAGAACCAGACAGAGGAGAGGCTGCATGTGGGATCATAAATTGCACCAAAGTCATTTTTTTCCAATCCACTAATCTCACTCCTTTCTCCAATGCTCCTGGTTCTCACACATTGAGGACCGGTTCCACTTTAGAACCAGGTTTTAGAGGGCAACTCAAGGACCGTGCAGCCATGATTAGTATCCATGCTTGGCTCACCGTCTTCGTCACAAAGTATATGGAACAACGTCATTGTGTGGAATATATTAAAGCAGGTTACGGCAGGTTACGGCCTCCATACATTTAGTGTTGCTGCGGTGCTTTAATGGGATGAACTTTAAATCAAAACCTTCCCTGCCGATGAGACTCCACTCAAACCCGGCTCTTGGTCTGATATGACAGATCAAACTTTACAGAGATATTTCAGTGAAACTGACAGAACTGGGTTACTTAAGTGACTAAATGTCTGTTCTCTACTCTGCCGTTACACTACAGTATATTTTAGCATTTAGCCTACACTTATCCTTTAAGTGTCGCTTGTGACGAGAGTGATTGCGCTTTAGCGAGGATTATTTACGCTACGGGCCGCACTGCCTGCGTGACAGCCGCTCCGCTGGACCGCGCCGCCTCTCACGACAGCAGCGTCCGCAAAGACGGCGTCGCTCCAAGCTCGGATCGGCCTTTCATAATGGCCAGAATGTTTCATTTCATTTCATTAAGAAGACCATTTTCAATTACATTTAGAAAACAGTCTGTGCTCATTTGTAAATGATAATATGAAGAGTTTAGAATCAAGAGCTGGTTCTTTATTTACAAACGGAGCCGTGTTGGTCATTGACATTTTCCACAACACTGTTCAGAGGGATTAAACTGTAGCAATGTTGTTTTTGTGATTTGTTTTCGCCGTCTATTTTGGCTGTGAACCACGCACAGCATGCTCTCACCGGTTAACGTGGGCGCGAAAACAAAAAAAAAAACTAAGATGTTTTGCGACGCCCAGGCCTCAGACTTGCTTTAAGTAGACCACGAAGTAGAACATAAGGAATAAAAGTCATGTAGCTGACCTTAGAGGCTTTGGGGGGCCTTAGCTAAAACAAATCTTATGTTGTGTTCACACCAAACGTCGAGAAAAGTCTTGACACGTGTCAAAAAAAGGGTGTTCACAAAGGCACCACAAAGGAGGCGTGGCTTATCTCTGTCTCTCTCCGGGGAAAGAGCGACCTTTTCCGCTATTGACTGTGGAATAAATAACCACTAGTTCTGCTTTATACTTGTTGTGGAGGTCACAAAAACGTGGGCACATCAAACACACCCCTGTTTGGGTTCATAGCACCATCAGCAGCCGCACAGAGCTCGCTGAATTTCACCGACTGCAGGTACTGCGTCTGGCTTATTCATATAAAACTAGTTACTGTTTCCGTCATTCACCATAGAAATAACCACTGGTTCTGCTTTATACTTGTTGTGTAAATTCCACATATGTCGAAACATCAAACTCCATCGTGTCTGGGTTCATAATATTTTCCGCATTAACGGCGTCTGAATGACGGCTGCTATCAGCGCTACTTCCGGGAGGATCGGCAGAAGTTTGATTTAACACCGGCAGGACGGCCGTGACAAGCGGAACATCTCAACCCTGATTGGCTGACACAACTATGACTCGCGCGTTTTTGCTGCTGGACAGCGCGTCGAACGCTCCGCGGCCGACGCGCTGTTCGTGCTGCCTCAACGTGTCTGTCGCGCTGCCCGCTGGAAAATACGCATTTATGCAGCTTCTACGCAGCTGTGCGTTGACTTTGCATGTAATCTCGACGCGCGTCGAAATCTTGACGCGTTTGGTGTGAACACACTGCAGATTGTGGGATTACAGCGACCGCAATGACTTCTGACAGAGATACTGTGCAGCTTAGATATGATGTGGCCAGATGTGAAGGGCCAAGGTGTGAACGCAGACACAAAGAGCTGATGGAAACACAGCTATGGCTCCAGTCATATCACTCTGTTCACGCCGGCCCGTCCTGTCTCCACTTATTGAGCGGGAGAGCGAGAGGCGCCTGGGCTGCACCAGCAGCTTTGGGATCAGGTGGCGGTTCTTCACAGGGCCAGGGCCATACGATCCTGTCCTGCCATCCTCCCTCCCGCATCCTCTCCGACAACTGATCAGCATGCAAGCACACCTGCCAAGAAGAGTGAGGGAGAGGATACTGCCTGGATGACTTTGAGGAGCCCCGTTGTCACCTCACCCTCTTTCCCACAGTTGTAATCCTGGAGCTGTCAGGAGGCGGAGAGTTATGCTCTGACCAGCGAGAGGGCATTTTGTCACACAGATGAAAAGAGGGGGGAAAAGAATGTGGGCAGTGGAGGCCTATAAACTTGTTTTATTGCATTTCAGAGAGGTGCTTTTGTGGAGCACATGCTTTTAATTAATGATACCCCCACCTGACCCTGCACTACTTATTGCTGTACAGCTAACAGCCGGAGTGCCCTGAGCATCAAGCAGAGAATTGCCCTGGCACTGTGTGGATTCCGTGCATCCATCCTTGAACTAAACTAATGGACCACAATTTACGGCTGCAATATTCGCCTATTATTCTCAGCATGATCATCTCTTTAGTTGCAATAAGTAATCACAACTTTCAGTGCAGATGCAACGCCATACTGGGAAAATTGCTTTTTTTTTTTTTTTTTTTTGCAAGAAGCTAAGTAACTGTGAAATTGGGGGCTTTTGGCCCTGATTTATACAAGATTCAATTTGTTTTTGGAACTGTAACCTGTTTAATTCCTTGGATGTTCTCATTGTTTATATGTACAGTACTGCATTATCATAAAGTGCTATTTTTGACGACACAATGTGGAGTGCATTTTGAATGCATAGCTGCTTGTCAGAGAGGATATGAAAAATACATGGTATTCAGGTAGGGATAGTGCAGGCAAACATCAAAGCCATCACACAAAAGACAGGAAGAGCGGCCGCATGAAAGATGGATGAGGCACTTAAAACTAAGATTAAAAAAGTATTGAGGAAAACAAAAAGGAATCTTTTCTAACTCATCATAAACAACACAGGGGCTTCACTTTCACAAGAGGACTCCTGAAATATAGATTACTAGATTTGAGACCTGAAATGACCGGCGTGCCGTACAAAGTCTGTCTTTCTCAGCCGTGATGGGTCTTGATAGTGGGTCATATATTATGGATGCCACAGCAGAGGGAAGTGGGAAGAGTTCCCTGCCCTCCACTGTTTTATTAATCCTTCAACATTTGATCTTAGACCTGGGATCTTTTTTTTCTGTTTTGGAGAGGATGTGCAAACAACCAAAGCGATGACGTATAAAGGAAGAGGTTGTTGCTTTGAGTGGATGTCAGAAGTCCTGTCCCTCAAACAGTTAGAAGAGTCAGACATTGATTGAACACGTATGAGTCTCTGTGAGCAAAAGACACAGGCTTCATTGCTGCAAGGAGCTTCTCTTAAAGTGTTCAGACAGTTTGGTGCCTGGTGTGTGAAATCTGTGATATCAATACTGAAATTGGAGTCTCTCTCTCTCTCTCTCTCTCTCTCTCTCTCTCTCTCTCTCTCTCTCTCTCTCTCTCTCTCTCTCTCTCTCTCTCTCTCTCTCTCTCTCTCTCTCTCTCTCTCTCTCTCTCTCTCTCTCTCTCTCTCTCTCTCTCTCTCTCTCTCTCTCTCTCTCTCTCTCTCTCTCTCTCTCAAATCTGGGCCACACCCGGCTATTCCAGTCTGGCCCGCTTGAGGTCAATCAAAAATTTTAAATGAATAAATGCTCGACATGAATGCAATACGGCACTGCTTTTACTTTGAAGGCAAATTATGTATTACACAGCCCCACTGACAGGCAGTGTTGCCAACAAGACGAATTTGTCGCTGAATCTGGCAACTTTCCAAACTCTACAGCGACTTTTTTTTGTCAAAAAGTGACTAGCAACTAATCTAGCGACTTTTTCAGGTGTTATTGGAGACTTTGACGTTAAAAGCAGTTACTGTTCTCAGCAAGCAGCGGGTGCTGCCGTGAGCGCCTCCGCCGTCCCAGCGGGATGTAATAAATCACCTCATCCACTTTACATTACCTTGCATTATGTTGCATTACGCTTTGTTACGATAACAATTCTGAAAACAATGTTAGCCCTTAAAATATCCAGTGTGCCACACTAACACTGAGCTAATGGTAAGCTAGCGCTAAGCTACGCTGGTGACAAAGTGTGTGTGTGTGTCGGTCAGTCAGCAGGTCAGTAAGTTGGTCAGTCAGTCCACCGTTTTGGTTTATTTTTACTTCAACCTTTTCATCTGATGCCAACAACAACAACAACAACAACAACAACAACAACGCATGACATTGACATGATATAATTTCAAATTTTATTTCACGTCTCTGCAACTACCTAAAGTGCAGATATATATATATATATATATATATATATATATATATATATATATATATATATATCATATATATATATATATATATATATATATATATATATATATATCATATATCATATATATTGTGTTCAAATGACTTTGTAATCATTTGACTTTTCATCTTCATATCAAAGTATGAAATTTCACATTTTTCATCTCTAAAAGGGATTTACACAAAATGTTGTTCATACATGTGTGTTTCCCATGACTTTTTTTCTCAGTAGCGTCAATTTAGCTCAAAGCACTTCTACGCCTTATTAAACGTAGTCTTGTTCATTGCTTCCCCCAATCAACCCCTCGCTGTCAGGTCTTCCTCATTGCAAAATAAAAACATTATAACATTATAAAAACATTATAACCTCTTATCCTCACAATGGCTTTCATTCTGTCGATTACATTATTCGTACAAAGCTACTTATCCACTTGTTTTTATTTTAATTACCAAAATATGTAATTCCTCTGTGAAGCACTCGGTTTTGGTTTTAAACGTGGTCTGAAAAATAAATAAAATGCACTCGACTGTAAAAGTCAGCTTTCCGAAATGATTAGCTGCAGTGCATTTGCCCTGATATCCCACCGCACAGAGGATCTATACAAACTATTTATAAGCACAGCATTAACAAAAGTGCATTTTTTAATGTCCTGGTTAAAGTTCATGGTACATTTCACATGACACAGTTGGCCATACATCAATGCAAATATACAGCGGTCTCTGATTAGTGCGTGCTGACAAGTTGCCATCTACTGTGGGCATGTAAATCCCCTTAAGGTTGGAATTAGTCACGTTAATAACAACTTTTTCATTCCATCATGTGGTAGAGAGAGGGAGGAAGAAAAGCAGTTTTCCAACAGCCCAAACTGGAATGAAGATCATGTATTTTTAATGAGCTCATGGTAAGATCAGACAGTGAAAAGGACTAAACATCTCCGAGATATTTAATTCCTCTAAATGCCACAAATGAACAAATGTTTTGGGTTATGAAGTAAGCAGTGGTGGTGGCAACATCAACATGCAGCGGTGACTCTGGAGGGAGGGAAGGTTGGCTGTCGATGACATTTAATACGCTTTTCATATCACCCAACACGGGTTCTGCTCACATGAGCCTATTTCCCAAGGCTGTGTTTTTCAAAAGAAAGTGTTGACAATACAAGAACACGAGGCATATATGTTTTTAATCTTGTTCTTTAGGCACTACACACACACACATACACACACGCACGCGCACACGCACATGTACTGAGGGAATTAAAGGGTCATTCATTCAGTTTTCAGGATCAAATTGATTTGCGATAGGTATTCAGAGACCCCCGGAAAAGAAGAAATATATTGCGATTGTATTAAGCTTCACCCAGTGTGCTGTGGTTCTGCTCGGAGGTTGTGTGTACAGAAAGAGAGTTATACCCATGAATAATAAGGAACTCTGAATTGAACAGTACAATAATTTCCTCTTATTCATATTCTTTTAAATGTCAACAGTGTATATAAGTGTGCGTTGCCAATGTGTGAATGTGTGTGTAAGATCAAACAACAGTGTCTTCCAGATTAAAACGGAAACTTTCTGTGTTTAATATTTATAATATTGAAAACTAAGCCTGCCTGTCTGATGGGAAAATGAAGAAATAGATATGTTTTTCTTTTCTTTTTTAAACATTTTCTTGGACTTAAAGTTGGAGTAACTGCAGCAGCCGTTCTCATAGCTGTGAATCTATGAATGCTGAAGCTACTGTACGAGAACCACACAGTCGGTCTCATTACGTTACGGCTTGTATTTGTCCTCTTAAAGTGTCATTCCACCTAAAATCGATCTTTTGACACACTCAACTCCTGTAAATTTGAAATGTCCGTCTCGACCTTTTTGATTTGCACCACCATAGAGATCCGCTTGGGGTCATGCCAGTTTCAATGAATTATAATTACAGCCTCTGATACGGCCTAAAATTCTGGATTGGGCATCAGCGAGTACTCGGGCCTGCGCAACGATCTGATCATGTGAACATAGGTTATCATATCAACACGTGTCACTCCCTACCTGATCGGTACATCCTGTGTGATCTGTACTGAGTTCAGGTAGAGGAATCAGTATGAAATTCCAACAGTGACATGTTTTTATTGTACAACAAGTCAAAACATTGACATATTTACCTCGCCTCTGCCCTTGTGCGCCGATTTATGCATTTTAGGGCGATCTCATTCATTCAGTGGTCAGGAGAACCGCTCCATGGGATCCTTTTTAGTTCAGCACGTTCACAGACGGAGAGTGGAATTGTATTGTGATTTCAATATGTTTCTTTCCACTCTGAAAACATTGTCATTCTGTCACAAATGCAAGCTGACCGGTTTCTATTCTCCACAAGGAAGAAAACTTGTTTTACAGCCACCTGTGAAAAGTGATGAGAGTCTCTTTAAGGTCATGTTTGAAATCATTTCATGTGAAAACATGGATTTGACATTAAACTAAATGTCAGTTTCATGGACATAAATGTATGTGTGTATCCAGTATGAATATGTTTACGATTACACATACACTTGTGAAACTCTCTTTTCTTGAAAACTATTCCCATTTGAATAATCCTCGTGATGAAATGTTTCCATTGATGACGAGGCAGAACACCTCTGGCCTTAAGTCTTTCTGCTGTCTTTGTCATGTTCAGGTGCATATGTGATCACTTTGTCCGAGATGAAACAATTTCAAACGGCTGCTCCGTCGCTACCTTTTCTATCAGCATGAGATTAGATATATAACCTTTTAAACAAAGGCTCACTTGCCCTGCCTCAGGCCGCACTTGCCAGTTTGCTTTCTCGTCAAGGCAGAAAGGAAAAGTACATAAAAGAGAAGTGCGCATAGATGAAGGGGAAGAACATTGGTGACAAGTAAAAACTCCGACAGACAGACGCCGAGAAGCTGATGGCATTCTATTGACATGTCTGGAATACACATTTACACATCAAACACTTGCTCGGTTCATTTAAAAGCCATGTGCTTTCTGAAGATGTCTTCTGATGCCAGCAGAAAGGGAAATACAAAAAAACAGAAATTGTGTCTTGTAAGCAAATCCACAGACAGAATGTGCGCACACACAAAAAAAAACATTAACACAATGGAGTTCCACAGGAATGGGAAGAAAATGTGCTGAGGAATGTGCAGAGGAAGATATGCACACAAACACAAAGAGCTAGACTTGACAACAACAGACAAACTAATATTTTGCTTTGATACCAGATATTCACACCGACACAAAGCCAAGTCGTTCCATTTCATCACTTCACATTTACCAACTGCTGTTGGAGCGGGGACTGATGCCAACAGGCCGAAGATGGCGTAGGATACAAACCTAAATCAAACGCCAGAGTTTTTCAGGAGGCCTTTTTTTTGGGTGTTCTGAATGAACATGCTGTAAAAAACAATAGTGAATATTTATTTCAAGCAGATCTGTGTTTGAGTATCTGAAGCCTATTGTTTCCCTTTTAACTGCAGGTGTGTAAGTGGTGGATGAGCTCAACACGAGATTGGATCGGGTAACACGTTCTCACTGACAGAGCCCTCGGCTTCACTTTGAACTCGTGAATTAAAGGCAACACAACTACTTACACAACAGTTACACGTCCCTGTTGGAAAATGAAAACAGTTTCATGACACAAAATGCCATGATTGGGGTTTGGTTAAGTTTTTTTTTAAGAAAGAACATGGGTTCACTTAAAATATGTACTTCCGTCCTACATTTCTTAGCACCACTTAAAACTTACTTTCAACTTTTTCAACCTGGGAAGGCAATGAAACCTCTTGTAAAAATTTATTTTTAATTGTTAAATATAGTTTGCATATTTTTTTGGGGTATGTGCCACATTTGTTCATTAATTAATGCAAATTGAAATGAACTAGGTTACACAGTAGGGTAGATTTCTACACACAAACTGATTTAGCGGACTCGGATAGTTTTACAGCTATTTCTTGAGGTGCGAAAGTACAATTCATACCAGCAATTATATTTTATTGTTTTGTAAAACAAACACATTTTCTTTTATCTTACAGTACAATTCAAAGGTAATAGGTTGAGGTGGAAGCTTTGTGGATCTTTCAGCCGTGTGTCCGCTCTCATCTCTGATATTGATTTCACTCTGAAGCAAAATTGTTTTGGCACAGAATTCTTCAGCCGAGGAGAGCGAAGAAGTGTGAAAGCTTGTTTAGTAGCATGGTGGTTTTTAAAAAAACACCATATTATATTGTAACCCAGTTATTTCCTGACAGTGCCATGTGGTCAGCATTGTTGTTATTTATAGAAAAAGTGGAAATGTATTCATAAAAATATCACAGACATGAAAGGTCACAAGTCATTAAAATCAGAATAACAGATTTTGCCAGAGAGAATAACTGCTGTCCCATGAGCTCGTGTTTAGCCTGTTATAGATAGATCAATATGTTCTCCATAGAGCTGGGCTGTGTGTATCATTGCATGGGCTCCTATAGCAAGCACACGTAATCCAATGTAATGTGTGTGTGTCTATGTAAGGAATCATTTCTCTGACATTTAGCAGATGCCCTCCATCTCCAGCGGTAATCGTAAGAAGCACAACAAAGCGAGATGAATTTCTCCTCATGCATGGCTGGTCTCAAATCATGGGAGAAGAATCTTCGTGACTAAGTGCGGATCCGTCTTCTAATGTGATTCATGTATGTTAGTTACTGGAAAACATGCCTGGCGGCCATCGATCCTCAGCCAGTGGGCAGGAGGCAGAAATGTCTTGATTATATTTCACCCAAACAGCCCTTTCATCTCACTTAGAGTATTGACAGCACGAGGGGGGCCGGCAGAGAATGAGACATAGGAAAGAGGGAGACAGAGGACCACTTACTCCAGCCCGATTAGTTCCTGATCACTTTACCCACATTCTTCTTAAGCACTTCTGTATCCAAGAGTATAATACGTGGGACGCATGAGAAGATGTTACACTACGATTCATTTGTGCAGAGATGAAACATTTCAGAAGTGGCAGTCTTATATAAAACACATTGAGAAAGCGAGAAGGAGAGAGAGAGAGAGAGAGAGAGAGAGAGAGAGAGAGAGAGAGAGAGAGAGAGAGAGAGAGAGAGAGAGAGAGAGAGAGAGGAAACAGAGTTTGTATTGCAAGGCATCCAAATATATCCAGGCAATGTGTTACCAAATATGCAGGACCTATTTATGTCAGTGAGCATCAGTGCATCCCACTTACAGACAAAGGGTGCCGCTTCGACTTCTCAGCATAACCGGGCGTACAATGGGCATCACAGGAGGCGGCTTGATTGTTTAGGGAGCTGCAGTCACCTTTTAACCCAGATTATATGGCTAGATTACACCCTTAAATAGGAACTCCACTTCCAAGGCCAGAAGACACTAATGTGTAACGACCAACTCAAATGACCCGTGACTGAGCTCGGAGGAAACACGCCTTAGGGCCAGACAAAAATTCACTGAATAGTCCTTTTCGTTTGAGGCGTTCAATTACGTTTCCATTTAGTATCGTGATGACTATGGGAAAGTGAGGCAAAGTCTAGTCGGGCAAACTTCTCTTGTGCAGTACGGTAGGAAAGTTTGGTGTTATCACGT
The DNA here is from genome assembly GCF_023055335.1 of Clinocottus analis. Classification (NCBI taxonomy): domain Eukaryota; kingdom Metazoa; phylum Chordata; class Actinopteri; order Perciformes; family Cottidae; genus Clinocottus; species Clinocottus analis. Next base: position 10,363,621 of record NW_027176042.1, on the reverse strand, counting down.
TGCTGAAAGATAGCGAGGCGTTTGAAAGGGAGAGGGCCACCACAGAGATAGTGAGATTTTGGCAGACGGTGGAAGGGGAAGATGGAGATTGTGCTGCATGCAAACTCTGGATAGTTTCTCACAGCAGAAGGAGAACAACACAGGGACGTCAAACCGCGCCGCTCGATGCTAACCACTGTTGGCAATGAGGGGGCTTGACTCCTCCCACCCATGCAGACTCCGGGGCCGGGGGTGACTCCCAAGAGGCTGCCGGTGATTGAAATGGAAATTCGGGAAGTAATGCTTCAGAGGAAGGAAGTGTATCGCTCTCCCTGCCAGTCAGTCTGTCTGCTTGTCCTGCGGTGCTTTATTACTGTCACTTTCTGTTCACATTAATCCATAATCATGCATGGCACATCATCACTTTTGGTATGTTCAGCTCTTAAAATCCACGTGCAAGAGAGCAGAGAAATATCCACCGATTTTTCCTTTTTTTTAAAATCTTAACAGAAGCCATGTCAAACTCTTAACGAATTCTAAAATTGTTGACAGGAATTAAGTCTTAACTGCCCACATTCATTTAATGAATCAATTTAATTAGATTACGGATTGAAGCATTTCCTGTTGATCCAAACAGCAACTACTATAATCATCCTCTACAGTTGGCCTCACAGAAAGCCTATGCATGTTTACAACATACTATAAAGCAATTTATTGGCGACGATAAACTTGTAAATAAATTGTTATTTGAATGAAGTAAGCACTTAATAAATAATGACTTCCCTCCTCTTAAGCTACTGAAAAACAAATCTGTTTTTATATTCATCTTTATGTTTGTTGCTTCTGGCAAATGACATGCTGAATGTCACAAACAGCGCAGCAGCTCTTTTTCCATTCAGGCGTATTTCTGTCATGTCTGTGTTAGTGTTAAAAGGCAAGATAACAAAATCTTTAAATCTTTGATTTATGCAGCCCGAACACTTCACAGAATAAAGCCGCCCAAGGCTTGCTAGAGGTTTGACAGTACACCCACAATACAATGTATTCAGTCTGTGTGGTTGGAAAGGTCATTAATGATGGGCACAGACTCCTATGGTCAAAACGCCGATATCTCTTTATAGAGCAAAGCCAGTCCCTGCTGTGCCGCCCTGTCAAACCCTGGTGAGTGTATTCCAAACAATGCCAGACAAAATCATGCACGTCATCCCGCATCTGTTTTGTTAGAAAAGATCAGAATCCCTGGAGCACTGAAGGCGAGAGGAAAAGGGTAAATCGTATGTAAAGTGAGTGGAGTACGAGGCATTTGTTTCAGGAGGCTGCAATCTTGTTTTCATAGTGAACGATATCCTATCCTGTTTGAAGAGAGGCAGTGGACAAAGAGAGCAGGTGAAGTGAGGCGAGGAGGTGGGAGTGGGTCTTACTGTGTGCAGTTTCCTGTACTGAGGCACAGTGGTGTTTAGAGCTCAACTTTGGGGTGCTGACATGCGCGCAAGGACTTTGAACACATGCTGTTGCTAAAGATGAGGTATGTTTATTGGCATAACAATTGCTAATTAGCACTAAACGCAAAGTACAACTGAGACTGATAACTATGAAACGTTGTGAAGACTTCTGGATAAAAACCTATTGAAGGTAATGCAATTCATCCTGAGGGAAACTAGAATGTCTTTACCTAAATTCATAACAATAATTAGTGTGTTGTCAAACTATTTGGGAGCCCATTGCCGAAGATCTTTTTGGAGAATTTTAAAAATAGTAAGCGGATCACTAAGTCTTCAGGATATAACCTCTGGGAACAAAGTCTGTACCAGACGTTGCCCCAATCCAGCCAGTAGATGTTATTTAAAAAGATGATTCAGATTCATTCTCAGGAGACCATGCATGTGTCTGCCAAAATCACAATCCATCCAACTAATTCTGTCGAGAGCAGAGTGGTTGACTGATCAACATTGGCCCCCCCCCATAAAAAGATATGTGCATCTCGACTAAAATGGGTCTGAATTCAGTTCTAAAGTTGTAAATTCATTTAACACCTTGTTTCAACACGACCTGCGACAGACTGAAACACAATAATATAAATGTTGTTTTACAGTAATTATGGTGATATATAACCTAACAGTCTAAAATAGACTTTCCGACCCATCTCACGTCTCTTCATCTGCCAATCCCAAAGCCCATGCATGCTGGGTAAAAGTGGAAAGCAGAAGTCATGGATAAGAAAATGTTTTCTAAAGAAGTTAAAAAAAAACAACACAAAGGAGCCCTAAAACTGTAAAAGAACAGAGGTGAGCGGAAAATAAAAATTAAAAAAAAGAGTTCTTTGTGGCAATGAATGTGTAGCCATGTGAAGTCAAGGAAACTTTTCCAGAAAAAAGAGAGGAGTGCATGTCGCTGTCAGTGGCCTTGAACAGCGCTCTTGATTTACAGCAGTCGATAAGCATCGACTCACGTGTGTGTCTTGTGTGTTTATAGTCCAAGCCTCACTTGCGTTGTCTTATTCGAACGCTGTTTAAAGGAGGTTATCTGGATTTCCTCTTGAAGGAAAAGTGATCTTTCATTTTAAAGGGGTCAGCAGTTGACATCAGCGATCAGGATGTTTTTGCTGCAGTTATCGTCTCCTGCAGCAAAAGAATAACATTAACTTTCATAGCTGTTATTGTTAATGATGGAGATGAGAATGATGGCGCGGACACGGGTGGAGTTGGTAGCGTACAAGGTGATGGAGAACAATAATGACATTTGAAGCTAATTTCGTGACAAAATGGGACATTTGCAAGCCTTTTGTTTGCAGCTCTATTGCTGATGAAGAAACAAAGTGATAATTGGACACTGAACGCCGACAGAAAAAAAAAGACGACTATCCACATAAATTCGATTTGAGTGACAAGCTCTCCCTGTAGAGAGCTAAGCAAAAACCTCCTATTACATGTTTATCTCACCATAATAAAATATAAAAAAAACTGATTTTCTAGATCACCACTTTAGCTATTATTTCCTGCCAGCATTAGGGTCGGATGCACATTGTTTTACGAATCATACAAGCCTGGTCATGGTCACGGGATCTTATCTGTGAATTAGTTCATTAGCAAACACAACAGTTTCAGTCCTGTTTTTAGAACATGATCCTCAAATCGAAGATGACACCCTTAAGTTTAGAACGTAAACACCAGAGCGTTTTTTCGCAGGAGCTCATGAAAACTGATGCACAACAAAGTTAATGAGCGAAAAGGCAAAAAGAGGGGTGCTGGTGAGATCACTCTATAGCACAGATGCGGAGGAGCGGGCCGGGGAACAGATATAGCGGCCAGAGAAGAGTGAGACGCGGCAGCGGTGAGGGGAGAGCTGAGGGATAGGAAAATCAGCATTTCAATTACATGAAAGCAATTGTTTTTTATCTTGAGTGCAAGTTAATGAAACTAATTAGTCTTTGCAGCATGAACCCTCTGGCACGTCAGATAATCGCCAGAGGCTTAGATAGTGCCTGTCAAGTTTTAGCTTACTGCAGTGGAGAGGAAAAACAAACAGGGCCTTATCGCTCCAGCAGGCATTACACCTGGGGTTTACATCAACTTTAAAACCCTTTACACCTTTCCAGGTTACTTACTGACCATTTACAGGAGGTATCCACACCATAACACTTCTCCCACCTGCAGCCGCAGGGTCCATAGAACAACTCAATTAGCATTTGATTGAGAACTCCACCAGGAAATGTATATATTTTTCTGTAATTGTGTGTAGCAGCCCTTCAGAGCCAAGGCTTCTATATCCCTTACAAAAGAATGTGTATTTAATGCAGCGCTATGCAGCAGCTAGACAAAGACCCGCACATTTCCCTAAAAGCCTGAAGTACCTTGTATACATTTTATTATATAATCAGGCTTTATCTTGGAATGCTCCCAAATATTTCACTAGACAAAAATAATAATACCAACAACAACAATGATAAAAATGCCTTTTTTTTATGATACAAACAAGCTTTACAGTAAAAACTAAGTAAATCAAATTAATATATATCTCAAAGTAGATAAGATAATAACAACTATTACAACAAATTCCATCGCTTAAGAAAATGTCAAAGTAAAAGTGAGTTTGACAGCTGACAAAGCCGAGGCTAAGATTTTGGAACCGCCAAAGGATCTCAAGCAGCGATCGGGATCACAGGGAGTTAGCAGCTATATCAGGAACTGGTACAGCAAGGACTGGCACGGTGTGGTGGCTTAAAAGCCCGGCAGCAGCATTTTTATACATTGCGGTGTTTGCCGGCACCAGAATGAAGTGAGTTGCAGTGGTCGAGTATGGAGAAGATAAAAGCATTGATGACCTTTTTTTTTCTACATCCGCAGATGAAAGTAATGACCTGCTCTTGGTTAAATGTCTCAGTTGGACAAAGCAGGGCTGCACCAATTAAATCCCCCGAGCATCAAAAGACAACCTTGAGTACACTTCGGGTTACAGGTCTCCTTTTCCCTTGTTCCTTTTTTGGTGAACTATCAATTTAAAATCTTTCAAGACTGCCTCAGACTGTTCAGGTGGATCTCATCAGAGACCTTCCCTCTCTGCTATGTGCAGAGAGGGAAGGTCATACAAATAGAAACGCAATAACCAAAGTGTTCCAGTTTAGCTAAGATACGAGCATGAAAGGTTAGCCACCAGGTCTTATGACGGTGTCTGGCCATGAGAGCAACAGTCTGTCTTGCATAAGACGGCGTGAGCAGTGGGAGCTGTCCGCGGTGCTGAACTCAAACTGCATCATACAGTTGCAGCTGGTGCTGAACTATCATGCACAGAGACCGTCTCATTGGCAACAAAAATTTAGACAACAAAAAAGATAACTGACACCAGCATCTAACATGAACTTTAGTTTATATCATATTTATAAAAAAAAAAAAGCTTCCTCCAGCTTCATGGGAGATTCATAAATGATGTATTTCCTTTGTTGTAACCTAAGTTTATCTGGATCGTTATCCGAGAGTTTCACTGTGAACGTTAAAGCACGCTAAATATTCTTCCAGAAAATGTTTTATGCATTGAGTTTTATTTTTGAATTGTCTGTTGAAAACAGGCAATAAAAAGCTCAGTGATCCAGAATTTAAGTGAAAAGGTCAGAACTTGGAGTGGAGTTACAGCGATAGATTGTCCACACATTGATCTGACAAAGCATCACCTTGTGTTTCTTGTTTTAATACCAGCTATCGATTGACTGACCTTCATGTATATAAATGGACACTACCCTCAGTGTGGCCAGCATGGATTATTTCCACTTATATATGTTTGTCAAAGCTCTTAGAACCCCCGGCCTGCCAATCAATAGTCAGAACTGCATGGGGATCTTTCGATCCACATCAGAAAGTAATGAAAAACAGTTTTAAGTGCATTGGCTTCAATTATTTTGTGCATGATGGAAGCGGCTCTGTTTTGCCATGCCTTTTTATAAAACACAGTATTTCACTTCATTCCATTTTCTGTAAGAGATTTTTGTAAAAGCAGGCAAAAGGCTCTTAAATGATTTACCGTTTACTAACTTGCTAAACAATGCATGACAAGAATGATATAAATATGTTGATTACAAGAAACCTATATCTCTCAGCGTTTTGAATTGGAGTCGTAGCCTCCAGTACAATCACTCAAAATGTTTTGCTTTGATTGGACAATTTTATCATAAGCTTAGCTACAGCCAGTAGCAAGAGTACTTATTAAAGAGACCTACATCAAAACTAGCGGGGTAAAGTTAGTGAAGATCTTTGGCTCCCGGTACATGGAAACCCAGAATCTAGAGGGAGATAGAAGTTTGATGGAGAAGTACAGAAGCTCCAACTAGGTCAGAACTATTCCTGTTCGCCCACCATATACTAAAAGGTGCTCCTGTATTCTGGCGGTGGTGAGTAGAAAACATATCTGTTAGCTGCAAATTCATCAGCTGGCCCTATCGGTGTTCAAGCCTCGGGGGGCTTATTGCAATGCAGAGTGCAGGAGCTGGTCAGCCAGTCAGCTCTGTAATACCAGACCTGACCAAAACCCAGAGAGATAGACAGCATTTTTATACCAGAAGTTTGCTGATTTATCTATTCTTTGAAGATGCTATTTAACATAAAGGTGCTGAGTCTCAGCTTATTCCAAATCAATACATCATGGGAAAAGAGTCAGCATCAAACAAACTAAAATCCCTGAAATCTAAAAACGATTTCAACTTTATCTCGACTCCAGTCATGTTAAAGTTTGACATTAGCCCAAAAAAAATGCTGCTGCTTCGTCTCTCCCAGCCCTCTGCTTTAAAAACGCACACACACACACAAAAAGGATTGGATCGAAGGAGACTGGTTGAGTCTGTAAATTATATTCTGGAGCCGAAGGCCACAATGTGAACGACAACCAGGTTGAGTACAGAAGGCATGAAGAGGCCACTCATGCGTTTTTATGTTTACGTACACCTTGCAACTGTGTGCGCCTCATGAATACGTGGTGGTTTTTCTACTATTAGTTGTTTCTGAGCGCTGAAAAGAGTATATGATGGAATGAAAAAAAACGCCCATTCACTTTCTTAACGAGAGGTGTGAGAACATAAAAATCTCAAGTCTTTACACTAAATATTCAGCTACCACCAGCAGTCAACTAACTTAGATAAGCATTTTGAAAACCACAAAATGTGTCTCTGCACCCATGTTACACTAACTAAATGTACACATGTGAGATTTTTGAAAAAGGGACTGTGGCTCAGTGGTTAGCATGCCCGTCTTTCATTCAGAGGATCAGCGGTTTGAGCCCCGGCTCTGCTAATCCACGTCGTTGTGTCTTTGAGCAAAGCACTTAACCCTGAATTGCTCCCTGTTGCTGTGTTTAAGGTGTGTAGAGCAAAAATGTAAGTCGCTTTGGATAAAAGCGTCAGCTAAATGACTTTCAATGTAATTTTGTTCAGATGTGTAAATATCAGTCGCTATGTTACTGGTTAAGATGACACACAGAAAAAAATGAAAAGGTTTCAGATCCGCTGAGAATAAAAACACTTTCCGGATGAGTATTTCTTTGAAATGTTGCGGCTGTGAGGTGTAACGCTCTCCAAAATCATAGCACAATAAGTGAACATTCTCTCTGCAAAGGTTGACTAAACCTAGTACTGAGAACATTCAGGCGAGGTCTTCAAAATTTGCATTGAGGCACATTTGCACGCATTTGTAACATATAAATATTTTCATACTAATCCATATATTTCACTTGCATATTACTTATGGTGTTCAATACATCCAAATACAGTAGTTTGGGGCTTTTTTTTCACAAGACAAGCTGTGATTGACAGTTTTATATAACAATCCCTCAGTCTTCCCTCCGTAGGGAGGATTGTTTTTTAATTAAAGACTGGAAACGGGCCAACAGCCTGGACAAGGCTTTGCTAAACTCGGTTAGCTCGCTGCTCACAAGAGCTTCACTCTTATCGTGCAGATATGAGGGTGCTATATCTTCTCATCTCTCAGCAAGAAAGTGTTTTTTCTTTAAAATTGCAAACTTTTCCTCTCAATTTAACATGAAGAACGATATAAGTTGAGACTTTGTGTCCCTGTGACATCATTGATGACACATCACCGGCACATTGTTAAAACATAAACTTAATTATCTCCACAACTACAACACTTATTAACTTCATCTAAAGTGCTGCAATACTCTAATCCTTGTGAGAATGTTCATAAGGGTAAAACAGTTAAAGTAACTGTTACATTTAAGTACTTATGTAACTCCATAAACTTACTGCAGTGACCGTAACGCTGGGCTCTCAAGTGTCACGCATTGAGCCTGACTGTCACGCATTTCGGTCACGCCCTCCCACCACATTTGGGTAAGATGTAATGACAGGCGGGACTGGAGCTGTCTGGCGGCGCGTATTTGTCACTGTCGCCGTTGTCGTCATCGAGTAAATACCCCTTAACGAAGTCCAATTTGAATAACAAACAAATCCACGTAGACGTAAGGCTTGTAGGAATCTAACAAAGTGATGCATGTCCTTGTAAACCTTCTATTTCTACCTGTAAAGTCACAAGCTGGCCACAGCTTGTTCTTTTTTTTTTTTGCCGGCGGCCTATTTTGAAGGCAGAGGCTTCCCTGAAGAGAGGATGTTTCTGCTTCCGGGTCGTAGAGCACCAGCAGAAGCTCCTGAAGATTTAAAGCCGTAGCACGCAAAAAAAAAATCCAACAATGTTTCCTCACAGAACTTTTTCTATTTTTGAATCGAACGACACGTTTCTTTTACTAAAACACCTTCCCGATATGTCAAAGCTTTGTTTTGCAGTGCTTTTTGTTTGGATTCCTTGGCTCCTAACCTTTCCAAAAAGGTGTGTTATTAGCATGTGGGATGTTGTTAAGGCCCTGAACCATGGAGCTGGAAAAACGCAACGAGCGTTCGAGAACAGATTTTTGGCAAATCTTGAACATAATCATGCTGGATGTTATAACAAAATAAAAACTATTTAAAATATACATAAAAAAAAGAACATTTTGGAAAAAAAATGATATGAAATAACACAAGTATTAGAACTCATTTCGGGTTCATACGACCACTTGAACACAGGAAATAAGAGGGACATAGTTTTCAAAAGTCTGCAGTGTCAGGAGTGGCTGTTCATATTACTCTTCTGACATTTCTGCTTCACTGATATGGAAACCAGAAGTGCATAGATTCCATTAAGTGTGCATGGTGGGTGGCGGGAGAACACGGGGAACCCGCGGGATTCCTAAAGTGACATTTCCTCCGTCTGTCATATCCTCTCTGTGAGTAATGGAACCAGTTGGCTCCGTCACTCCGAGCTCCGAATTGACTGATATATTATGGACTTTTAGTGAGAAAAAACAGGAAAGAAAATAATTCACAGCGGGGACGACGGCGAGGACAAAGAAGCTAAAATTCAGATTTACGTTGCTGTTTCTGATTCAAACAGCTTCAGTGGCAATAATATAGGCTATGAATAGATGCAAGATATAGCAATTACGTAATTAATGAGGTGTTTCCACCAAAGTCTCATATTTTACTGTCTTGTTTATTTTGCCACAAGATTATATTCAAAGCACTATTCTGCACCAGACTCCCACAAAGTGCAGCACACCTGACTGAACGTTCGATAGTTCCCTTTTCCAGCCTGACGACCTCATTAGAGGAATGCGTTCCTCACCGCTTCCATTAAAGGCTCAACTTAGAAATCATTTAATCCTCACTGCCAGGGTTTTAATATTTACAGAGGAGAATATTTCACTGGTTTAAAAGGCCCAAAACATACATCGTTAGCGTTTCTAAATAGGATGCACCTGATGCTTTGTTGTAAAATCGGATCCTCCGCAGACCTCTAAAAAGGAGCCGTGTCTTTGTCTGCAAAGTCCCGACCAATACATGAACCCCTGCAACACCAACCCTTAGACGTGAGGGATCTGTCAGCCAAGCTGTCAGAGGAGCAGCTGGATTCTTTTTGAGCCGAATCTCTTGAAGACAATTGAACCCGTTGTGTGCTCCCTCACCGGAATGAAGCTTGAAGTGGGATTATCTGGCTATCTGCTTATGCCCTTGGTATCTGACTAAAACCCCCCCAACAAAAACAAAACAGAATTGATGATAGCACAGAAAAATACAGAAGCAAGATGTCTGGGCTGCCACTTAAGCAAAGGCTAAAGAGAGGGTGCTTCGGGCGCATAACGATGAATTCCTTCGAATCCCTCTTCTGGAAATAAAACAAAAGAGCTAGCGCTTACTGCTCAGAGGCTGCAGCAGAACAAGATTGTGATGCTCTCTTCAAGGCCACATGTCCTTATAACAAATTCCTTGATTTAGTCAAACAGGAGGATTGTGTGGGTCTATGGCATGATTACATGTGAGGGTCAATAATGCCTCAGTGCCTGAAACAGTCTTCACAAGGTACATAAATCTGTCCTGTTTTTACATGAGAAAACTCCAGCTGGGTTTAAAAATGGGCTGCCAGCTCCGTGTCCTAAATTTCCCTGGGCCTTGACAGGTTGATGCCATATTTACTGTGTGAAATATAATGCAGTGAGATGTGGCTATTAGAATGGCTGTAGCTCTTTTTTGATCAGAGCCCTCCGCACCACAGAGCTGTCAGCGGAGCTACAGGTTTTTTTTATTGGCTTTGAGATGCACAGCTCACCAGGGAGCTAGCGTAACAGATGGATGGATCCCATGGGATCATGTACACTAGTGCAACACAGACAGGCTTAATAGGCTGTGGATGTTTCTACAGGGTTGCTTTACTTATTGTTTACCGAGCCTTTATACCGCTTGAAAATGGCGACAAACACATACACATTGACCTTAATTTTGTGAAGTGCGTAAGATTCAAGATGTTTTTACTGTCATATGCACAGATAACAGACAGTTATTCTATACGATGAAAAGCGTATTTTGCTTGGTCCTCCTAACACAGAATTACAAGAAACTTAGGTTAATCAATTAGCCTGGCATGTAGCCCCCTTGTCTTGCCACAACGCCGTCCTTTCCGCTCTCTCCGCTCTCTCCGCTGGCTGTGCTCGGCGCCCACGGCTGGTGCTGCTGGTCCTTCCCAGCTGTGTTCATCAAGGTCTCGGCGTATCCAAAAATCAAAGTCTGTTGAGCTCTAAGTGAGCTCAAGGTGAGCTTTTCCAATCTCCAGAAGTGCATCTAACTGTCATATCGCACTTTTCTGTGTGCAACCATTCTATATTTAGGATAGATAAATATCTGGATCTATATTTAATAAAAACATATCTATATTTAAGATAAATATCCTTGTTTAAAATAAATAAAAAAACATTAAAAAAACATAAGTTGTTGTCAGGAGGTCAATGCAAACATGTCAACCACGGTGGGCTGACACAGGATATTACATACGAAGAAATTGTAACCTTCAAATTATCAGCCTCTATCAGCAGTTATTGATTTTTTTTCAAGTTTTCACATCCAATAAAGCTAAAACTTACAGACAGCAAAGTTCTCTTTCATTTGTCAAAATAGCAGGCAGCCTGAAGGAACTCTAGAAGTCGATTCTCAAATCTTTGTTTTTCCTCTTTGAATAAGAAGATTGTGTCTGCTGAGAGAGGACTATAATCAAGTTTTTAATTATTTTTTTTTTTAAAAAGAAGACAGTTTAGTCTTACTTTGTTTTAATACACAGCAATCAATATGAACTATTGAATGAACTGACAGAGAAGTCAGCAGTAAGCTTTTAGACACTAAAAGATTTGATCAAATCCAAGACGTTTCCACGACAGATATAAACTCCCAGTTTGGTTTATTGGGATTTTCTGACATCCATTGTTATAAAAAACAAACATAATAACAAAAACACAATGTTTTTCTAATCATTTTGCTGATGCTTTCCCTCATGTTGTTACATTGGTTTTCTGTTTGCGGCTGTCCCTCTGTCTGCTGTTTTGTCTTGTTGCTTCTGGTCTCGTTTCCATTCCCATATTTGTCTCCACTTTTCTGCTTGAATAAACCAGAGTCAGAGCATGAATGTAATCCCTGCCATCAGTGTATTTCTGCTGAAATACACAAGTTACAATCAAAACAGACAGGGACTCAGCAAGTAGCAGCAAAAGAAAACTGATCTCAGAGTTCTACATATTAAAACCAGAGTCCCGATTGTTATCACATCAGTTATTAATGATAGCATTTATCTTTCCAACAAACATTAGCATTAGCAGTGCAAATTAACTCAAGCAAGCTATCTTTCAAGCATGGCAGCTAATGGTAAAAATGATCTTTTCAAGTTCAAACAAGATATCAAATGACTCTATTGAGCTGGCGTCCAAAACTGTGTTGTTTACATTGGCTTTAACTGAACCAGGAGAGACCCAATTGAAATAGATGCTTTATTTTTTGAAAAATTCAATTGATTGACAGGGGTGAAGATCAATAGCTGAAGATCTGGAGACATAAGTTGAGGAGCGGGACTTTTGATTCGCTCATTGATGATGTGGTGGAGGTCACATGGGTCTGACACTGAATTGATACCTCGACTCACAAGCCCTCCTAGATCAGTTGGCGTGGATCTAAAATATACAAATTATTATTAAAAAAAATATATATTGTCATGGTGGATTTATAATGTACATGCACTCATAACTCATTAGCAAGCAAACACATTTTTAAGGTAAAAATAGTAATTATTTTTATGTATTATATTATTTCACTCTCAAAAATGTTAATTTATTTATACTTTATAAATGTTAAACTTATATTAATGAACAAATTGATGCTCCATCCATCCATTATCCGAACCGCTTATCTTGTTTAGGGTCGCCAGTCTATACCACATATAGAGCTCATATAGAGACAGACAACCATTCACGCTCACTTTCACCCCTATGGGCAATTTAGAGTCCAATCTAAGCTGCATGTATTTGGACTGTAAAGTGACCCTTTAAAATAAATTACATATTTATTTATTACCATCCTTGTCATAACTATTTAGAATATCCTCAATTAGTGAAGAATCTTCAGAGATGAATATTTTGTCTACACGATCAATAGGATGCATTATAAGCTGTTTGTATCATTAGAAAACAAAATCAGAATAGTCAGAATAAATCAAACCCCTCTCCAGAGTAAAAGCCATAAATATTTCATATATGTTGATATGCATGAGTAATATAACATATCATGTTTACTTGCTATCAGTTTGAACACAAATGATTAATAGATTAAACCGGGCCTTTCCTCACAGCCAGACATGTTTGCTCCTTGAGAGCACTGTGGATTAATTCATAGACTTCCAATCAAATGCAGCTGTGCATTTGGGTGGATTGAGATGACAGTACTAATATTCTCTTGGGGAATTAACTTTTTACAGGACAATACAGGATTCAACTTGTCAATAAACTGGTTCATGTCAATACGATCAAATATCAGATATAACCTTAGAATTCATAGGACCTGAGAAGAGTCAAGCAGAAGTGTAAACATACTTGCACTGCAGATGCACATAATGTGTTTTTAAGGAGCTTCCCACATGACAGACATGGACGCAACAACACAGTGCTATGGGCCTATCTGCCGGAGAAGAAAGAGAACATGAGCTGAACCAAACCACAATGACATAACCGGCGAGTTTTCCATCCAGATCCAGCTCCATTGTGCCAGCTGACATTGACGGGAGCCCAGAGCCTTCCTGTATGAGCAGCTTCTAAGATCTCGCAGCTTGCTGATGAGTCTGCCCTCTCTCCCCCTTTTCCCCATTGTGTCCAATCCACAGATTCGATTTACAGGGCTTTAAAAATGATTCAAACTTTTATTGCAATGCTCACTGAAGAGAACGCCGCTGGAATGAGATATAGGAGGAACAAGGCAGACATATTTTATTTGAAAGTTTTACGCACGTCTAATGTCACAGATGGCACACAGTATTTTGTTGGCCTTTTTTTGTTTTCGTTTGTAAGCACCCGTTTGCTAAAGCTGTTGTGATAGTTTTATTTTAGGATTTTCAAAGGGGAAATAGGAGACACTTTTAAAAGGACACTTATGTAGAGTAGATGGTCATGACATTTTCTTAATGCCCATCTATCCATCCATCCATGAATTTTCAGCCGCTTATCTGTGGTCTAGTCGAAGTGGCAGCAGGCCCAGCAGGCCGGCCCAGGCTTCCCTCTCACCCGAAACATTTTACAGCTCATTCTGGAGGACCATTTGTCCAAAAATGGGGCTAATTTTTGATTCCCGCTGCATTCTCTCTTGCTCTCACCCGTCTCCTTTCTCCAGATTAATTGGATGACAAAACGCAACAACACCACGGCAGGAAACAGAGTGAGGCCAGATGTAAAATTATTTGAGACAAGATGCCAATAACCCACAGCTATGCAGCTACTGTATTGGAGGTGATGAAAGTGGAGGCAAGTGATTTGAAAGCTACCTCTGCATGCTTCATCATGTAGATAATTATGCAGACTGCTCACTGCGTAAATATGGCCAAATTATTCTCAGAGCAGCAGACGATATGCAGCCTTGCCCAGGGGCACTGCATTACATATACAGTACAGTAGGTTAATAATGCATACATGTATAAGGAGACAGAGGTGTGTGTTGGTAAACTGCAGGTAGTGAGCAGTAAACACATCGCCTCTCATGGCACAGTTGCAGTGAACTCATCGATCTGCTCACTTGCAGAGGAGAGCCAACACACACTCACACTTGGGAAATCATCGTTGACCTAAGATGTTCACCAGCGGACTTTTTGCGTGTAAACTGGGGAGGGTAAATGAATGTTAAGGGAAGAGGACAGCCTTGAGAGGATTGTCGACATGGATTTCCTGGATTAGTGTTTAGAGGCAGTGGTGCGGAGTGACTGAGGACGCGTTCGTGGCTACGGGAAGGTAATTAATTAAAAGCGTTTGTAACGCACTCTGCTCCGTCTGATAACGCCAATGCTGACGCGATGTAATGAAGGGAGAGGTTATCTGAGCAGACAGTGCCCGATGCCTCTGCGTCTTCTCCCCAAAATCTCGTACTGTTACTATCTGCCTGCTCTGAAAATGCAAAACCATGTTTCAGTCTCCAACCTCCGCCGCTTAAGATTCATACCATCAAAGTCCAGAGCAGTCAATTTACAAGCAGGCTTTTAATAGATGAGTCAGACTTAGCGGGTGATTGGAGCCGATTGCACCCTTGTTCTGTTCATTTGCACAGACCTCGGTTAATTGACTCCTGAGCAGCGATCCATTGGACACACACTATCAGCTGCCAGCCTCTGCCTGACCCCACTCGCGACCAGGGAACCAAGGGGCAGCGCTTGTTTAAACAAACTCTTTGTTTTTCTCTGTGGCATGTGCACAGGTATTTGTTTGTGTGTGTGTGTGTGTGTGTGTGTGTGTGTGTGTAAAACAGAGATAGGGAGAAAGGCAGAGACGTTGTCGTTATCTGTGGTAGAGATAATAAACAGGATGGGTAACAGGAAGATGAGATCAGGAGCAGAAAAGTAAGCGATAAGATGGATGTGAATAGCAGAATGTGCTTAATGTAAGTCAGCAGATTATTTATTGCCCTATATGAGGATAAGGTATTTAATGAACATCTTGAATGATGAATAGACAGCTGCAGCCTCTAAATTTGATCAATTGTTACACCAGATGCAATGGACATACAGATGAAAGACAAGTCATGAAGCACATTTCTGCACCTAAAGTATTTTTATCTTCTCAAAAGGTGACAAAGAGCTAATGAAAAGTGACTGATTATGTGCCCTTTTAGTCAAGAACACAACTAGACCTTTCATCTTGTAGCGACCCTTAGTCAGGAAAGCTTCAAGACATTGTCTTGCTTATTGTGTGGTTTATTCGGGGACAATACAAGAGCTATTGGGGGCTGTAGCCTATGCCAAATCAACAGTCACCACCGTTAAACGTTCTCTTAACATGCTTCACAATCCGCTCCCGGTTATAGACTAACTTTCAACACAAACAACATCCCACCTCACTCCGCCAATCACAGGTAAGTTCATGTGTACCACCCACCCTCGTAGGTAGCTCCAATGACGGACAGGATTCACAACTACACAGCTCATGAGACCTTCACTGACCTCCTGATCCCAGTAATTGCAGTAACCAATTTTCTTATCTCGAACGTTCTTATCTTCTTCCTGTCAACACAATAACACTTGCGTCGACTTGTGTCGTAAAGTACTGCTATGGATGGAGGAAGCCCACTTAAAAAATTCCAATATCAACTTTAGGCGTTTGCTATATTTAGAACATGTTCACCGCTTTACCTTTCTGCCAGACAGCTCTTTCCAAAGGGGTACTGAAGCTGTTATATTCATGCTCACTTCAAAGCCACATGACAAACGCGGGAATTTCTCCTCTCAGAACACGGGTGTTGCTGCTCTATCAATCCCTCCATCGATTTGTGTGAATGTGTGACTTTTGTGTTTTAAAGCTTTAGTTTGGGATTCTCCAAAGTCACACGACAGCACTAACTAACTAACCTATCGAGGCAGACCAGAAAACTCATGTCTTCTGCGAGGAAAATGGCTTTGAAGGGAGCAAAGACAAAGGCTTCTCTCTCGGAAAGGTCTGTGAGGTTAGACGTGAGAGCACCCTCAGCCTTCATCGGGGTGGTTACAAAATTTCGTCCTTAAATCCCGCCAGCAGCCAGCGACCTTTGTCAAACCACAACTGGAAGGAATTTCTCATCCCAGCCTTCACTCTTGCTTTGACAATTTGAAAGCACATCATGCAGCATTTGCCAGTGTGTGAGTGTCTGGGAATTCACAGATTCAGCCCAGCTGCCCCTTGCTTAAATTTCCGCCAGGGGTCAAAGGTGACAGATGAGCTTGTGACAGGTGAAGCAGGCGCTTGTCAGCAGCTGTGCCACAGGAGCAGAAGTAACCATGGCAATCCAGCATGAACATGCCAGCTTGAAAACACACCGTTCCTCCTCTATCATTATTCTGCTATGGATATGCCAGCTGGAAGAAGAGCCACAGAATAGACTTCAAAACAAGCAAAACAATAACACATCTTGTCGAGTGAAACTGTAATTGATGTATTTTCATGAACTCCAAACATCCCCCTCTTCTTTTTAACATGAAGCATATGTCTGGATCGAGTGCCGCCGCTTAGTGACTCACAATTTTTAAGCAGGGCATTGGATTTCACTCATAAATGTTTTAGAATCCAGCAATATTTATGATCATCCACTTTTATGACCAATCTATAGCAGAACCATTAGGCATGCATTAGTGAGTGAAGTATATTTGACCTAATCCTGGTCCTCATTGAGAAGTCAATAGCCTGCATTAAGCCTGCCTAAATAAAAACTATGGCCTGGCACTGTTTTTGCACCAGTCACTTGAGTACCACTTTCAAGACCCTCTCCCTCCAACTCCTCCTAATTGGGACATTCATAACTTGAAAATGATCCCTCTGTGACTGTTTTAAACCTCAGGGACACAGCGGAGGGGAGACGAGACACAGTCGGATAGAGAGAGAGGAAGAAGAGAGGTAAAAACAGACAGACACATTAGGAACAGATGTATTGCTACGTGTACTGTAAAAAGGAAAAGGGCCCCTACTTCGCCCCTATGTCTCCAGTAGTCTCAGGGGTACCATCTAATTACCTCTCTTTCAAATGACCTTCAATGTTCATGAGTTTGAATAATATTTGAGCTTCAGCTGCATTCTTAAAATGCTCTGAATGGGCTTATCAAATTTGTGCTTTGATAATTACATCAAAGCAAGGAGCAAATGTATAAAAAACGGATTAGCGGTGCCATGGCAGCTTCTATGAAAACAGCCTAATGGGCAATTTGGCGTCCAACTGAGTGCACTCCTATGGTACAGACTAAAATATGAATTTAACTGTTGTCAAATGCCACTGTGCTCCTTTTTTTGCTATTTAGTTACTAAGTCACGCACAACCGCTGAATATAACAAAAGGTCCAATCCAAGCGTTCACAAACAAAGGATGAAATCTTTTCGACTAACTCCTGATTTTCACTCTTGAGACGAAACGAGAAGTGTGTTGGCGTGGTTCCACCGTCCCCGCTTTGACAGTCTGGTACAAACCAAAACTGTGCTGCAGTATTGTAGCTTTGGGCGTGTGTGCTGTGTTTTGGAGATAAATGGCGACATGAGGAAGACTCTCCACAGCACTCCACCTCCTTTTGTCACCTAGTCAAACTCCCAGGCTCCTCTGGATCAGCTGTCTGGCTGAGGTGAACTGAGACAAGCAGGGTGGGGCGGCTGTCAGGAAGTGTTCCCAGCAGCCCTCGGCCACTGTGGCTTATCGCATCCCCAAGTGTGTTATATCACGCCCAGGGATCTACTGAGAAGTACAAAGAGAAACCTTCCGCAAAATGATTGCTTCAGCTTAACCGAGATCTTTCACATGGCTGTGTCCCAAGAAAATGCTCCAGACAGGTTTCAGTTATGACGACATTGTCAGTGCAGGCTAATGAGAAGAGACACAACTTATTAGCATGCAAAGAACCTTTGCGCCCCCCCCCCCCCCACCTTTTCAATGCTTTATTCCCCCCAGTGCTTTTATGTGATTTGAGACGTTACATGTTGACTGTTTGGATCCAATTTATCGACATATTGACCCATAAAAATCAAATGCAAATGGGATCATTCGCACCCAGGATAAGAGAGCGGTCCTGGCAGCGGGTAAGGACTCAACGGCTCACAAATAGCAAACGGATGGCTGGACAAGTCCCTTTTTCTCTCCCTCGCTCCCTCTTCTTCCTCAATAACTCAGCCCTGGCATGAATATAAATGGAGACCAGCGAAGAGCAGGGACCGGGTGCCGGTGAATGGCTTTCTGCTCGGCCTCCGACAGCAGCGCTCCCCTAATGGGTTCAGCCTGACTGGATTCAATCATGTCCCCTGATACCCTCTGAAGAGGATGCAAATTGTCAATCAGACCTCTCTCCCCTCCCCGCATGCTGCCCCGTCTTTTGACGCTGTCTTCACCTCGTTCCCTGTGATCATCTCGCCATCATTCACCTTGCTCTTACTTCCCATTTCTTCTCCTTACATCCTTTTATATATTAGCCCCACCTCCTGCTTTCCTGTCAGGCCTGTCAGATAAAGATATTGACATGAACTTCATCCAGGTTGACTAGAATGACGAGCACAGAGAAGGTTGTGTGCGTGCAAAAATCATCAAGTCACAGTAAAGCAAGCGATATATTACAGTTCCATGTTACATGGACATACACATGGGATCGGGGGGTGAGGGTGTGTGGGGGGGGCTTAACCCTCTGATATATTATTGTCCTGTTTTTATATAGTCCACTGTAACTCAGGTTAAGCAGTGAATTATCTAGCAAATCTTTTGGTTTATTTGCTGAGCGCTCAACATGTCGAATCAGACCAAAAAGAAAAAAGCGGTGTCCTCAATTTTTCTATTAATATCCTCTGAAGGCAGCGACCAGGTTTCTGTGTGTACCTGGCGAGATAAATTTGGGATCATGCTGACTACCTTTGAACTCTTGGATGGCGAGCGACTCACTGAAGTTCAAGACCCAATTTCCCCCTCCTTTCCACACGGGGTGTGGTAGGAATCAAACTCAAATTAAATGAATGATCTTTTCCCTTGAATGATACCTGATCAAATGCATTATATTTGTCTGAGACATACTCAAATGGTATATCATTTATGTGTATGCATTGCACTTACGTTGTCTATCGATTAATTTCTAATGCTGGGTTCAAACTTACATTCCTTCACATACATTGAGCTTCGTAGATGAGCCGAGTACTGAGCAACTGAATGACTTGTCCATAACATATGTTGTACTTGGATGCATTTGGAGTGTTTGTGCTACGTGTAAAAGTATGTACCATTTCAGATAATAAAGCTTCCTTCCATTTTAATAATGGTGAGTAACTGAATGTTTTACATGAGCTTGTCTATTATTTCCATTCAAGTAGCAGGAGCAGCAGCTACACTGACTCAATATATGGCAGACAACATAGTAGAAATTAAAGGATGAGGATAATTATGTTTTTGTTTAATCCAACCATTTTAGGGAAACTGCAACAGCTAGGAGGAGATGAGATGTTTTGATTGGTAAAGGTTAATGTATTTATTGCATCATAATGCAATACTATTTAATTAGCTTCATTTAAAAGCAATCAGACTGTAAAAGCTCTTGCTAAGGGGCAGAAAAACAATGAGGAGGAAATTAAACATATTTCGACACCGGGTCAAAAGTTAATCTGCCCTGTGGGCTAGAGGTTCATAGGTTCCCTTAAATAAAAGGACTTGTGCCACACAATACTCAAGACACAAGACACAATATGCATGCTGGGATATCTAAGACAAATACCTCAAGACAAGTAGGATTTCAGGACCTTTGTTTCCAACAAGTCGTCACACTTTACCTGAACTGTTTTATGGTTAAGGTTATGATACCTTTAGGCAACTTGGTTCAGGTTGGATATGGTTGCCAAAACATCAAGGCCTCCTCCCTGAAGGGGTGTTCTGTCAAAAAGCCAGACATGTTTTTGATGTGACACAATTACATATAATAGTCAACAAAGCAAGGCGGGTGGGTGCGAACATACAGCAAATTTGTTTTAAGCAACGAAAACTGGGGCGAAACACGTCAATGCTGATTAAACATGCTTCAACTTTGGTGTGTGAAAAAGTTGAGCTGATCTTGAGGTGTTCTTCTTCTACGATGTTTGTAGGGGCAAATGTCGAGCAAATTCAGAAGCCGATAAGAGATGAGATGAAGAGGAGACTTGTACACTCGAGGAGCAATTTATTTCACAAAGAAAAAGCTGTTGCACAGCTGTTCCTTTCTTTTAAAACTCTCTTTGTGAGCGTATGTGTGTGTGCGTACGCTTGTGTAACCTTTAGCTCTAGCTAAAATCTACCTCATATTAGGAGATACGTGCCTGTGTGCGGTTATTAGCTTAATTGAATGTTAACTCATGTGGTGACGGTATCATAATTTCAGAGAAAAGAGGCCCTAAAACCCATGGCATCTTGTTGTTCATCCCAGGAATATGGGAGTGTGGGTGTGAATATAACATAATAATTCTATAACATATAGTGATACTATCTGCATGACATGTAGCACTACCACCATACATTAACAAACAGAATAGATGACAAGGATGAAGACTGAAGAAAAGAAGAACAAGACAACTAAAGTACAAGAGTCGTCACACAAACACACACACACACAAGAACACACATTTGTTGTGCATGGTGCTTGCTGGCTGAAGCCATTTAAAAGCTTACAGCAGCTAACGTGCAACTTGCTGTTAGGAATGTGTAAACACAGCCGGCACAATAAAATCTAATTTGTGGCACTAATAAAACGTTACATCTCGGATCGATCACAGTGGGTTGCTTTTCAGGAAAAGTTATCTTAAGTGATCAACGTGACCAATGCCGGTGCCTTTCTCCCTGCAAAGGAGAGTCCAAATATCACATCTATTTCCACGCTGCATGGCGACTGAAGTCATCCTGTGAGTTACTGGTGCACCCAGATTCCTGATGATTTCGAAATAGTTCTTCACAAGCTTGCACCGCTATAAAATAGAGAGGTCACAAGACACAAGGACGTTAACTTATGCAGGGTAGCATTTTTTTTTTATCCTTTGGCAAAAACATTTTAGCATTCTTTCTGCCATGTTACAGCTCACACTGTCAAAAACATGCCCTACCTTTCTTCCTGCCATTCAAATGTTAAAAAAAGAACAAAATGCCGCCGCCGTGATCGATGGCGGGGGCGATGCACTGCAATTAGCTGTGATGAATTGCAAGACTCTTTAAGATGCTGTGTAAATAATTGATTTAAAAAAGAAACATCAGATGTAGGCATTCCAAAACTACTAGCATCAGTGTCAGGAGGTGATGTATGGAAACCCAGTTAAGAGCCCATTTCCCTCCCATTCCACCTGGGAGAGGAGAAAGGCCGCAGTAAATAACCAGTACATCGCCAGAGGGAGGAAGGGAGCAAGTGTGGAGGAAGGGAGAGGGGGTGGGGGGGATTGCCCGTACTCTCACCACCTTTCTTTCTCCCTTACACCATGCATTCATTTTCGCCTGCACCCCCCCCTCCCCACCCGCCGCATCTCCTTTCTGTATGTCTCAATCTACTTTTCTTTCGTGCCCTCAATGCTCCTTTCATTCCTGCTTGCCTGGCGGACGATTGCTGAAAGGAAGGTGGAATTGGATGCCTCTTTCACAGAGCTTTCTTTTGAGACTTGTAGGAGATTTTGTTTTGCTGGAGTGAGTTGTTACAGCTCACTGGCTCATCGTCATCCAAAACATCCACTGTCTGTCACGGCCAGCTGTGCGCCCTCAAGAGTTCAAAACATTCAGGACAACAAATATGCTTCCATCACAGCATTCATGCACCTGCGACTGAACACATGATGAATCATTTATCATATACAGTGCTCATGATTTTCATTTCCTGTTGGGATTGAAAGGCTGACAGAACATGTTGCTCCTCTGCTCCTGTCCTGGATTCAATTGCAGTCGTTATTATCTGGATTTGGTGAGTCACTCAAACAGATGTGTGCTCTATAATGCTGCTTTCAAGTATGGCTGAGTCATCCCTCGTACCTCTCAAATGAAGCCCTAGAAGTCCCTCTCCAACTCCAGCAAATCGTATTGGAAAATGCAATCCTTTGTGGGGAGTGTTTGGCATTTGGCGGAGGCCAACTTTTTCCTCAGGGCTTCACCACCACATCTGACAAATCATGACTGTCAGCAGAGGGAAAATGCTGAACACCCTTGTCTCATGGCTGACGTAAAAGGTCACTTCAGTTCCTCCACATTACCCTGACCTGCTGAGCCACCGGTGCATATGGCAGCGGTGGCTGACAACTCCCCGTCTCTCCACAGCAAAGTAACAGAGGGTTTAATCCCTTCCCACAGGTTGAACCCATCTCCTCTCTTATCTACCCTCACTTTCTGTTCCTCTTTGAGTGATGGGCAGGCAGCTTGAGTTGTTATGGAAGGCTGCCAGACAGGTCAAAGGTGAGCAAGTGGAATAATCCCTTTATGAAACCCTCCTCCCCCACTGAAGTAAAGCTGGCGTGAGGAAGGTCAGCGTGTAGAATCTGTCCCTCCTCACCATCAGCCAAAGATTGTACTGCGCTATTCACTCTCTTACCTTGAGAAGCACACGGCTGGCTTATCACTCTGGAATTGGCTGTGCAGCATGAATGCAGTAGAAGAGAGAAGCCATGTGAATGTTTGAATGGCGATCAAGTGTGAATGCCTTACCTGTTTCACCTTATCTGCCGCCAGCTTCTCTCTAGCCTCTATCTCTCTTTCTTACTTTTACCTCCATCTATTGGAGTGACATTCTATATCTGTATGTGTAGGGAATTGAATCTGTGATCTGTGCGTTTTTAAGATGACCTGCTTAAAGAGTGAGTTGGGCTTAAAGGGATCATGCTCTTTTGTCCAGGTCATCCTGGGATCAAACCTGTTTTACTGCACTGCGTCCAGGTGTGCACAGGCGCTCATGTCTTTTTTGTTTTGCTTCTCCAATTCTGAATGCAGATCTCAATAAAAATGGCAGACAGGAATAAAGACAGAGGGAATCATTTACTCACTTACTCACTACTCCTACTCACTATCCAGGGAGTTCTATGTAGAGGACACTGTTGTTATTGCACAATAAAAACATACATGATTAATGTCAGTAAGTAGAACAACCATAATAAATAAAGACATGCATTTTTGTGATAATATCGAACGTTATTTGGTTTAGTTGGCTTATCACAAAATGCTCTGAATGAAGTTAAGTTCCCCCTGGTAAGCATTGATGCAGTGTATATGTCTGGGTTCTTTATTGTGAAAAGTAAAGCAGTATGCTTGCGGTTGGTGAATGTGAGGACAATAAGTGCTATTTCTGAAACACACACACACACAAATGTTGTGTTGTAATGCACTGCTCTACTCACAGAAATATTATAATTTGTCTGAATTGCACGACTTTCGCTCTCCTCTTGCCCATCTGCCATAATTCCTGGTTACCGACCATTGCACTCTACGCTGCATGATGTCACATGTCGCTGTGAGGTTTGTCTTGTTTGGGGTTTTGTCTTGTAACTTCCCGTTTTATTTTGAAGCCTAACTCTCCTCTCGTTTCAGGTCACTTGCCCTTCCCCATTTGTCAACGGTCTGATTGGCTGCGGTCGAATAGTCAAATAATCACCTCCTAACTTCTAACCCTAAGCACTTTTCCTTGACCTCTGCGGAAACGTCATGGGTCGAGGAGAAATGGGGAGGAGATTATTTAAAAAAAGCACAGACCAGCTCGAGGTGGCCTGATAGAGAGCGTTTGCAACAGAACTCCACTCAAAAACGGTTGGATTCTACAAACTCTGCTGCTTTATTGGACAACAGGTCATCATTAATATCAACTGGAGAGCTTTACTGGCCTACAGCTTTGTTCCAACAAGCATAGGACTGCAAAAGCTCCTGCACTCAAGTCTCCCCAGCGATTACTCTGTGAGCGCGCTGCGCCCGCGGACAGCCCCACCCCTTTACGCACCACTGCATGCAGCAACATGAGAGGAAGCGGAGCAGTCACTGCGCTCTGATCCGCGCTATTTTAATAAAGTATCGATACTAAAAATATGCCAAAGCCTATTGTTTTTAATGCACAGGTACCGCACTATCTTTTTAATTTCTGTATACCATGCAACTTTACAGAGTAGTGTAAAAAAAAGTATTTAAAATCGGCTCAAGCACTGAAAGGAAGCACCGAAATCCGCGTTGTGTTTCGGTCGGGTAGGTACCGGACGTCTTGGAACCGGTGCCACATTAGCACCGGTTCTCGGTACCCAACCCTAGTCCTGACGCCATCCCCACAGGCCCGTCATCCAGCCACAAACCCCTAGCCCCTTCTCCCCAGCCCATCAGGGGCTCACACCTCTGTACCTATCCTCACACCCCCCACCACCCTCAACAGTGACGACTCTATTTTTGAGAGAGACGTCAACAGGCTTTTCAAAAAGTGGCCCCCACAAAGCAGCGGGCCCGGACTCCGTCTCCCCCTCCACCCGGAAGCACTGTGCCGATCAGCTGTCTCCGGTGTGCACTGTCATTTTCAACACCTCCCTGGAGACATGCCATGTCCCAGCCTGCTTTAAGGCCTCCACCATCATTCCCGTCCACAAAAAACCCAGGATCACAGGACTCAATGACTAGAGGCCCGTCGCCCTGACCTCTGTGGTCATGAAGTCTTTTGAGCACCTGGTCCTGTCCCACCTCAAGGCCATCACTGACCCTCTGCTGGACCCCCTGCAGTTTGCCTACAGAGCCAACAGGTCTGCAGACGATGCAGTCAACATGGCCCACCACTACATCCTCCAGCATCTGGACTCCCCAGGATCCTTTTTCCGGACTTCAGCTCCACCTTTAACACCATCATCCCGTCTCTCCTGCAGGACAAGCTCTCCCAGATGCACGTGCCAGACTCCACCTGCAGGTGGATCACAGATTTCCTGTCTGACAGGAAGCAGCACGTGAAGCTGGGGAAACACTTCTCTGGCTCCAGGACCACCAGCACCGGTTCCCCCCAAGGCTGCGTTCTTTTCCCTCTGCTTGCTGTACACCGACAGCTGCACCTGCAGTCACCAGTCAGTCAAGCTACTGAAGTTCGCGGACGACACCACCCTCATTGGGCTGATCTCCGGCAGGGATGAGTCCGCCTACAGGTGGGAGACTGACCACCTGGTGAAGCCACAACAACCTAGAGCTCAACGCCCCCGTTGACACTGGGGAGTCCTTCCGCTTCCTGGGCTCCATCATTACCCTGGACCTCAAGTGGGAGCTAAACATCAGCTCCACCTCTAAGAAGGCCCAGCAGAGGATATTATCCTGAGGCAGCTGAAGAAATACAACCTGCCAAAGACAATGATGGTGCACTTCTACACTGCCATCATTGAGTCCATCCTCTGCTCCTCCATCACCGTCTGGCACGCTGCAGCCACTGCCAAGGACAAGGCTAGGCTGCAGCGCATCATCCGCTCTGCCGAGAGGGTGATTGGCTGCAATCTGCCGTCCCTCCAAGACTTGTGCGCTTCCAGGACTTTGAAGCAGGCAGGGAAGATTGTGGCCGACCCCTTTACCTTCACCTGTCACTTTCAAAAATCATAACCTCATTCCGTGCACTTTACCTTACTCTTATTATTATTATTATTATTCATTTCATCCCTTTATTTTTACTTGCATCCTTACCTATTTACTGCATCTTTACAATTTACTTGTTTTTATCCTTTCACTTGTATAGTTAAATGTTCTTCGTTGTGGTTGTTGTGTTATGTTGTTATGATGCACCTTCCACCAGAACAAATTCCTTGTTTGTACTAACTTACTTGGCAATTATCCATTTCTGATGATGCATTGTGAGATAAATGGAGTTCATGATATAGTATATAATAATTCTCATTACACATTGGGACAGCACTACAAAATAGGAACTCACTGAATAGTTAACAATGTAATGAGCAGCGAGTGATTTCGAACACAGGCAAAGCGACACATTGTGTTGCTTGAAAGCGGCACTGATCATTAGTCTTATCTAACAATAAAGCAAGGAAAGTATGTCTGTCTGCCCTTTCCATATCTTGTGAAGCATTCATCCAATTTACTTCAACTTTTAGTGATATAGCCACAGACAATTATCACACAACTCAGTCGATGGTTCAAGCTCTACAAGGATTTAGGTAAATGCTAAATAAGAAAGCTTAAAGGTTCACTTTCACACCTCTCATTAGCATCCTTTCCAGACACAGCAGGCCTCTGAATACACTGAAAAACTCTAATAACCTATTACCTGACCAGCACAAAACCTCCGACAGACACAGTTTTTCCATCAGGAATTGTTGCAGACAAAAAAAAAAATATCCTCAAATGAATGGTATTGCCAATCCATGTCAGCTAGATGTGTAAATACCGTGGACCCTGTGGAGGCGGGGCGGAGTTTGGCTCATCTGCAGAGGGAACTGAGCGAGGACGTGGTTCAGGGAACAGGTGTTTAGGATGAGGTGTAATCAGCCTCAGCTGGGGGCAATTTGTGTTTCTCTCCCAGTTAAAAACAGGAGTAGCGACTGAGGAAAGGGAGGAGAGCGGGAAGCAGAGGCGATGCAGCCTGAACAGCTGACGCAGTCGGGGAAACGACAAGACAAGGCAGGTGTGCTCAGGGGCGATGCCGAGAGCGCACACCAGACAGCCGATAGACAATACCTGCATATCTGCCGTGAATAAAAAAAAAATATGTTGCCTCTGCTTCGCGCTCTCTTTAGTCGCTACTCCTGTTTTAATGTGGAGAGACAAACACAAATTGCCCCCAGCTGAAGCTGATTACGCATCATCAGGGCACCTGTTTCCTGAACCACACCCTCGCTCCGTTCCCTCTGCAGCTGAGCCCAACCCCATCCCGCCTCCACAGTCCCATTCAGAGTATAATAGACAATAAAGCAGGGTATGCTTTAGGGCGGGGCACCTTGTGATTGACAGTATGAGGGTTCGCTGTTTGCTGGACCCAAGCGCAGACACGGGGAGGCAAGGTTGGGTAAAGTTAAAGGAGTTATTTAACAAACATTAACTGAAGAGCTGGTAAGTGCAGGCAGAGTGGTGAGGTAGCGTGAGCGGCAGCAGCTGAGGTGGCGTGCAGGTACGGGTGTCCTGGGAACAGGGGTTAGTATGAAACACACGTTATCAAGTGATACAATCGGTTTGTAGAGAGGCTGAGGGTTGAAGTACCACTGTAAATGGTGCAATAATCTGGCAACTGGAGAGAGGGAAGCCAGTGTTTTTACCAGGGAGGAGTTGACGTTTTGATTGAAGGCAGGTGCTGGAGATGAGGCGCAGGTGTGGAGATGATTGCCAGTTGCCGGAAGCCACACCCACAGTGTACACACACACACACAGTGTTTTCATCTTACAACTTTTACTCGTTCAGTTTGTCTTCAGTTCATAAAAGTTAAGGCTGACATCTTGGCCGTATCAGAAGGTCTTATTCAGCATGTGGTTGTATATAGCGCCGCCCCTCTGGTTGCAAAAACAAGACGAAGGGCAAAACTGAGGCTTCAGAACGGCAGTTCACGTAACTAAGTCCACATTATTTGATAACATGTACAGATAATTCTCCCAAACAGACTCAGTATCCAACTGTTTTATTAATGTCTGAAATTTGATTCATATGGTAGCTCTAAACCATACTCTGCTCACCAAACAACCTCTATCAAGCAGTCATGCACCCTTCTCACAAACCCTTTGTTGAATCAGTTTAAGTCGTGTTGAGGGAAATTGACAGCTGTCATTGTGAAGAAGCTTTGAGTGATTACATATGTGATATTTTTCCAATTTGAAAAATGAAAAGCATCGGGTGTAGTTTTTGTCTTGTTCTTATAAGCATTACTCTCTTCATCACCATTTTTTTTCTCTGAGTCCCCTGTCTCATCAGTTTAATAGTGTATTGAGCAAAGCATTTCCACAGGTGGTCTCCCTGGGCCAGAACCCAACCCCACTGTCCCTGGTCCAATTACAGTAAGAAGGCGAACATTTTTATTGGTCTGTAAGGAGACGTTTCCATAGCCGCCATCATCTCCAGCAGTAGAGTCATATGGCGCTCAATTACTCCTCCATCCTGAACTGGCAAGGGAGAGGAAACGTCCCCTGCTGAGACCTGGTGAGTCCCAGCGCATTACCAGGACAGTGTCTGGTAATATTACTCGCCACACAAAAAAAACACAACTTATTTTCACTGCCACCTACAGTCTATGAATGTGTGGCGAGTAATATTTCTTTGGATTTTTGGAAGAGAGCCACCAACACACTCTTTTACAATATACTTTTACTTTGCACTATTACTAAGTAACATTCTGAATGAATAGTTTACTCTAAAATCATCATTAATGTTAGTTTCATAAATAGGACACAGCAAAAAAGTCATACTCGCAAAGCATGGTCCGTGGTTGGGTTAAAAGCGGGCTCGTCAGTCCATGCAGGGAGAGAGGACGCAGCTGATCACCAAGTTCACTAAAATG
The DNA here is from genome assembly GCF_023055335.1 of Clinocottus analis. Taxonomy (NCBI): domain Eukaryota; kingdom Metazoa; phylum Chordata; class Actinopteri; order Perciformes; family Cottidae; genus Clinocottus; species Clinocottus analis. Next base: position 10,335,148 of record NW_027176042.1, on the reverse strand, counting down.
GTTAAATTAAGTCTGTGCTAGGGGTGCTGTGAGCGAAAATGGGCCGAGGCTTTTAACTTCGCTTTCCGATGCAAATTAGAGCCAATCGCTGCGCACCACGGCAGAGACTGACCCGTTGAGTGTTTAGAGATATTCGTTTCATTATGAAACTATGGCTGGACAAAATAGACTTTGGCGGGCTGCCACAGTCTCGGTAATTAATGGGAAAACAGGTCGGAAGCATTCGCACTGTTGGAAGTCCAAAAACCGGGGTTCATTTTAAAGCTGACAGTTAAACATCTGATCACAGAGCGAGAAACCAAACACAGACTCAAGAGACAGAGCACCCATAGTAAAAATAGTTCCTACCTCGTTGAGAGGCAGGCTTATGGCTGGCAGTGTGATGGCAGTCGGGACAAGCAAACAAATTGAAAGGGCTATAACAAGCAAGCAGGTCCTAACAACAGGCAGAGGCAAACCACGACTAAGGATTTAATGCCAAGAAAACATACAAACTCTGGCAGAGAGGGATCACTGGTAACTATATATAAGCCCCTGACTAATGGGATAATAAGAGACAGCTGTGCAGAAGTGACGGTTAGGGTTAGGAGACGCTTATGCTAAAAGCAATTTGGCACACACATAGTTTACTGAAATATTGAAACCCAACCTTTTCCTACGACTTCATAGAGTGGTATAATGTCACACTAATTGTGTTTTTGCTTCTGCATATAATCATAAACTCCAGTGAAATCAAAATGGCCCAATTAAAGAAGAGTGAAGTGTGTCAGTGACTAACTGACTTTAATTTGCCTCTTGATGAAAATGAGAACGTAATTAGGAATGCGACAGCAAAAATCATTTAGATTTATGGCTATGAAATAACAATTTGCCTTTGTGTTTTTCCTTTTTAGAGTTCCCACTGGCGTGTAATCCTGTATTCTCCCAGGATCTACTGACAGTAGAGAGAGGCTGAAGGTAAATCGTAAGAGGTTTATGTTGGAGAACTGCATATCCTCCAACCTCACCTTTCAGACTTAAAATTACAAATTGACAAATCCTCAAAGCCAGGTCCCCTCAGTAATGAACACCTGTGAGCCAAAGCAGGAAAAACGACGCTCTGATAAATGTGAAATAAATTATTTCTATCAGGCTCCTTCGTTTTATTAATCATCTTCTTTTCTTTACCATCCGCCACTGAGCAAGAGTTGCCGCTGCATACTTTTTCCAAATGAATTTTCTCTCCCTGCCATAATCTTTCTTGCTATTTTATTTCTCTCCCCTGGTCTCTGCCTCCCTGTCACTCTCTTTTTTTCCGCTCTCTTTTTTTCTCTGATCGAATGTTTCACAGAGCGAGTGTCTATTGAGAGTAGGTTTACTAACACAACAATTCCCCTCATCAGATGAAGAAATGCTTGGTTTGCTCCAGTGAGAAACGTTGAGACGTATGTTGGAATAATAGTGGAAAGCGGCTGAGAGGGTGGGTGGGTGGGGGGATTTAAAATGGTATTTTGGTACTGCTAGCAGGTGCATATAGAAGCTTGTTGGCTGCACTGGAAGGAAGAATTGTATTAGCCAGAGGGAGTAACAGAAAGAAAGAGAATAACAGAATGGGAAGGGAAGATGGAGAGCGAAAAATCGATATTGGCAAACCCTGCTGTTAAACAGGGCTGCCCAGATCCAAACACAGAGTTGGCCAGTGATTGGTCGGTTGTAGTTATGCCTTGGCACGGGCTGCAGCGACAGCTGTTTGGAAATGATGGAAGCCCCTGAGAAGAGAGACAGGAAAGAGCGGGACCACAACAACAATCCAGAATTACTGTGAAATTGTGTTGCCCCAATCCCTTCACCCAACACAGCGCACACTGTGTCAGAATGAAAAACAGGAGACCTCAACAAATCAACAAAAGGGAAAAATTAAGATATAAAGGAGAGACTGGTGGTGGTGCTGCACATTGCTGAAAGGAACATTTAGTAATTGGATGCCTTCAATTCTAAGTTCTCCTCTGAGGCATGTTTGCGGGCCTGTTTCATTTCACGCCTTTATCTCAGTCCAATGGGACAGATCATAGAGACATTAAGCTCTGAAGACAAAATGAAATTTAAGCGTGCATGCTATTAATGCTCTTTACAAAAGGAAACAACAACTATGCAGTAACACAAATAAGCCTATTTATTGGTAATCAAGGCATTCTGTGCCAATATAGCTTGACAGTGTAGAAGCACTAATCAATGTGGTAATTACTCTGCAGTTTCCGCTTAATGTGAATCTGGTCACTTAACATGTGGCATGCTTCAACCCAAAAGAGATCCAGATGGCAGCTTCGCTATTCAAAACTGCATTCGCAATAGATTATTGCAGAACTATGTGAATAATAAGGACACATCCTGAGGCAAATACAAATCAACACATGGCTTTAAACGGGTAGACCAGCCACTCCTATTTGTAAACGTTCTAAATCTCCGCCTCAATTTTACATTGTGTTTCCCTACATTCAGGCACTTTCTCCCCTGCAGATTGTAACTCTGGGGGCCGTGCACACCTGGCTGTCAAATCCCATGGCCTATAAAGAATGAGCACAGGAGATAACATCAGCAGCATCGGCAGCAGCAGAGACGGTCCAGGATGCCCTGTGGCATGGCACAGTGACACAGCAAATGAAGGGCTTATTAACTATGACAAAAAGTCTACCCACTGTACTGGATAACTGCATGACATCAACAACCAGGAAGTGGAAAATGTTGTACTGTGGGTCTCTGAGACGCACATGGACTACATTCAGGATGCAGCTACAGCTCTGAGACAAAGTTTTTTTTTAAACAGATATTCATCATCAGGTTTGTCTGTCTGTACTCCCCCACAGCACCAACACTATCGTTACTGTCTGCCAGCTTATTGAGCCCCTCAGCTGTGTATTGTTATGAGTAGCATGAGGTTCATTTTCTGTGAAATGTCAGACTGTGAGTGAGTCAGCCATGGCAGGTGCGTGGGATTGGCATATACTGTAAATCTCTGGTTAACAATATAATGACTTAAAGAGGAGCTCCTCCAGAAGGTAATGTGTTGTAGGAAAACATAGTTCACACAGACAAAGACTGGTCGCCTTCACCTGCCTGCATGGCTCAAGCACAGGGAAAAACACCCACCCACACAAAAGACAATGGATGTCACTCGGGTTCAGTTTGCGAACATGTGACGGATGGATGCTCACATGCTCCATCAGGCTGTCGCTGCCAATGCAACTTGGTTTCCGTGATGGGAAAGCATCCAAAAAGGGCAGGCTGCAAAAAGCAAACCCCCGCTCATAACCACAACAGGTAGGACGAGCCAGCAGCTCATAATAGATACTATGGTGATCGTGGCGCTCTAATGAGGCTATTCTGCTTTCTATTAAAAGTGCTGTGCTTGGAGCATATTTCACTCTCAGCCGTCAAATGCTGGCGGGCAATGACTAAAAGATGCACATTCAGTCACCCTCCCTGCACACTCTCTCCAACTCGCACACTCACAAGTGAGCTGGAGGGTGTGCTCGCATGTCTCCCGGACGTTGTGGAACAGAATAGGATGTAAAGAGGGATGGATTAATAAAGCCGTCTTCAATTGCTGATGAAGTCTTGATGCAAAAGTGGGCAGTCTTGCTTTAAGACATGTGATCTCTCTCTCTCTCTCTCTCTCTCTCTCTCTCTCTCTCTCTCTCTCTCTCTCTCTCTCTCTCTCTCTCTCTCTCCCTCCCTCTCCCCAGCTGGGCTACATTGTAATACACACACACACGCTCACTCACACGCTCGCTCTGCCTCCCTGACACAGACTCTCTACTTAGTGCGTTGGAGAGAGGACTGAGGCTCACACTATCAGCACAGCTTCTCAATGGGGGGACGCGGCCAAGAGCGGACAGAGCAGTCATTCCACTGGAGCCTTCCGCTGCACGCGTGAGAAGGAGCTGACAAGTGAAAGGGGGTAAATAAGGAGTTCAACAGACGCAGAAGAGACACGGACTGAAGGGAGGAGAGGAAAGGAGGGTCTTGCACGCATGTGGTCGATACAGCCGTGACAGGATCAGCCTCCCGTCACCTCAAATCCTGGGCAATTTGTGACATAGACCCCTGGGTGTGTTGCTGTTGGTGATTTCAAAAGGCACTGAGCAGCCTGGGTCCACAGAAGAGAATACTGAGAGGGGGGTGTGGGGTGAAACTGAATATTTGCCCCTTTCGCACGCTGCTCCGCTTCTCTGGTGCTGGAATTTCAGGCGGGAATCCCTGGCTTCAAAGTATGGATGGATTTAAGACAGAGGAGTGAGTCCGCTGGGCGGGCAGGCGGTGATTCTGACTGAGCTCCTTTCCTTCTGAACACACTGCTCAGGTAAGGGTGTGGGACTTTCAAGGAATTCCTCTGGTGTTTGGGGACGGGACGGGTGGGGTTGTGATGCTGATTTACTATCTTAGGGATACAGAGAAATGTGTCTGAGAGTTGAGTGAGGATGATACGACTTGACTGGGGGGCTGTGTGCATGCAGAGAAGCTTTTGCTACAAACACCCTGTGTATCATTTAACCCTGATGCTTTTGACAGTTTTATAAGGTTTGAATATATTTTGGAATGAACACTGTGGCAATACTGAAAGATGCTAAAAGACATGCTGTAGGTGCACTGCATTTGATAAGAGGCAAAAAGTTCAGCTATAAGATGACAACCTTGAATAATATTGTGACGCCTGAATCATCCTGAGAGGTCTCGTCTCCTGCTGTCTGACGAACAGGCAGGATGCGTTTCTGAGAGACAGCGCTGAAGTTGTGAGGGAAGTGTGATCCGGGAGAGACAAAAACAGATCTAGTTTCGTTAAATCAGTGTTGAACGTAGGTGCGTCCAACACGGTGGGTTTGTGCCTGCAGGTGTGTGTCTGCTGTTTATACTCTTTGAACGCATTAAGTATGTTACGCTGGATTTACCACATACATATAAAGAAGATGTCCTATTAAGCTGAGAGTAAAGGAAAACAAGCAGCTATTTACATAGAACACTCTTGTGCCCTACGGAAAGGAGGCTGCAGCAGCGACGAGAAGAGTTTTGTTCTTTTTTTCTTTTCATCCACAGCTGCTTTCTCTTCCTGAAGTTGCTAAAACGATGCACATGCTGTTCGGTTTTTTTTTTTAAAGTCTGCCCCGCGTCTTCACCTCTGGTGGAAAACGCTGCTGGTAACAACCACATTTTATTTTCAGCAAGAATGCCTTCCGATAACCGGGGGGAGCTCAGAGTCTCTATGCAATATGCAGCTAACCATGCAGGCGCATTGATGCTTATTAATATGAAGCCAGCTCGGTGAACAGAAATACTGTGTGGTTAAAAAACACAAAGAAGAGGGAAACATACCCACGGGAGGAGTTCACATTTCCACAAAACCATGGATTATGGTGGATTGAGTGCAAGGGTGGGGATTTACAATGTGCTGTTCATAATTAAATGCTTAAATTTCACTGAATATTAAGCATTCTCAATGTCACTGAGGGCACAGAGCATTTTAGTAGCCTAATGGCTTTAATCTCAGATGCACATCAAAACAAAAAGTGGTTTAGTTGGAGCAAAGCAAGACAGAGTGTGGCTTTTGTGCTTAAACAAACGTAGCTTTCAGGCCTGCTTTCATTCTTCAGACATTTGAAAGACGTCTGTCTATACAGACTCCTTATTTAAATGTAAAATTTCCATGGTTTTGAAGTTCATATTGAAGAAACTCCCTGGGGCTCAGAGTCTGCTTTATATTCTCCCGTGTATTAAGATATGGCAGAATCAAGCATTAAAGGAGTGTAAGATTCCCACTGTCACATTAGAGCATCTGATTCACTCAAAAAGTCACCACCTCAGTGAAAAAGGACAAATACAGCCAGTGCCTGTGATATCGCAGTGATGCAGCGGGTGACAGTTTGATCAGTCCGGGGATTACTCAGCACACCAGGCCACAATTTGGTTGAGAGGAAGTGGGCTGATGATTTTACATTTCCCACTGCGGGGTCCTGAATGGAGACGAGCGCGATAGTAACACCTGGAAAGGAGGAGAGCCTCGTTATTCAATGAGGGCTAAGGCGTTTCTCCATATGCTGGCCCTCACCAGCCATTAGGCAGCCGCTAAACAAATCTACATAAGGACTGTTTTTGCTTGGAAATGCAATCTTTTATAACGCTTAAGGATACTGCTGTTGTTGTTGTTCATTACAGGCTGACAAACGCTCTTTTCCTTGTTCTGCATTTCATTCTTTATTTTTGTGTGGTTACACTGACAGATATTGATAAGATTAACTTTACGTTTTGTCTGCCTTTAAAAAAAAATAAATCTTGATTGATGCGTCTGTCTTCTCTTTTTTTTTCATTCATGTGTTATTGTAAGAAAACACCTCTGCACATGCCTATAAACAAAACTTATCAGTATAGATATGTTTAAAAATGTACAGGTTATATCAGAAGATTCATCAGCATGCCGCTATATATGGTTTCTCTTGTCTGGCACATGAAAGTAAACACAATGTGTGCGTTGTAAATCTGAATGCATAGCTACACGCTGTAATACCGTGTTTCCCTGCTGTTCCTCTCCCGCTGTGTGTCGTCCTGCAGACTCGGCCTTACCATGTCCTGGTTGTTGGCCATGTGGATTAGCCTCGGCTTCCTGCTGTTGTGCCAGGCCACACTCTACCAGACCATCCAGCAGCACCACGTGGCCCGGCCCGGTCGCACCGACATTCTCACCTTGGGTATGTGCACCTCTACGTCGGATTTGGGCTTTACAGCACAGCGCTACGAGCGAGACGTTGCCCTCTCGATTGGGACAGCGGGTTCTCCCTCTGCTTTGGCTATTTAAAAGCAACAACAATGTCAGAATGATTTGCCACCGGACTGTACTGCATCACAAGGATTCACCCCCATGATTCACTGCTCATTGTGCTTCTAATTGTATGTGGTACAGATGTATTCAGTCATACTCTTACTGATCAAGTGAGGAAGAAATATGTAGACCGATGTCAGACTTTGGTTGTGTGGCTGGGTTGCACCTTAAGGTTTTAATTTGAACATGGAAACCCTCTAAGATAAAGCGCGTCTTCAGACATGCTCAGACAGCTTGCCGGTAGGGGGACAATTTGTGTTTGCGGCAAAAGGATTCTCCACTACTACACCCTGAATCTTGCTGGCAGACTGTTACGAGTAGGACACGCTATAGCAAAAAAATCCCTATTACTGTGCTGTGGCCAAGGGAGCTTTGATCGCTGTGGCTTAGATGGAAATGACAATTATGTTTCCCTCTTTTGCACTAGGAACGTTTGGCAATTAAGCCCGACGCCTCCTGCACCGTAGGGGCAAAAGGGGAGGGTAGACGCCAAGGCGGATCTAATTCTCTGATTATGGAAAAGCTTACCAGTATTGCTTATGATGTATGTTGGAGTGTTATGGGGAAGGCAAAGGTTTTCTCGAGCAGAGCATGGGCTTTCTTTAAGCTTATAACAATGAGTGTGACTCCCAAGCTGAACCGTTGTTCGGAGAGGGGCTCTCAAGAAGCCAAGCGGCTGTTAAACATTGATGCTATCTCCTGCTTGCATCCTCCTCTGTGTGTGTGTGTGTGTGTGTGTGTGTGTGTGTGTGTGTGTGTGTGTGTGTGTGTGTGTGTATGTCGCATTGCCAAGCAAAAAGAAAGTAAAAAAAAAGTCCAGCATTGAATTCACTATGCCAGTGTTGAACATTGGTGACTTTAAGCAGCATGTCGGAGAATTGGCTTACTTTTGCTTTGGAACAGCTGACACAGTAAAATCCCAGCTATGATAGATAGAAAGTTCTCAAAGTATCTCGGTCCCATTAATTGGAACAAGAGGGTGAGGGATGAGCGACAGAAAGCTCCCGATGAATTTTTAAAGGCTGGCTTCCAGTTTTTCTGTTGTTTTTTTTTTCCCCTTTTTGACTGGTTGGCAAGTCGAGCTTGGTGCCAAAGATGAACAAGGAAGTGCAAGGCTCAGTAAGTGTCTTTTGAATAATGCAGAGTTCCCAAAGGGAAAGAGAGAAGAAAAAAAACAAGACCCACCACCCTCGACGCGGATCTAGAAGTCATCCAGGCAAAAGATAGTTATGGCTGAGGGTTCTCTGGAAGGTGTCCTGTCAAACAAATCAACTCACAGGCTTACGACTCACAACAGTCATGCACATGCTCACACATTTACACACCATTTTATCACAGAGGCCGTTGTGGTGTGTTGTTTTCATGGGCCCTCTGGGGATACTGGAGCTGTGCTCAGGACACAACGCGCCTGGGAGGACACATGCTGGTTGATAAACACACGCTTTGCTGATTTGATCATTTAAAGTCTCAGATTTCCTTTATGGTGTTAGACAACAATAACGTCACCAAGATTTAATCAAACGAGAGATGTAATCAAGCAGCATTCGAGTTGAACGGCCGTTCACACAGGCCTTCTGAACCCGGCGCGGAGCACAGCGCCACATTTTGGAGCGCTGCACCAATCAGGATTAACTTTGGGCCAACGCTTTTGCTCGGCGCAATGAAATGCCGTCGTGGCGCCGCGCAAGCCACTGGAAATAATGGTTTCCAGAGGGCAGTGGCACCGGTGGCGCTTTCGTTGTGAAAGGCCCCGTAAGACAGATGGTCTGTTAAAGTGTTATTTTAACACGAGTACTCGCCAGAAAACTTTTGAAATTAAACAAACTGTGATGGATGACAGTCATAATTGGTGCTGGCAATCAACATCTGAGGATATGTTAACATATTTTACTGTCCTAATCAGCAGGCTTCACAGGGATAATGGTCTATCACAACTGGGCGCTCGAAGAGAACTCTCTCTCTCTCTCTCTCTCTCTCTCTCGCTCTCTCTCTCGCTCTCTCTCTCTCTCTCTCTCTCTCTCTCTCTCGCTCTCTCTCTCTGCTGCTCAGTAACTGTACAATTTAAAGTATATCATGTTTTTTTAAGAGGATTAAGCTGACATCAATCTTACTCAGCCGTGGAGTGGCGTTAACCGATCTAACCAGAATTGCTCTCCCAGAATTGAAATGCTATGATGCTATGATTAATATTTGAATTAGAATTGATTTTATAATTTGAGGAGCTCTCTGGTTTCATTGAGGCCAGAACCCTCTGATATAAATAGATATGGCTTTGTAGGACGTAGCGAAAAGGAAAAAAAAAAGAAACGCTTGGCTTTTATGCTTTGCTGTTTTTTTTTCGTAATCCAATAATGTTTCTGTGTTTCTACAGGATGATGAAAAGATGTGTGGTATACACTCTGCCATACAGAAAATTAAGTTGTAAAATGGTTTTGTTAATGAAGCATGAGAAATACAAGATTCAAAATGTCTGTGCAGATAAACAGATTAATAGAAGTAGCGTTTCATTTTAGACTCATACATGTCTTCCATTTGCTGAGATTATTGATTCATTATCTTTTTATTGCTTGATGACAAGATAGCCGAAGATGCTTTTCTGCTTTGCAACTGCATCGTCTTCTTCAGTCATAAGCCAAGTTTGAAAGTGAGACAGGGGGGGGGTCGGTATTTTTGTAAAAAAATATTACTTTTTTGTGGATATTGGCAACTCACGAACCATCACACACAGACAGAGAAGCACAGACAAGGGCTGTTCTGATATCTGAGGAGGATGTGAAGGTCATGTTGAGCTAGTTACAGATGTAATTCTCCAGCCTGTTGAAGCGTTTAAAAATGTTTTGAGAAATCTGTTTAAATCTGCTTTTTGCAACAGTGAGCTGGCGGTGCAAATAAAATAAATAGTGACTGCTGAGATAAAGTTTCAAGATCGCATTTATTTTATTTTTTTCGCAAACGTTTCCGTGACAAATCGGCATAGTCACCGCCGAGGCGGAGATTGAGTAACGAGTTGCCTGACTGCTTTGTCACCTGCTCAGGAAGCGGCGCCGCTCTCCTTCCCGTGAGCCTCTGCTTCACACAGCCTCCCCTGCGTCCTGCTGGTGCGGCGAAAGATTGATGGCGGCCTGATTCTGGGCAGCCAATTCTGGTCTCTCAAGAAATAATCCACTACATTGACAGATGAGCTGAATGTGACACAACACACACACACACACACACAATCCCGGTTCTGCACTCTCTCCACCTGCCAGCACAGCGAGCAGAAGTGCTCACTGCCAGGACTGCTGCTGCACAATCCAGGCCACTGTTGACAGCACATTGTATTGGACTCCATCACAAGTATGTGCAAGTGTAACCGATTTACATTGTCAGTACATTGCTGAAGTTACTGTACATTTGCTGTTGAAATTGAAAGTGTGGCCTAATCTGTTGTCTACTCAGTGTAGAACAGTGTTGTCACACTCAGCAAGGACTGTGTTTTTCTACTTGTGTTCAGCTTCACACAATAGCCATGTTCATAATGCATCAAGAGGGACAGTCTGAGTAGAACAACAATTCAGCTGCTGCTTTGTTTCATTATGACTCTGACAGTTTAAGAAAGTCTCGGATCTAATGGAAAAATATGCTTCCTGTTTCAGGTGCAGCTGTACAACTAACTAACTAACTCTCCTTGCCTGGTACACTTTAGTTGCAGTTTCTTAATGATGTTGTGTTCAACCTTTTTTTTAAATTTTAATCAGCCATGATGACAAGGCAGTACAGTGTATATGTGTACTATAATCACAGAACTGTACTTCACATACTATTAAATCCTTTAAATCGCTGTTAATTTAAAAATAAAAACCATCATTAAATAATCAAAGGCTAAAATGAAATGATTTACATGTGACCACATGTTTTTGCAAAAAAGTCATGGAAAAGGAGAGGAATGAAAGCAGCCATTGATTTTAATGACTCCTGTGGTGTAAAAAAAAACACTGAGGTGGAAGAAAACTAGTACTGTAATTACTTTAATTAGTTAAGGTGCATCAAATAGTGAAACAAAAGCTCATTGGTGAGAAGAAAACAACCTGTCGAAATATTGTCGTCAACTTTAACTTTATGTGTCCATCAGGTCTTTTAACTTCAGATCTAAGGTTCTCTAGAAACAGGATAAAGGGTGTTGAAATAAACCTTGAGCTTGATTTAGGATGGCTGTCTTTCGGTATATGAGGATGGGGTAGAAGTCTGGACGCCATACACACACACAGAATGAATTGATTTCTTTCCTTTTCGTTCCATTACCGAACGGATGGCTGCTTCAGAAGATTGGTGAATTTTGCTGGCAGTGTTTGGGAATATGAAGAAATTAGCTTTCGGGGCTCACAAACTGAATGCACACACCGTTTTCAACTGGGAACTCATTTCCATACAGTTCCCAGACTCCTCGTTACAAATAGCTCAGTGTTAGCAGCTGACACACAAAAGTGAACATGCACTTTTTTTTTCACGCATTCATCTTCAAGGTGCTAATCTCGGAGGTGTAAGAGCTTTAATGAACGAAACATCCAACCGAACTGCGCTGAGGAACAGCTACAGGCTTTCTGCGTTTGGCCATTACATCAGCTTTATTTACATCCCCATTAAACTGTGGAGACTAATTACTCTGAGAATTGATGGTGAAAGAAAATTCAATTAATTTACAGTCACTTAAATGGATGACGACTTAATCAGTTTTTTGTTTTTTTTAAATATCCAAGTCATTACTGTCTCGGATTGTGGAATAGCCTTTCATGTGGTTGCAGTAGCCGTGTTTTCATCTTAGCTATTTTGTTTGACTAAATATTCACTTGTGTGCATATTGTGTAAAACACCTCTTTAAGAGCTATATTAAAGTACTGTGTGATTGAAATCCAAAATTCTATACAGATTTAATTTGAAACATTCATTTCTTTAACATGGGCATCTGCAAATCCTGCAAACAAAGGATGTAAAATCCTATAATCTATCTCCACATGGGATTATAATTGCTTTGAAAACTGTGGGCTTAGGTAGAGAGCTATGCGATCTCACGTTCTATCACACAGCATGCCCTTCGAAGTAATGAAAGCAACCTTTCCAAAAACTAAGCAATAACAGCCTGATCATTCAGGTGCCGAACAGCTCTTTCTCCGTGCCTGGCCTCTCCACCCCACCAAACCCCACAGCCCTGGATCGTCTTGCCCCTACCCCCAACCGCTGCCTCCCTCCATCTCCTCCTTTCTATCGGCCCCTCAGACGATTTGTCATGGATCAGATGAGACAATTTGTCATGGATTAGTGAACTTAAATGTCTGTGTGATAGTGGAAGCAGTCACTGGAAAAGCTTAGGAATCCTATTACATTGCGTTTTATGGCCGGCGAGAGGGGAGGTAGGAGTGGAGGTTGAATTGGCACTTTCTATGGCCTGCGTGCCGTTTCTTGACTTTTTCCTCCACACATAATCAGATATTCACTTAGAGGTGAGCTCCCTTGATGTGTCTTAAACTGGGAAAGGAGAACAGAACTTATATATTCTTTGCTGATTCACCACTTGCTCAATATCTTACCATTTAATTGACTGTTCGCTAAGCCCCGCTAAGCCTGTCAAGCTTTCCGTTTTCGCACAGCACATAAGCAGTTTACGATGATAACAGTGGTAGATGAATCACTCAAAATTCTTGGTCACTTTTGAAACTGTGGCTGCCTTATTTCAAACAGAAGTAAAAAAAACAACAAAAAAACAGGAGAACTAACTGGCTAAATATGTTGGATTTCGTTGCTGAACTGTCGCTCGCTATTTCGATCTCACTCGTAGTGCTAATGCTAGAGAGCCAGAGTCCTAAACTATATGTCCAGATGATTTGTTTTAACAGAAGAACCCTGTTAATGGGTTACAAATCAGATTTGTCTTCTGACATCACCTATAACCTATAAGAAACACCCCTTGTCTTTGGAAAGCAATGCTCGGTTACTGCTTAGCTAGTAAGACAGACAGGCTAACAATTGTGTCTTCAGCCAGAGCTCGCAAACTCCAAATTTAATCGATTTCTTATAAGTTTGCTGTTCTTACTGTCTAAACTGTTTGGATACAGAGTATGGCTCTTATTAGAGAAAATAAAAAGCTTGATAGGCCTTTCCGGACTGCTAAACAGTGATCGGGGCTGGGGTTTAGCTAACCATGAATAAAGGCACATGGTTTCCAAATGGCCACTTGTTATCGGCTCCAGCCCCAACTTTGAACTCCTATTTTTTTCTGATGTGAGATAATTGTATTGGACGGAGTACACAGGTGCTATTCATCACAGGTGGCTCATTCACACAAATATAATAAAAGGAAGAATATAAAAATCGACAAACCAGTCACAGTGTTCCATCAAGCCATCTGTTGAGCAATACCTTGAGATCCACGTCTGTGTGTCACACGTCGTCTATTTGTTTAAATTAGTCCTGTAATTGTACTTTTGTTTTGTCCGATTTGATTCCCGCGCCTTGCTTCACTAAGCAGCTGAAAGTTACTGCATCGTACTTTATTACGTATCTTTATTCATACATTATCTTATGCAGCTCCTCGATCACCTCACGGCCTCTCCAGCAGCGTCTCACTTAAGTGGAATGGCTTGCTCATGTTAATAGAGCACAGAGACACACTGCCAGGTAATTGAGATGCAGCAGAGCTACTTTGTGGCATCATTTAGAACCACTGCAGGGGACAAATGTTACTCATTGAGTGTTTTGTTTGCAGAGGACTCACTTCGCTCCAGCAACTCATTTACCCAGTTGCAGACAAATTAGGTTGTCTTAACCATACTACTAATTTACTTTCTAAATCACTTTACTGTGTGGCTCTCTTTTCTTTAATCAAGAACACTTTGATAAATAATGTATACATAAAATAGATTACTTTCAGTGTTTTTAGTGTGCATATTTTAGTTACAGTTCAGGAAATATGAACAAACTGGCTTGTTGACCCGCTTGTCGTTCCTATATTACTGGACCATGTTTTTCTCTTGTACGACTTCACTTATAACGTGTTGAAACAGACACAAATACATTATTGATTCTTAATTTGAGCTCCATCTATTTGATAAAATTCGTGTTCATTGACATTTTACCTCTGACATATTCCTGAGTTAATATATACATAGTTCAATTTGAATAATGAATCTCATGACTGCTTGTATGTGAATGGGGTTACTTAGTGACAAACTAACATTACCCTTAAATATTAGCCAGCTTTGGAAGTTTAACAGGTGACCAGATGACTCCAAATACAGGATAATGTTGCTTCTCGTCAGCTGGATGTGAATCGTCCCAACGATTTCCCCTACATCAACTTATAATATTGTTATGTTATTATATGTCAGTGTTGTTGGTTCATGTCTTTTATGTTCCACCATCATGCTAACCCTCTATGCGTCCACACATCTTGCTTCGACACACTCCGAAAATGTGGGAAAACCACTCCATCTTTGCACCTTCTGTGTTTCAGAATAGTTTTCACATGCATAATAACATGATATTTGAGCTGCATATTTTCAATTTGTTGCCAAGGTGACTTGTTTTCTCAGTTTGGCCCTAGTGAATCATTCATTCCAGCCTTGACAGGGTACAAAAATGGATTATGGGGTTTGGAATTATGGAAACAGAAATCCTCTTGCTTGAATATGTCCCCACTTGTCAAACAAATGATTGAAAGTCTGTCTAAATTTTCCAACCGGGGGTGCTCTGTCAGCATTAGCTGAGGTCTATTTGTCTTGTCTGATGTGTCTGGATGAATCTACGCAGCTGCTGTGCCGCATTGTCTTATCACAGCTTTTTCTGACAGCAGACACTCTAATAATGGAACTCAGGTTGAGATGTCACAGTTAACTGCTCATCACTGCTATACGTGAGACGGATGTGGCCAAAATGCTAAATAAATGGACAGGATCATCTGCATTAGCCACCATGTTGTTCACACTACTATGCAGCTTGTATTGAATGTGCCAGTCACTTGCACTGTACACCTCGAGAAAGGTGACAGACTGGTGGAAATGTAGGGAGACAATTAGAAGCTACTGTCCCTGCAATGCATCTTCATTTGCCACAGTATCTTCAGCGTATGTCAGGTTCACTGAACATAGCTCAATGCCCGGTGGCCGGGACAGTGAGAAAATGAAGGATGAGGTGGCACTTGCATGTGTCTGTCTGTAGCTTAGCCTAATGACCCAGAGGAGCTCCCTCTTTCACACACACACACACACACACACACACACACACACACACACACACACACGCACACACACACACACTGACACACCTCTTCACTTGCATGCTCTTTGTCCTCATTGTTGTCTGTCCGACACGTCTGCCTATTAGCGCCGCGGCTCATCTGCCTCAAGTCTTTTCTCCATCTCATTCTTTTACTCCCAAAACTCCTCTCGCCTCTGTGAACTTGCCAAAAAAAACACACGTTTAACTTAAATTATTATCTTGGGAAACTGAGCAAAGTTGGCAGTTTATGTTTGCAAAGAAATATGATTCAGTACCTCAGGCAGCCAGGCAAGCTCTGTAGGGTTTTATCTTCCTTGTCTCACGTCCCAGAGGTTCAAGTGGTGTGTACTACCAAGCTTTTCCAACAAAAAGATATTTTGACCTGCTCTCTGTAAGTTTAAAAAGATAGTTTAAATGTGGATTAGTGCTTGCTCTAAGAAACTTGTTAAACCTTTCCCCTGAAGGAATCAGACAAAGTATGAGGACGGCATACGTGTGTACAAAATACAAGTGTGATTGGTGCTGAGCTGATAGGACCGAATACCTTTCCACATGCCGTCTTTGATCTTAAAATCTGTTCCTCTACGTCGTGGATTCAAGCCCTCTCTAAGGCATAAACTGCAAGGCACACATGCATGCTAAATAAAGAGTGCGGGAACCGTATTGATGTCAAACTGGATCCCTCACCTCATCTTCTGTCATAATATCTTTTTTTCTTCTCTGTCCTTATAGAGTTGAATCCGCATCAAGGTCTTTGAGCCTAAGCTCCTTTATGGAATACCAACAAAAGAACATCAGTTTTTATAATCTTATCGCTGAGCTTTTACATTTGTAGGATATATGGCAGCTAAGTTAGTGTGCAAAAAATATGTTATCCTTGGCATCCACAAAGAGGAAGCATGGGGAAATGCAATAGCATGTCTGTTCCCAACGTTTGGCTCAAAACTATGCAGTTTAATGCATACATGCCACGCCACAGCGACGCGGACAAATCAATGATGAGGACATGAATGTTTATTCTCCGAGTCTATTTCATGCTGTAAAATGAGTTCCCCAGATAAGCTAAATGCTGCTTTGTGTTACTTTTCTTGTTCTCATTGACGACCTACGTTCCTGTGTGTGTGTGTGTGTGTGTGTGTGTGTGTGTGTGTGTGTGTGTGTGTGTGATTTGGTGTAAGCGTGTAATAGAAATGTCTACTAAGAGCTGAGCCAATGTGCTCTGCTCTTGTCGGGATCAAGGGCTTTAGTTTTGCTCTGAGCAGATGCAAAGAAGCATAGTAAGGGTGTGATGTTTCGCTGAAGAGAGAAGAAGTACCTCTGGCTCACTTACTGTATATTACCTTTTCATATTACATTCCACCTCTTCCCCTGTTTTGCTGAGTGCAAGTAGAACAGTGCTCACATCTCGACACGGCTCCCCCTCTTCTCTTAGGTGCAATCAAAGTGCAAGCCTTTGATTTCACCATGAATAATATACAGACATGTTTTGTGATACATTCAGTGGAACAAGTAGCACCTCTATCCAGTTTTGATTTACACATTTTTTCTTCTCTTTTTCTTTTACAGCATTAATTTCATGCAGTGAGATGGTACAAAGAGCAGCTGACTGTCTCAGTCACAGACACTGGTGTTAGTTATTCACTGGCGTAGCCACCTTTGTCACATTTCCACACCTTTATCGTTGGTCCAGACGCAGGTCGGATAATCTCACATGTTGTTAGTGTGATACTAATTCTTTATACATGACGGAGCATCACTTCAACATGAAACATGGCCTTTACAGGAGTTGCTGCTTCTCACAGTTTGTTGGATTAGGGAGGAGCTGTGCACTTCCTGTCAGGGCAGTCACACTACACCGGGTCTCTATGCAGCAGCATGTTGCGGTAGTGATCTTATTGCAGTTTTGGATGATTCACATGAGAGGGCATTCAGGCAGACAGCATCACTTTTCTTTTTCTTTTTTGCTCGACTCTTCAGTAAATGAGAAATATCACCCACAGCTGCAGTTGGGGTGACAACGACTACTTGTTCTACTGCTGTAATGCAGTTGGAGGTATACACACACATGGTGGAGGTTTAGGAACCACGTAAGGTGGTGAATATGGAAACTCCCGAACAAGTCCAGTGAAGGGATGGAAGAATAAGTCTGACTTGGAGATCATGTGTTTCTGACGGCCTGCTCTTTGCTCTGACATTGTAACATCGACCCGACCAAAATGTGTGATGCGTACGTGCATGTCGCTGCTTGTGTCTTGGGTTGAGATGTGCAAATAGAAAAAGGATCAGTTCTACTCAAGCACCCACTGAGGTGCAATAGTGTTTTCATTTTCAACCTCAAACTTTCTGTTAGATTGTACCATAGCCTTTTGATAACTTGTTGTGAGATGTGTCACACAGATTCCAGTCCACAAAATACTGTCAGACATCCTAACTTTCGTTGGCTTTTCCTCCAGTCGAATAGCAACATCTCTTCTGTTTGTGTCCATTACCCAAATAATGTTATAGTGGAAGCCACAATTTTATCGAACGCACTGCCAATTATTGTTTTTTATTTACTTATCTTAAGCTGCTTTTACGGGACAAACTTTACAATGTCAAATAAATCTAAAAATGAACTGCTGTTCTGGCTTACAAAGATGGCTCAAACGAAGATAAAGGGAGGTGGGAATAAAGTTTATGGCAGCATGTTAGGGAAGGGTTATTGCTTGTGGAGCCTGTGTCGTCCGATGAGAGAGTGAAAACACAATTTAACACAATCACCAGCAGCAGTCATTGTTTGGTATAAAGTTGGACATTACGTCTGGTCCATTTTTGTCCTAATGTTTAATATTTTTCTTATTTTACTTATTTACTCACTGTATTCATACATTGTACCTTGTTATAAATGTGTAATTTGGTTCTAATCAAGCTTCACATCATTTAATGCTACAGTGGCTTCATGTCTGGTTAAAACCAAATCTGTGTTGGTTTTTTAAATTTGATCAAAAGTCTACCTGAAATATTTTCTGAAACAATTAGGTCAGCTGATGCATAAACTGGTTATAAATCACATTAAAAACAAACAAACAACAAAATAAAATGAAGGGTTTGTTTTTTCCATCAGAATTGTTAAATAGTTTCAATCGTTTTTCAAGCAAAACTGCTTCCGACAGCTTCTCAAGTGTGAGGATTTTGTTGCTTTTTCTCTGTCACATATAATCGTAAACTGATTATCTTTGGGTTTTGGACTGCTGGTCTGATAAATCAGCAAATTTGAAAATATCACCTTGGGCTAAGACTTGTGTTCACTGACATTTCAAAACAATCAGGAAAATAATTAGCAGCTTAATTCATAATTAAAATAATTATTATTGGTTGGAGCTTTTTATTACCCTTTGTACCATTGCTTTAGCCTTTGTAAGTGCAAAGAGTTTCAATCAAAACACATTATCCAAGCATATGACACACTAACCCACTGAGCAAGACATTCAATTATGTCTTTTGTTCCTAAATTGTGGGAATCAGTCTCTCAGTATCACCGCCAGAATGAGATGAAGACGACTGGAATTAACTTGAGTACCACTTCAGAGTTGAATCAATGAAGGGAGATTCTGTGGGGCCGTGAGGAGATAAAAGTTGTGCCTACAACAGATGTTATCCATCACTATGCTGGAGATGAAGGGACCTCTTTTAGCCAGAGGAGCGGTGTGCTAATGTTAGTAATATTGGTGATATTGGAAGGTGAATACAAGCCCCTCATAGGGCTCACAGGCTCTTGTGAACACACCATCTCATCCTGAGGTGAATTGGATGAGGAGCGAATACAGATCTCGTAAGTCCCCTTCTAGGAGTCACAGCTCTCTCTGCAAGGGCACTTGTAATAGGTGTCTTACACCTGGGACAGAAGTGATAAAGAAGCCTCTTATTCCTTTTTAGTCTCAAGAAAAGTGTGGCTCTAATACTGTACACATGAAAGCAAAAACTGTGGGTTTAAAATTGATGTCAACTGTTTAAAAAACATATACTTATTTGCTAATCTTTCCAATGTCGTATTGTCAGCCAGGCGAAATGCTTGTGCCCATGCTTTGTGTGAATAAAGACTGTATTAAATCTATGTCTTCTGTGAATGGGATCCTGTTCAAGCCTTGCTGCCATTTAGAGAAGACAGTGTTTGAACAGTGAGTTTGGCCAATCAATCTCAAGTCCCCTGTCCAACAACTAGACTACCATCGATCATCGTTCACACGTTAACTCTCTTTCCCAGCAAGGTGCCAGTTAACATGTTGCTGAAGCCAGATCGGGTTGATCCATATGATCAAGGAGACGCTGTGATAGTGGGCAGGGAGCGGCGAAGAGAGGCCGCTATTGGGTCTTTATGAGCAGGCACGTCTTCCAGACAATGACAACTTAAACCTTTCCCCTACTGCTCCACTGATTTGTTGGCTGATGAGCCAGACTGTTATCAGGAAAGTCTCAGAGCGCACAGTGTGAATATTCATCGGTGTTAGCAGCGTGGACATGCCTGCACATCTGTACACACATCAAAAAGGTAATGAATGCTATTTCCCCTTTATGATATCCAGACCTCTATGAAACCAAAATCCACAATACATTAAAAAAAATGCACTAGTCTATCTGGCAACCTGATGCAATCCATGGCTCCATGCCATAACACATACAGTCATAGATGCTCTGGGAAGCTGCACTTAAGCAGAGACGTGCTGTGAACTAGAGGCCAGCATCAGAATGCTAACATGCTAGCAATAGGTTGCTAACATGCTGATGTCTGTTCTTAATCGTGGTCGGATGATAAGGGAGTTGTATGGCATAGTGGCCTGTGGATGTGCAGACAATACATATTAGTGGGTGTTTCTCACAGTTTGGTCTTTTTATGACAACAGTAGAATAAAGCCCGCCTATCCTTTAAATGTGGGGGAATTTACTACTGTAATATATGTGAAACAACACGGAGCTCATGCTTGATTTCTAAGCTTTTTATATGATTCATGAACAGGATTAAGGAGAACAATTAATTTTCCTGTAAAAGTGAGATATTAGTGTTGTTGGTGTTGGCATCCAAACAAGCTTGTTTACACTATTTTCCAGCATCCCCACTTATACAGATGACTTCTTTATAAAGTGTTTCATGGGAATGGCTTTGTGCTGTGCTGTCAAAACATTTAATTTTACTTCAACACAGAACTTATGCTACGTAAACAAAGTATTAATTTTCCTTGTACACACATTTAAACACACTGTGCTTACTGAAATGCCTTTCATCTATTATTAACTTGAACATGAATGCTGCGATTGTCTCTTTCTTTTGCTCCCGGTTTCCTGAGACATTTTTGCGATCACATTCGGCCTGTATCTCGTCACACTTGCAAATCCATTTTTTAAAGGTTAGACATTAACGGCAGAAATCCCCTTCTTACTCCTTCTCGCCCTCCCACTTCTGAGATATGAGATTACACATTTCTCCCTGAGCAACAGACAGAAACTAATCCCCAGTCTATGTGAGCTATTAGGCCTATGCCCGCCGTGTGGCTGACAGCTCTGCAGGGCCGAGTTTTGATATTGGGCATTTAGCAAACCAATGTAAAATAAAATCCAGCTCCAGTTTGACGCTGAACCACAAACAGATGAACACACACACACACACACACACACACACACACACACACACTCCCACAGATTTGTTTTACCACCGACCACATGCTTGAATGAAGACAGAAAAATACGAACCCATGTTGGCAGTTGCACACACACAGACCCGAAGCAGATGTTTCATCCCAGTGTTGAAGAAACAGTATGTTGCGTGATTCTAGAGTATAGCAAACGTTAAATAGCAAGATAAGCACTGGCCCTATCAGAGGAAGTGTGATAAGTATCCCATTAAGTGCCCAATGGCTTCCACTTTCTCTCTGAATCAGTAGATGATGAGTGGGGGAATGAATATTTAATGTCTCGGGGAAAGTGCTCCAGACACTTTCTGGGTGATTGCATCAAACTCGCAGTAGGTTTGACAGTATCAAACCAATCTTTTGACTTGCCTTGTACAGCAGTTGGCTTCTGAAAAAAATGTTCATGACCAACTTTCTTTAGTGCTGCCCTCATTTGACATTTATCACACTTTATTTGCAGGGCATATAGTACTCACTCTTTTCTATTCTTCATTGACGTGAGCAGCATGGCGTCATACTTTCATCACGTGGACTGGCTGGTCACTTAAACGCTGGCCTTAAATGGCGCTACAATCACACACGGTTTGAGATGGCATGTGTAAAGGAAAGGGTCATGTTGTAAAGAAATGTTAACAATGACCCAGAGCAGAACTATGAAAAAAGCAAGTCACTCTAGTTCTCTAGTCTGCAATTGGAACATATTCATCAGACTGTGTAGAAAGATAGTTTTTCCACTGGCTGCTGTTCTGCGCTGCTGCACTGCTTTACAATACAAATAATGACAGCAGTGGCAAACAGTCTGAGTAACTTCTGTTCTGTTTCTGTTCTGTTTAAGTGAGAGACAGACAGGACTGCAGTTTTAAGAGCCAAGGGGAGTTTACTCAGTATTCATCATGCATATCCAATTTATTAGCATCGAGTGCTTTAAAACGGCATCCCACATTTCAGATCTGAACATCAACTTCTAAGCCATATCAACAAATTACCACAAAGTAATTTAGATAACTTTGAACAAGAATGACTGTGGTTTGAATAAATCAATGCCGGGTGCTAAAACATAGCACGTCTTTACGCCAGCGCAGGACATAAGCAGTTGCACGTGAATGTGTGGTTTTTGTGGGAAACCACCCAGCGGGGACTGGTGTTCTACGTTTTCAGCCATTTTTCCGTTTGAGAAATAAATGATCGCTTGTTGAAATAACTCCAAACAGAAACCAGAATACAATGTGAGATTGAGGGAAGCACTTATTTTGTCCCATCACTATCTATTCCCCTTATTGCACACTGTGATAAGACAGCAAAGTGCCAAGCGGGTCCTCATTCCTGAGCTTCGATTAAAAGCTGCTCGCTGGATGTATGAGATCATACAGTTTTGTCGTCTGCGGACATGTCTCTTTGAGCCCCCGTCATTCAGTACCACATTGATGAGATTAAAGTGTCTCATGTCTCTTCAAAGCAGCCCTGAGTACAGCATGTAGGTGCCAGTTGATAGACAGCCAATTTCCTATTGTGGCTCTGTTGTAAATACAGCCGTGCGCTCTGGACCACGTTGATGAGTTAGTCGACTGTAACACGAGCCAACACCGAGCCAACGCTATTCACCGAGTTGTAAAAGCGTGTAGGGAGTGCAGGGCTGTCAGCTTGTGTGCTTAGACTCTCCATTTACACTAGTTGGTTGGTCTGAATCCAATTCATCAGCCCGTAATGGACTGCAGAAATTGTCTCACTAGCATCTTAACTCGAGGAGTGGACAGACAAGGCAGGGATGGAGTGGGCGCATATGGTGCATATAGTGTTGAGCACAGTATACAGGCGAGGGCTGCAGAATAAATCATTAACGTGTAGAAACCTCAACGTTTTTCTCCCTATAAATTCATTATTGTTTTTCTTTTTTTTTTTTGTTATGAAAGAACGGACTTCCAGGCATCTCAGAGAATAATTATCGGGTTAGTAATAAAACATTCAGTCTGAAAAAACTATTTCATTCACACCGAGCAGCAAAGCTTAATCTAACAACAGCAAAACCTCTTGAAGCAAATCTGTGGTGTCAAGCTGTAAAATTAAAATTGACTTGACTCAACTTGACAATTAGCGTCGACCTGAAATTTCCGTCTGCATCGTGCTGCACATTTTAACCCGTGCAACCGCCTCACGCTCCATTTCAATCGCAGTTTGGAAGAGCGGAGCGAATGTCACTGCTCCCATTTCCAGTGAACATGCACCTGCAACTAAAATTGCAGATAGCACGTTTCAGCAGCAACGGCCATGTGACGCGGAGCAATGCTCAGTGGCCGGTGGATTCAGCTGTGGAGATCTGAGAGCTATCCTTTTCTCCTCAAACCCATTTGCTCCCTCCATTTCCCTGCATTTGAACATGATCACAGGGCCCGCGGGGCTCAGCAGCAGCAACAACAACACAAGTAAATTGTCACTCATTTACTCAGGGGCAGCAACACTTACTGGGCACTCTGTTCAACTCCAACAGGCCTTTGATCCCATTTGTGAATGGAGCGTGTTTATGTGCGTGGGCATGAGAGTCATACTAGAGCTGTCACAATAACCGCAATACACAAGCCAACCGCAGGTCACGGCACGCAACCTCCACAAAGACTTTGTGTACGATCCTTCTTTTTTTCATTTCTTTGCAATGGGAGAGCCACATATTTATAACGATACTACAAACAGCTTTAAAAAGTGCGGTCGTCTTTTACTTGCCACACAACAGAGTCGAGGTGGGACCGACATGCTTCAGCCCTGCAAGTCCTCTACCGGGTGAGGAAAAAAAGGCTTTCAGTTTGTCTTCTTTACCTTTAAAAAGCAACAATTTAGGCAAGTAACAACTTAAAGATAAAGTGTATCTGTTTAGCACTAAAAAAAGAGCAGTGAAGTCACTTGTATAATGATGTTTTTTTTTTAGATGACAATAATAATGTTTATCACGCCATTGAGAAAATTATTATGCTTGTGAGGGAATTTCCTATACCATGACAGCCCTGTGTACTGCAAACCAAATAATAAATAGTATTTCTATGAAAGAGTCCAGGTTTTCTTGTAAATGTGTATAATGTCAGAGCTTTTAAACGGGAGCTTTTTCTGTAATAGTTCCATCGCAAACATACCTTTAATTCTTGAGCCCCCACAGAGTTTCTCAGCTTGGTTTGTCTGCTCTCTCTCCATCTGTCAAATAACCACCCTCCTGACTACAATTGATTACTTAGTACAATTTGGGAAGAAGAGAAACACAGGTGGTCGACTGTCTCACTTCATCTCTTTCACTCCCCTCTCTGTGTTTTAAATGCAACGGAGAGTGGGAGAGAATGAACCCATCTGCAGCAAAATGACTCATCAGTCCTTTTTTCCAAGGTTGGTAACACCCCTAACAATCTTGGAGCTCAAACAGTCTCCCAGCTAGTGCTGCTACAACGTCACTAGTTGTTGGAAAACATGCCCCAAAATCCAGACGGCACCTGTCAACACAGGAGCTCAGCAAGGAAGCTTTTGCTTTCTCGCGAAAACCTCGCAGCTAATATTGGAAAGTATGACGTTGAATTCTTTGGATGATCTATTATTCTGATCCTATCATTAAGTCTAATCACAATCTTTGTATTGCTCTGAACTTGTCGGCTGCTGTGCTTTGAGAATCAGTACACGAGCAGAGATTTTTATTCTGCTGTTAAAGTGGTGGAGCTTTCCCTTCTTTAAATGAGGGACTCACCTCTCCTCTTCTCTGCACTCTTGCATGGGGGCTCTCCTGACCTTACGACACGCTCTGCTTGGCAGGAACACTTAAAGGCTTCTCTCCATCCATCGCTGTACTCTCTCTCTCCCACACCTCCGCTCTCCCTGGCCCCCTCCATAACTGAGGGTATCGACTCTTCATGATTTTTTTTTATATTTCCCACATCTTAGGACTCCGTAGCCGAGGTGAGCAGTGTTTCGTGTGATCGGTGTTTTTCAGACTTAACATCTTGTTTAATCAGGACATCTTCTCCCCACTGAGAGCTCCTGTCCTTTTCACGTGTACTCACCTTTTGTCTTGCACTTTTCCCTGACGTGTGAGCATGTTATTTAAGTCCAACCTTAAAGGGTACTGGTTGAAGGGTGTGCGGTGTGAGACGAGGGAGATGTTTGACTCAGGGGTCAGTTCCACATGCTGAGTGGAGGGTTAGGCCGGGGTGATGCACAACGATCAACCTTTACCGAAGTGAAAATCGTCGCCGCGTCACAACTTCTGTTGAATTTGAACCCTGTGAATTTATTCATCGCTCTATTACCCACACTGAAATAGACTTTGACACCTGTGAACAAAATAATCCAGTTGGATGCTGAAATAAAAGATGTGTGAGACTATAGTTTATGCTCGCATTATGCTTCTATAACACCTCACACAGAGGTGCAAGGCTGTTGTTACATTAGCTCGGAGCCACTAAACCAGCCAATAAACTTTGTTCCAAGTCATATCATAAGGGATGGTGTCGTGGTTAAAGCTTCTTTGTAGATTTAGTTTTTTCCTTTCCTTTTACTGAAATATAGCTGCTACTTTTGTGGATTCACTTTGAGGTAAATATGGTCATTTTGGGGATCAAAGTGGCAATTTCAGCACAGTCCAGTCCATCAGATGCTTTTTACCTCTCCGAGTCTCGTCGCGCTCTGGGGTGGGTTGGATCAAAAGCGCTCATCAGATCAGAGGGATGCCAGAGCAGGCCTGAACCCGCACTGCAAAGGTCACGGTTCGCTCCATTATTCATCAGGCTCCCATGCTAAAGCCGGGGAGTGTTGAGAAAGAAAAGAGAAGAGAGAAAGAGAGAGATGGAGGGATTGATTTAGAGAGGTGCCCCCCTCCTTATACCTGTCCTCCAACAGAGACCCCCTGCCAAAAGCCCCAACTCTCCTGTGAATAAAAGACAAAGGATGGGAGCAAAATGAATGAATGAAAGAGAGAGAGAGAGAGAGAGAGAGAGAGAGAGAGAGAGAGAGAGAGAGAGAGAGAGAGAGAGAGAGAGGTCAGGCCATGTAAGAGAGAACGCCTCTCTATTATGTGGCCTGACCCGCTACCTCAAAGACCCCTGCTCTTGATTTCGCCATCTCTCCCTTTTCTCCCACCACCACCACCCTTCTGACAGAAGACGCTCTTCATCTCCTCAAAAATGACGCTCCACTTCGCTCCAACACCCGAGACCACTGGTCAAGATGAGTGGAGTTGCCAGGAACAGAGAGAATATTCATTCGGTCGGCTCCCCTGAGATTATCGTCACCAGCGGCAGCAGCAGCAGCAGCACCCGCAAAATGACCACGTCATCTCACTTCTTTCTCAACCTGACACATGTTCTCTTAAGGATAGGAAAAAAAAGCTGAAAACACAAACCCCGGGATGAGGTGAAAGAAAAACACATTCACACTTTCCCTGTGAAATCTAAATAAGTCTGGGGCCCTTGTTGTACATTCTGTTCGGCGATTGTATTCCCCGCGGAGCATATATGCTGTAGCTGTTCTGTGTTGTTTTATTGTATTCCTTTATGTCGGGGCATGGGCTTACCATTGGCCGTCAGCAAAACTCTCCCTGTGCAGTCCCTTAAGAAACCCCAACGTCCTCCTTACCCGAGTGGGGCGGGGGGGGGGACATCACTTTTCTACCCGCCCCCAATCCGTCAATACACACCCATGCACGCCAGCGCCACAGAACAATGGGAGGATTCTGTGATCCCCTGTTGTGCAAAAAAAAAAAACTCCCCCACTCAACTTTTTTTTAATAGCAACATACAGTATCAGCAGAATTACTGGGCTCCAAAGCTGCGGCAGCCTTGCAAGAGTGTGTCAAGCCCAGAGGGCTTTCTGGCTTTGATCTAACGCACAATACACAGTGTGTGAGGTGGAAACGTGTGCGCACGTCCATACGCAAATGAGCGAATAAACACACATCTCGGCACACACACACGTACACACACACACATCTCCTTTGATATAGTTCCAGGCTTTTAGTGGGTGATTAGGCGAGGCGACCAAGCTAAGGTCTAGAGTGATAGAAGGAAGCAGGAGCCTGCTGCTCTTTAGTTAGAGGAAACCAATACTCTGTCTGTAGATAGAGGAGTAATTATGCCCAAGGGTTGAGGGGAGAGCATTTTGGAGTAGAAGCCAATAAGGGGAGGAGGATTAGGGTGAGGAAGACTGTACTGGGGGGTTGATTTCAGATTTCCCACTGTGTCACCCCCACAGACAGCAATTAAAATCCCTCCAGAGGGATTTGTGTGTGTGTGTGTGTGTGTGTGTGTGTGTGTGTGTGTGTGTGTGTGTGTGCGCGTGTGCGAGAGAGAAAGAGAGAGAGAAAGAGAAAGAGAGAGAGAGGCTAAGCATATGTGTTTTTACATTATGGTGCAGGGTGC
This sequence comes from Clinocottus analis, assembly GCF_023055335.1. Taxonomy (NCBI): domain Eukaryota; kingdom Metazoa; phylum Chordata; class Actinopteri; order Perciformes; family Cottidae; genus Clinocottus; species Clinocottus analis. The sequence goes on along the minus strand of NW_027176042.1, from coordinate 10,308,008 downwards.
GGTTGTGCATGAATCCATCCAGTGCTGCATAAATGCAGTAGAGGCTGCCGCGCACGCACAGATGTGTGTGAGAGTGCACATCACGGCTGTTTACTGAATCCACTCCAACAGTTGTTGGTGGTCTAAGGGCTATGAAATATTAATGCGCCCTCTCTCTTAATGATTCATAAATTGTATGCCGATACTCCCCATTCCGCTTCTCCTCTCTACTTTCCACTCCCAATAATTGGACTGTTGGCTTGGTTAAAAAAAAAAGAAGTTTTTAAATGTGTGGAGCTTAAGATAAAAATCAAGTTTTCCTCCATCCTCGTGCGCTTCAGCAAGCCACATGCAAGTGCTGAGGGATCATAATGTCAGTAAATAGTATTCATGAACAAATGCTCACCCAGGAATGTGTTTTTAGCATTCACACCAGCACTGAACCGCGCTGTGTATTTGGCCGGCAAAGGTGGTGCAGACTGCCAGTGACACCTTACAAAATATCAGCTTCAGCACAGAGGAGGAAAAACAAGAGGGAATGCTCTGTTTACTTGAATAAACCCTCCATTATCAGGAGAAAGTTCATATATTGTTTTTTTCTCTCTCCTCACATTTAGATATGGCGAGGCCTCACTCTAATGTGTGCTAATCTAAAAGAAACACATTCACATTACGCCGGCTTTATTTATTTATTACCCGACATCGATCGGAGCCACGGAATCACCGCTCAGGACCAAATGAAAAGAGAATAAGCTTCTCACTCTCCAGCTTCTTTATCTGCTGTTTTCTCTCCCCCAGCCCTCACCTTGCTCTCTTTGCGATTCAATAACACTTCATAAGATGGCAACATTAATATTTGGACAGGAGAAAATCTACAGTGGGATGAGATTGGCTGCTTCCGATGCTCATTCTCACCTTGCTTGGTCTTTAACTCTCTCATACACACACCTAAACACACACACACACACACACACACACACACACACACACACACACACACGCACGCTCATCTGCAAGACAAGCTGGGTGTCTGCTTACAATAATGGTGAAGCAATAAGCCATAAAGCTCTAAATATGTGCCGGTCTTGGTGTAAGTCATTGAGCTGATTGGCCTGAGATGGTGACATGTCTACACTCAGTGAGAGCATCTATCTGTGCCTTTGACAAGCTTTAACCTAATCTCCCTTATTACACACACACACACACATGTAATGAGGGATAAGCTGCTAAGGCTTTTGTAGCAGGTGGGTTGTCATTCTCGCAGAAGTGGAAAAATCAAACAAACATAAATTCAGCCTTTAAGAACAGACGCCTGCAGGCCTCCTTGTGGATCACACACAAGGACGTATACAAATTCTCCCACGTGTAAAGTTTGGTCAGGCTCACCTTCGTTCAAGGATTCATCAGGAATTATCCCTTCTGTGTCGCTCTCATGAATAGAACATGCGCAGAGTATTGCTGATCGTCAATCATTTTCATACTCGAATGATCTTATCATCCCTACCTCTTATACAGAGAGTACACTTCAGAAGGTGGTGCTCGAACGTACCAGACAATCAATACAAAGATGTAGCAAAAAGCATTCAATAAACAAAGACCAAGTGACTCGTCAAACACCTGGTGACCCCCTGAGAAACGACCGGCTTCAGATATCTTTGCTAGTGACTTTTCCCCCCCCCCTTTGCCTGAACCTACACTGACCAATGAGATTGATCCATTATATTTTGGGCATAACAACTTCCAGGAATTAAATCCTGCCCAGTGCTGTTGTGCACGCGGAGAAACAAAATGACAAGGCAGGTGGGAAAAAGCGAGGAAAGTGCAGAAAAAGAAGAGAGCTGTACGGTTGCTGATTCGCCCCCTTTTTCCTCCCTGCCGTGTGCTGCTGCAGATGTTTTCTCTGGGACAGCAAAGGAGCTACGTGCGTAAGAGGCCACTATGGGAATGTGTGATGTAAGAACATGATAGTATTTGCTGTCGAGTTGAAAATGTGATTAATTCCACAAGACAAAAAAAAACAGATAAGCAACAAGGGAATGTTGACATGTGGATGTGGCATTCACACACAAGTCTGTCATCGCTCTGAACACGTGTTAGCGCAGACCGAGTGGCCTCCCACTTGCTCAGTGTTTTCATGGTAATGTCAACCATGCACAAGCGAGATGAGTTGACGTGACTGCCAAGGAAAAGCAGGAGCAAGATAAGTTGACGTGAAAGGAAAAGCAGAAATGTGCACTTTCGACAAGACGACACAATTATTCCCGTGGTGCATTTACCGCACAGCTGAAGTTAAGATTCTCTTCATGTCGGTGGACACAAGCACGTGTTCACAAAGCCGTCTTCTTCACTGTCACAGTTTTGTCGTTATTTTATTGGAATTATTTTTAATGAGGCTAACAGAACAGTCTGCCGACGAGAGAAAATAGATAGCTGGCAGCGAGAGATTTCTTTATCATTGGCACAAAAGTAAAGGTTGGCTGGCCACCAGCGTGATGCAACACGCTGACATCTTTATCATCCATCCTTACGTAAGCGCTTCCTCAGTACAGTAGATACAGTGTTCTTATTTCATTGAGACTCACCAAACTCTCACTTAACTTCACAACTCCTTTTCTCCTTTATTCTTTTGTACTGCCACAAAGAAAAGCCCACCCGCGTCAGCGCTCTCAAGCGCACAAGCCATTAACTGCCCCCACGTTTCCTCTCGAGAGAAGACACGATACGTTCTGAGGCATGCAACCGTCTCCCTTTCTATTCCATCTAAGTGATCGTATTCAAGCCGGCAGCGAACACCCCCGTTCGCGGTTCCACCCACTCAGGGCTTGGAGGAGAGGGGGGGGAGATATGATGTGATGGGTGGGGATATGATGCTCAAGGCCCGCGAGCCCTTCCACATCTGGAGCCTGCCACTACTGCTCTGCAGTGGACACCACAGGCCAGCTCTCATCCTGTGTCCCTACCACTGCCATCTCCTCTGGGTGGGTGTGTTGGTTTGTGGGATTTGGGGAATGGTGCTCCTCGGCCAGCTGACATGGATGTTGTCCACGCTTTTGTCTGTGTTGGCTCTAATAATGTTCAGTTCATTTATGTGCCAGGCTAGACGGGTGGACCGCCATAATGCGACCTGTCCCGCACTCTGACTTGCCTGTCTGCTACGTTTCCGTACTGCCCACAAAGGACATCGACTGAGCATTGTCTGTTTATTCACTCGCCTCGGGGTGTTCCAGCACAAGCTGCGGAACAGACTGTAAATGCCTTCCGCACTGTTCATGTCACCGCTGCCGCCGCTTCCCACCTGCACCCACGTCAAAATGTCATATTTATAGTCTGTGTTGCACAGCATTATAGCAAGCGCTAGCTTTTGATTAGGTTGATGTCTCACGGTAATGCAATAGGATGCCATGTATGTGTTACGTCCTGGGGTTTCTGTGTCTGTCTTCCCAGTGTTCCTGATTGTTTATTCCCTTCATCTGTCCTTGTTCCAGAAACCTCCCTGCCTTGTGAAGCCCCGCCCTCATTGTTTCCACCTGTGCCTTGTTGCCTGTCTCCCCCTGTGTATTTGGTCTGTCGTCCCCTTACCTGTTGCAGAATTGTTTCCTCTGAGCCGTGTCGTGCACCTGCATGTTTTACCACCGTCTGTAAGTTTTTCTAGTGTTGTTTTTTTGTGTTGGAACACTTTGGATTGCGCCTTATCGAGACTCCTCTCTTCTCGTCTGCGCTTGAGTTTTTGCCCCACCACACCCCGACGTGACAGTATGAAGCACGAATCGAAAAAGACCAGTGTCCCAAGCTGTCCTTCATCAGGACTGATGTTTGGCCCCATGTTTAAGATAGCAGAGGAGAGGGAAGGGGATGAGACACAAGTGGGAGGGAGAGGCCAGGAGCGGAGAGGAGAGAGGAGGGGAAACCTAATAGTGAGGGATGATTCCATGACGCGGTCCTACAGAGAGAGAGATAGCTCTCCATCTCACTTATCTCCTGTTTGCTCAATTTCCTCTGTGTACGACAGTGCACCTGGGGTCTGGCTGTAGCTTCCCAACACTCCTCAGCGGCGGCACCCGCGAGATAATAGCCAATCCCACTCTCGCCAGTCCCAAATCAGACGGGGCCAAAAGACCTTGTGCTTTGTTTAAGATTTCCAATGAACAAACCCGTGTCCCTGTGGCGACAACCCATTATAAAAGCAGACAGACTTATATCAGACTCCTTTTTCGCTCAGCTAATAGCACAAAGAGAAGGAAAAAAATAAAAGAAAGCTCTTTGGTCTCAGACAGAGGTTGTGTCAACTAAAAGGGGCTATTTGGCTATTGTGTGCCGCAGGATGATTACTACATGGATGATAAAAAAAAGTATTCCACTATGATTACCTTCGAGTCAATAATCCACAGTCACCTCAAATCACAGCATTACTTACAGTGGGATTGGCTGTTAATGGACGTGGATTGTGTGAGGGACACGACGCGCCGATTACAGCGATACCAAAGCACTCTGTGTACAAAGTTAGAGCTGCCACTAATGCTTTGATATCTACTGCCATTATCCTCCCACGCAGCACTGTGTCTTTGTGTTAGTTGATAGAGTCAGGTGCAATTATCAGACGACTCACCTGGCTGTGTCAATCAGTCCCCCGTCTACCAGACACCAAACTTGTTCGTGGACTTGGAGGACATATCTGGCATCATCAAAACACGTCAGCAGGCTTTTCTGAAAGGTAGTCAAATTAATGGTACTTCATAAGACCTCATAAGTTTGCAAAAAGTCTAAGATATTGCCGGCATTTGGATATTGTGTTGCAGCATTAATATCCAGAAGTGTTGTGTACAACTGACAGGAATGAATTCAGAATGAGTTTGCTTTCTAGACATGTGCAGCAGACAGTTTGCATCTGTATTTGAACCAAAACCACAGGTGGATGTAAAACACTGATGTCCATTGTGCCTGTTGGTCGCCCTGTTGAGAACCAGGCTGATGCTTTGTGTGAACATCTCTGTATTTCATGGTGCACAAGAGAGTCTCGGCCTCACTGCAGCAGAGATAGGCCAAACAGATGGAGCATACAGTAACATCCCAAGGGTACACTCGTTCTGGTCAAAGCGGAAAAGAACCGCAGTTGAATCGTTAGGAAATCCAAACCCTCAAAAAGCTAAGCACAAATCAATGAGCAGAGCTGCCTGTGAGGAGCGTGCAAACCAAACAGCCCTCGACTTCCAGATTGCCACACTATCAACATTTCATGTTGATGTGACGGGCTCGGCAGCAAGCTGGGACAACCACTTGGGCCCTGTCCGTCATGGCCGTGACACGTGAGCTGGTAAGGCCCCTTGGAGATGAAGACGCAGATGTTACCTACACACACACGTGTGCATGCATATTAAGAGCAATAAAGCTATCAGTGCTTGGAAGCTACACATCCATTTGATATGAGAAATCTGAACAGAACAGGATAATCAGCAACACCCTGATACGCGGATCCTCTTTCACTGCTGCAGTACTTCCACACACCCTCTCCCCGCTCCTCAGTCTGCATAAGCCTCGCTCTGAAGGAATCCAATCTTAATATGTAGCATACTAGTGAGCTTTTAATGTCTCCTGTTTCCGTACTCTAAAATGCCAAATCACTTCTAACCTACTCAACCCCGCACCTCCGGAAAGGGTGAGAATTTATAAAAGACTTGTATCCTTCTAGTAAAAACCACACTTGCCAGGGCACGCCGTCCAATCCTTCTTTCTCAAGAAAGAAGGATTGGACGGGGTGCTTTTTTCTTAACAGGCCACAGTCTAACTAAGAATCTTAAATGATAGTTTAAGCAGGAAGACTGTTGGTGGTACAGAAGGGATGTGGGGAGATCCAAGAGATCCGTGAGTGAAATCTGAAATTTGAGACGCATGATGAGGAAGAGGTAAGAATGAGTTGTAAATGCAGACTGCTAGAGTTGAGTCTCAAAACAGTCAAGTCATTCAACGCACAGATTATAAATAATGCAGGTTTAGAGGCACAGCCCCCTCGTAATGTTAACTAAGGCGCTTTTTCACGTGCGACCGCTTTTCTAATCAATTACCGCCAATGGGATGAACCGACAAGGCAGGTTGGGCATAATGGGAGGCCATTTAAGCCTTTTTATAGTCTCCCATGGTTTATTGTGTCGACGGATTTAGTTCTTTTAAGAGTAAGTTCTCAGTTTCAGAGTTGTCCCGAGAGAGCTGCCATTAAGGAGGAAGCGAGAGAGGAGGTAGTAAGTAAGGCACAATCGAACCAGGGATCATAAAGAAACAGATGTTGCCAGGCGGCCTGTTTACACCGCTAGTCTTAACTGCTGAGAGATTAAACATACCCACACTGCTACGCTTTCAATCGTTCACATTAGCATGACTCAGACTTGAATTGAACAATGTCAAGAGAAAGTCAAGAACGCTCACGCGTTAATGGAATGTTTAGCGCCATTCTAAAACTACGCTTTTTTCACGTTTCCTGCAGAGATGCTGCAGTCACTGGTCTCTTTTACAACAGCCAGGATCTGTAAATTAACTTGTCCTGTTGAGGACATTGATGCGTACATGCTCATTCATTCATTTGCGGGAGGACATGCTGTGCACTCTCTCCAGCGCGACGCTGCTTGTGTGTCTGTGTGCACGGCATCGTGCGCATGCGTATTTAGGTTAAATGTTGTGCATTTCTGCATACTTATGATTGCGCCCTTTTGGAAACCCAACGTTTCGGTGCAGGAGTCCGGTTGCAAACACTTTCCCCAACCTCCTAAAGCTTGCCCCCATTCGGTCGGCAATACTCTGTTTGTCTGCTCCTCCCAGCTCATTAAACGCTCCAGGGTCTTTTCCCTCACACATGTTATCAAAAGCATGTGCAAACACACGCGCATAATGACTCATCCACATGCAATTATATCGGATTATTGTCTCATAAAACAGCCTCCTTATCATATGTAATCTAGTCAGAGCCGCCATAACTTCCCCCTGTTTTTGCCCCAGGAAGGCAAGCAAACAATTAAATATAATTGGCAATGTTCCATAAAGACCTTATCCTTTTCAAGAGGAGCCTGATGATTACGTATTGAGATACGCATCACTCACAACACCCATACATTGTGCCTTAATGCCACTCATTATTAGTCCAGTAGTCACTCTGGCAATCCTTAAACTCAGAAACTCTTCATTACCCAGAGAGGATACTGTAAAAATCGCTGATTCTATTTTGTTGAGTGGAGTCCTGTCAGAGATAAGGGAAGCACTAGTGTAATTTCCTTTTTGAATGATTCGACATGGGCGGATTAAAAGAGTGGGATGTGATTAGATTTCAGGGGTAAATAGAGTAAATAAAGAGTGCGGAGTGTGTATTCTGTCAATTTTTCAAAACATTTGAAACTGATATTGATCAAATGTTTTCTGATAAAAGTCGCACAGGATCTGAGTTTAAACATGAATCATCCTCCTGCTCACCCTCTGCATATTCAACATCAACACTACGCCACCAGCATCTAAACTGTCCTTGTGCATTGTGTGCAAAAGTAAAAACATGTTACCTTTATACTTCCTCAAAAAAAAGGTGTAAAAATACCCTGACTTTGCTCTGCTTTCTGTCATGGGCTCAGTTAAAAATAATACTTTGGCAAACAAAAGTGTTATTAATCCCCACCATGGTTTTTTTAAAAAGGACACGCGTGCCTCAAAGGGCAGACTGCAGCTTTTGTGATAGTTAAAAAATGAAATCTATTACACAGCCAGGCCTTGGAAGTGTAATTAGGCAGCTACCTGGCAAAATTCTCTCTGATGCCAAAGTTTTCAAAGCCCACCTTGCTTCAAAGCAAAGGACCCCTGAATAAAGGAATCAATAAATTCATTATTTATTATTTACTGACTATACACCGGGATAAACACAATTTTTTTCAAGCACCTATTGCAACCTCTAAGCTCGGCTCCTCAGAGAGTAAACAATGGCTGGTTTTAGCCCGCCATTTGTGCATCCAATCTTCTTCTCCATTGTGTTCGCCGCTTGCTGCACTCTTTAAGATAGTAACGTTACAAACACATGTGCCGCAAAACACTGAACACGCTGCTCTAAGTGATATGACTTATTCATAAGACTGTGGATGGAAAGCATAAAAGAGACTGAGACTGGGCGCTAACACATGGCAGCTCTGACTCCACCTTTGGAGGAGGGCCTGGTCGACACCAGGTGATGCTAATGTTGCGCAATGCAGCGGCACCATTGGCTAATGGCGCCTTCTTTCATCAAGAAAGCATTCTCATTTCAGTGAGACATGCAGTGTGTCATAATGTCCAGCTTTGCAATAAATTATGTTTTACTGGCTTAATATTTCTAAACTTACCCGAGCATAGATGCTACTGTCACTACTTTCAATGTGCAAATAATGAGGTTGTTTAATGTGATCATTGAGGTGTCAGAGTGATAAATGTGCTTTTGTTTAGAGTCTAGAAATAGTAGATGTTCCACTGGCCATCTTAAATGTTTGTGCTTTTGGAACGTATCGTAATAGAATATAACAAAATGGGAAATAACAAGACTAATGTGAACCTCAAAGCAAAGCCGCAGCGGAGCACTGAGCCAGTCAGTGTCTGTCGAGGAGAAGCAAACTTTGCCTCCTGACTTTGCAACGAGTCAAGTCAAGTGAGGTCTTAACTCAATTAGGCCTCTCTCAGTGCACATTTCTAAGTCTGTTTGAAGATTGAGCTGATGTATGTCATCAATCAGTGAGCAAGTACATGTAAGATTAAAGGCACATGCACATCGCTCAGCTTTCTCTGACCATCTGAAGATAAGGATACACAGGAGATTAGCACATATGATTGCATGTCAGATATCTCCATTCCCAAAGGAATGACCGGATTTTATTTGGCTCTTTCATCCAAGAATGACATAACACTGTTATCCGACATGGTTGGTTTACCTATCCACGATAATAAAAGGTCAGTAAATGTGGTCTGGAAAATTCTAAGTCATTTTTCTTTTCACCAAAAAAGCCTATTCTAAATAAAGTATACGCATTTAAAAAAAAAAGTTTGTGAGACACAGAGTATCAACATGCCTTAACAAACGTATGTTCTAAAGCCAGCTGGATTTGACATGATTGCTATCAGCTCTCACTGTGAAGGAGCCGCAGCAGCAGACACTGATGAGTAAATCACTCTGCACAGATGATAGATTAAGTATTCAACATCTCAGGGAGAGTGCTGTTATTGTAAATAATGACCCAATCAACCTCCCGCGTTAGGCACAAAACCTGCTCTTCTAACATTACGGCGCGACCAATGCTGAATAACAACATCGGTTGTGCCGTCACACAAATAAAGCGTCATCCAGCAGCAGTTGCCAAACACTTGATTTGCTGGCATCTTGTGTCTACCATCTGATTCCAGCAATTGAGCAATGGATATTTTCAGGAGAACATCACAGGGCTAGCGCCAACACGACACCGCTCCCCCCAAAATGGGTCCGCACCCGATGAACTCCCGAGCTCGAAGCAGAGCGAGGCCCAACGACACGTTGAACACCAACATATGACTTTAACAATTTATTAAGTTGACCCTGTCCTCGGAATCCTCATTGGTTCATTATCAGTTGTTGAGGAAGTGTGTTATAATAGTCGCCCTTAGATACTGAGAACCATGCGATGGTATGCAGTGCGGCAGCTTCTGTGCACAAGGATTGAGGGTTGCTATGGAGACAGATATCTGGACCACCTAAGTTGTGATTTAAAAAAAAAAAACACCTTTAGGTGAGTAGCCGGGATACTTGATGCTCTCAGAGGGTGGAAACTCACACAGCGTCTGGTCGGTCGAGAACGGACTGTGAATCCGTCGCAAGCACGACGACGTTCTGAGGGTCGAACTCTGAGGCGAGAGATGGAAACGAAGGCAGCGTCCCACCCAGCGGTTGTTGATTTACGCAACTTGCCGTGTGGGTGGTGTACATTCTGCTAACGTGGTAGAAAGTTAGAAGTGGGAAGTAAAAGCCGTGGATAGTAACGGGAGCAAAATCTGTACCGACTTTTGGAGTCGGAATGGACTCGGGGGGCTGTAACCCAAGTGAACTGAAATCATTACAACCTGCTGGACCCGGCCCCCTCAGAAATAAAGCTCCGTGCTCAGAGCTGAGGAAAAGGGGGTCAGGGGCCAAATGGTGGCTAGGGAATGGGTCAGTGATTACAGTAAAAGGCTCGGTCGCTCATCGATCCCTCGGCTCAGGCTAGAGCGGGTGAACGAGTGGACCTCTCACAGACACTCAGACAAAAAAATGGAGCTGATGCAAGGAAATGGGAAGAGAAGGGGGCCAAGGAGAGGCCAGGGACACGAGAAGCAGAGGCACGCACTATGAAGTCTTTCCAAATGGGAGTAGGAAGGGCCGTGTCAGCGAGTGTAGTGTGCAGACGACACGAAATGTGTGAAGTGAACCTGAACTGAACACCCCCAGAGAAATGCCCAGTTCTTGGTCTAGTGGTAAACTAAAAAAAAAAAAAAAGATTGGTGTATTCTTGGAGCATTTGTGTACAGATGCACGTTCAAAATATAAGCTCTACCTTGACAAAACTTTTGACCGTACCAAAACTTTAATTACTTTAAAACGTGGCTGTGATTATCACGCTTGCAACTATTTCTTACAAAGAATCACACTCTAATTTAGTCCAGTAATCACAGTAAGTAGGGCTTATTGAAAAGCTAATTGGCTATTAGGCTCAACTTGTTGCCTTGGTTTTTCCTATAGCCTGGTTATGAGGCCGAGGACTAAAGGGCTAGAGGAAAATAGGAGGCGGTGTTTTCAAACTTCAGAGAGAAGCTGTCAAGCCGTAATGGAAAATGCCAAGTTCTGCAATGATGGTCTTACACAACCAGAGCAACGGCAAATATTGAGAAAGTTTGATTCACTCCATCATGCTCTGCCTGAGCGAAACGACTGTAATAGAACACAAGTACTTTTTAAAAAAAATTTTTATCAAATGCTTCCGCTAAAATTAACATCAGCATTGTATAATCTACTTTTTAATCTAAATACTGCTGGCAATTAAGATTTTTTTTTTTTTCGTATTTAAGCTATTCTTTGCTTCCTCTCGTGTCGGCTCGTTCTGCCAGACAATCATGTTGATGCCATCTTTACACACAAAATGAAAAAGAGTAGAGTTCAACTCAGACACACACACACACACACACACACACACACACACACACACACACACACACACACACACACACACACACACACACACCCCAAGTGGATGATCTCATAAAATTGTCCAGCCACTCCCCCAGCCAGCCCCACTACTTCTCTGCACTATTATTTTCCTATTCAAGCCCTCTTCATCCCGGTCCGCATGCAGCCCTCACAGTCGTTTTACCCCCACTGAGTTAATCAAAGGTGGAGGCTCCAGCTGTACGCCTGCAGAGTATACACTATAATCTGCCTAAACACACACATTACACTGACTGCAACTGTACTTGTGCAGGTTGCAATCAGGCTGCTTTTCTCTGTAAGCAGAAGAGAGCTCTGCATCGGGTAGCGATGGGAGTCTATCAGTAGCACATGGTGTTAAAGGCTCCCACTCAGGCCTCGGACCCCGGCCCCAACAACCCCACTGTCCGGCACACATTATACCCCCCAACCATGCCCATCATAAAAATGCAAATGAATGCATGTTGTGCCTAATACACCTCCTTTTTCCATTTTATACCCTGCGATAGTCCTGCTGTTTGATTCCGTGCCACTTAAGGACAAAGCGATTCCTGAAATTGCAGATTACCATTCGTGTTGAAAGATGGTGTTTAAAAACAGCCACCACCAATGTTTCATCCCAGTGCTCAAAGAAAGCAACACGAGTTTGAGCCAAAGCCACCCCCAACAGAATGCTCACGGGTATGCTAAATATAGAAACCATTTTCCATATTTCTTTTCATCAACACTGGGGCCAATGCCCAGCATATCATTTCCTCATCATGTAAATTGGCAGAAAACTGAATCATTTGCGTTCATCTATTTGGCAGAGACAGACTGTTCACTATATTGAGCAATGTCACACAACTAACTGGTGATTTCTGCTTGTTTATTAGCTTCAGTCTATTGCATTGTGGTGGAAACTGAAATGTATAAAAGTGAGACACAAGACTGAAGGAAGTTTGATCTGCTGATGCATATTCATGAACGTCATGGTGCAATTAGATGTGTAAGAGAATACAGCTTTTTGAGCGGAAATTTAAATGGAAATTATTCGTACTGCTGGGTATAAACTGTCTTTTTGATGAGAATATGAACAAAACTCCAAAAGTTTATTCAATTATTATAAACCACACAAGTCTGCTGCCCCTCGTTGGATGGGGGGAACTCTAGTGTGTGTAAATAATTCATGCTTTAGCTTCAACAATAAATCTAAAATACTTATATATTCATTTTACGGGGAAAATAAAGACAAACTGGAGCCAAATCGCCAGAGGCAGTGAAAAGTGTTTGCTTTGTCTGGATGCTGATGGGAAATATATAAATAAATAAAAAAATATAAATAAGGAAGCAGCTGATGAAAATAGTGCAATAGGGATGAAAATACAACAAGAGGCCGATAGTGTGTGCGTTGGCAGAAGAGAAGAAGGGGGTCGAGGAGCCTTCGCTTCCTAATGGATCAGATCTGCTGCCACTATCTGCACCTGTGGTAACTGACCCAAGTATTCCAAACGTGCACGTTTTAACCCAGACAGCCATCTTTTCCTATAAACTAACCAAGTAGTTGTTTCTTTTTTATCCATTAGATATGTTTCGACTCGGTGTGTCGATATTGACCAAGCAATAGCAAAAGGGCAAAGTGTAATATGGCACCATTCAGAGAGTAAATGTACGTATGTTGTTTGTGTGGCTTCTGAGTTTAAGCTGTCTGTCCAATTAAACATCACTAACTGGTGTTTATGATGATTTCACACGCTAAATGTCTGGCAAATTGCTGTTAATTCAATTAACTGTTAATTCAATTCAATGTCTTCTTGATTCATTTTCAACATGAAATCTTAAATCATAAGACAGCGCTTCTTTGGACCGACTATTGTATTGATTTCAGATATTTTAGTACTTATTCAGTAGCTTACACAACGCAGCAGCTTTTTAATATCCAAAGATGTCAACATCATATGCAGTAAAAGCCCTTTGACCATGAGCTAAATTTTATTCTGACTCACGTCTTGGACTATATTGATATTCATCATTGCAGAAACACACTCTATATATATATATATATAAATAAATAAATAAATGCCACAGTCTCAAAAAATGTTGGATCAAAATCTTAACTTGGATTTCTTTTTCCCCAGCAAGTACTTCTTTTTTTTTTTTTTGACACCGGTAAAGTTGGCACAAACATCCAGACTTTCAGTGCTAGAAATTCCAGCGTCGAAAAGAACTAGTGTGTGCTCAAGGGGAGAAAAAATGTCTCCTAGTATAATATTGCGAGGTGAATGATAAAACGATGCCCACAGGAAAAGATATAGTTGAACAGTGAGGAGAAATTAGGTTTGGATTTAACCAAAGTTGTATTTTTCTACCTGCTGGTGAGTACTTAGCGCTCGTCAGACACTTAATCTACAGTGATGTGTATGTCTTTGAACATATTTCCACTCCTGTATGGCTCTGATCTGCTGCTCAAAGATTTGTGGCTATTTCTTTGCTTCGCGACCATAAAGAAGAGCAACCTTTCCTTCTGCCATGTCTTCACTCCTAATTACTCGTAATCGCTCATCTCTTTTCTAAAAGCATCTATTCACAGCAGCACAGCTTGACACAGACATCAACAGAGATGGTGCTCTTACTGCAAGGATGGAGCAGAGAGGGAGGAGTGTGTGTGTATGTGTGTGTGTGTGTGTGTGTGTGTGTGTGTGGTATGTCAAATCAAATTGTTTTTACATTCCATCATGTTATCTATTCAACTGTTTATCTGAATCTCTGCTGGGGTGTGTGTAGGCTCCTGGCGTGTGTCTCCGTGTGTGTTTGTGTGCAGCAAACTGCCAAAGTGAGGAGGCAGGCTTGCTGTGTCAAGGGCTGTAGTGGGAGCTTTCAAACCCCATGTCAGCGGGGGGGATTGTGTGTGAAATACAGATGTTAGAAAGTGCTCCAATGTTTTGCTGTTGTTATCGCTGCTCTTCAGCTACGTGAGGAGCAGTCTTGGGTTTTGACTTGACAAGGGAGAAACAGAATGATAAATTGTCCCACCAGCTTTCATCCAACCCACCCCCACGCTTTCCCTGGCACCGCCCCGCCCCACCCTGCCGTAGATGGCACAAAAAAACCAAGAGATTACAAAGTTATATACAGACAGCTACACAATGAGCAGGAGCGATAGGAGTCCCCACCCTCTTGTCTCACCAGCTGCCACACAGAAAAGCAGGGCATCAGCTAATCAAGCAAAACAAGGGTAACAACAGTTTTCGTTGTGTGAAATGAGCGACTTCAGGGGGCTGGATGGGCACCGACAATTAGAGGCAAAGAAATGTTAGCACAGTTGTGTTTATATAGCTAGTAATGTGCATGGTTCGTGATGAAATTGAGACATTCAGAGTTTATGGAATGAAGCGCTGTGGGTAAAATCATGCATTTGGAGATGCACGCTCCTGATGATAATGATTTTTTACAACACTTATTTTCCACTAGTGCGTATGCTAATTAGCCCGCAGAACAAAGAAGTCATCTCTCTGATCCCTCCCGCTGGATGCTGACGATGGGCAGTTTTCCTGCAGCAGTAATTAGGCAAACACCAGCGTCTACGTTGCTCAATGAAGTATCCTCCGTTTCTTTTCCTTCAAAAAAAGAAAGAAAGGAAGACAGAGCTAGACACAACACATATTAAGGTTTCAGACGCTTCTTTGGCAGACGCATTACCATTTGAACTGTTTGTGTGTCCTCTGTGCAGGCTGACACTGCGTAACGAAACAACAATGTTTCACAGTAAAAATAGCAGCGCACAGTCTTCTTGGCTAATTAAAGACCTGGTACACAACAAGAACAAAGTTAGGTGTTAGTCTGAAGGTGGGGGTGTCGATGCACTAATTAATCCCCAGAGACCATTGACATGGCTGTGGCCATGAACGTTGCTAATGAATCCATTCATTTTTAGAAAACCCACATTAACATATGAAAAAAGCTCCTATTGTGTGAGTGGAATAGCACACGCCACGCTCCTATCCACTATTCGCCCACACACGTGAACACATAGCAGTCAACCCTCAGTCCGCCTCCCCATAGGAAAAGTAAAATATCTAAATGCCTCCACCCTGAGCTGCCAGAGCACTCTGGCTGATGTGCAACATTAATTTCTCATGATGTCAGTCAGCCTCTATCAGCGTTAAACTTTAGCGTACCCACAAGATGACCGTAGACATGGGAAGACACCGGAGGGCCATGTGAGACTATGACTGTCCCCTGCGCTCCGGTCGTGGCATTTCCCCAACCCACTCTGAGCTGCCGTCAAAACAACAAAAGAAAACAGACAAAAAACAAAAACAATAGTGGAACTTTTACATTTTAATATGTTTTTTGCCTGGGTGCTTTGCCCCCTAGCTACATGGTTGTGTTTGCCATGCCTTCACTGGCTTTCCAATTACAGTAGAGAACAAAAACCGGAGATGGAAACCGAAGTGTGTGTGTGTGTGTGTGTGTGTGTGTGTGTGGGTGAATGAGTTAGTGTAGGTGTGTGTCTGGGCTGCGTGTGTGGTTCTATATCTAGCCTATTTTGCTGGAAAGTACAGCATGTGGATGCATTATTATATAAAACTGTAACGTAAAGCCTTACGTAAATCCTCCCAGTGATGGAAGTTCACGCTCTTCCTTTAAGACGAGACCTGACAACATATCACATGGACAAATGAGAAAGATGGTTGTAAAGAAACCCCCATTTTTGTCTCTGTGAAGTAGGTTTGTGGTGTCAAGTTAATCAGGTTTCTGTGAGCGCATGAGGGCTCACTGTGTGCGAGACCGTGAAAATATAGGTCTGAATAGTCAACAGATGTTTAGTGTGTGCGATGAAGCGAGTTGCCATTATGTGGTGAGGGCACGATAAATTCTTCATTTATTTTTCTCGTGTGCAGATTAAAGAGCAGACGTAACAGCGACACAGACTTTGACCTTGCAGCTCCCGCTGGAACTGAGCGAAACATCGTTAGCCGATAGCGATGTGGTGGTGGGATGGAACTTAAGACGCTGTCTGCAGGGCTTGGCGGCTTCAGCATTTGTGGGCGGAGCCGTGTTTCCATCCATCATGCATCACCTCTCCATGACAGCATATAACTTCCGCAGCGCAGCTAGTTTTACATTATGTATTGTGAGCCAAGTGGTCTTATGCAGGCTTGTCGCCACTAAAGGAACAGCAAGCGCCTCTCTTACTAAAAGGATCTTCATCCCCTCTACCCCCCCTCTGTCTCACTTTGCCCTTTTTGCATTTTATGAAGAGGAAGAGGCTTTTAATGTAGCACATGTTTGCGCGACACAGAAGAACCTTCACTTTTCTACTTTATCATTGGTTCAACTAATCCAATTGGCCATGACTAGACAGGAGCAGAAACGTGTCTCTGTGCTATCTTGCAGCACTTTGAGCTCTGAGCTTCAATGATTTTTTTCCTTTTTGGGTTGTGTGAGGAAGTGCGCTTTCATCTACCACACTGATAGTATTAGTTTATTAGACCCTTGAATAATCCTTAAAAAAAATCATTCCCTCATGCCCTGTCCCCAAAAAAATGACTTAAAAAAAAAGAAAGTAAAAAAGTTTTTTTTTCTTTCTATTTTTCAGATGGTGGATTTTGCGATATCCTCAGTTCACACTCGGAAAACTATAAATGAGCAATTCATAGTGGGGGGAAAAAACACTCTGTTTATTTCAAACTGCTGTCAAAGAAGTCTTTGCCGAGGCACAGAGGAAAAGCATCTCACCTCGCACAGTTTCAATGAATGACTCAGTGAAACGTGACTCACCACAAGCTGCATAAATATTCAGTCAACGTGCACTCCCCATAGGGATCTATGTCGACTATCAATATGATGGATTAGTCTTTGCCTACTGGAGAAAAATAAATAATTACTCAAAGCAATAATTACAGCAGCCCCGTGCTGAATTGCACGACGCCCAGTCAGTAGATTTCTTTGTCAAAGTGCTGCAGTGAATAACGTAACACTTGAAGGACAAGCAGAGATCAACAAACTTCAAAGGTTATCTGTGCAGATGTTTTTATGTGCCTCTTTTATTTAGGATCACGAGACAGCTTCATGCAGCTTATTAGATCCAGTTTCACCCACAATTCATTTACTGATGCTAGAGCTGGGTTTTATTTCAATGTGATAATTCATCGTCTTTAAATGGAATCAGATTGGGATTAAATCATATATTGTTATACACAATCTAAATTGATATTAGCAATACTATCTCAAATTTATCCAAAAATCTGATCACACTTGTGTTAATCAAATAACTCTGTTTTTGTGTGCGTGCATGTAAACAGTCAGTGTGAAGCTGAAGGTACATTTAATCTCATCATTACTCATGTAATTAACACAGGAGTAAATAAATGAGCATCATGTGGTTAATTAATATATAATTTGTATTTATTTACATACCAAAAAGTATGCCTTTTTGTAATATAGCATGATCAAAAATTGAGTTCTTTCTGAATCATTAAAACCTTTCCAATGAGCTGTTGGACTGTGGTTCACATCAACCTCGCATGTGTTTTTATACAGTGCACAAAGACACGCTCAGCCAACAACAATGGCAGATTTAGCCGTAAGCCCATCAATGGGAGAGAAGGTGGTTTGATGTTGACTTCCCAACTGGGGGTTGTGGTGCTAGGGACCTCTGTATGAGCCTGTGTTTTCATATGCAAGTTAATCATAGGGGGCCGATAGGCCTGTAGCTAGAGAAGAAACAAGTGGAGTAATTAATTATCATTGAGTGACAGTTAAGCTGTGGGGCAAAAGTCTGCCTGTTGTTGATAAACAGATAGGACTTAATTTATGTCGAAGTCCAGGGTATGTGCGCTTATCTTTGTGTGTTTCTATGTCTGCTTGTTTCATTGTGTTTATACATAATGCAGCCGCTACAGCTGTTGCCTCAAGCTACGTTTTTTTATTTAGGTCTTGCAGTCTTCTTAAAGTTGTTTCGTAGTGAGAAGATCCATCAAGCACGAAAAACAACAGAGGAGCAGAGGTCAATTGAGAGCGCCGAGCACATCAGAAGGAAACAATGGCTGCTGAATTATTGAGTCCTTCCTGTCCCATCAGCCATTTGTCCCGAGCTTAATGGGTTTCTTCTCTAAAAGGCAGCGTGAGAGAAGGGAAGGAGTTCACTTCACTCGCTTCTTTCTGAGGCAAAAGGAAACACAAACAAACTGGGCTTTCCTCCTCAAGACAGGAGCCTCCTGCCTCAGCTTGTTCAGAAACGCTGCATTCAAAAAAAACTCTTTCACTTTCTCTTTGCTTCAAACTGGCTGCATTAGTTATTTACAGAGTCAGAGCCCGGACTTGTCTGAAACATTGAGATTACACCACTATGGTGCACTGGGACGAGGACTAGGATGGAGAGGGAGTTTTTTTTAATACGCACTCACCTACACGCAGATAGGTATTGGAAAAAGAGGCATTGATTGACCAGCTGTCTGCAGCCGCAGAAGAATCTGTCTGCCAGCTTCTTCGATTAATCCACACTTCCCCTGGCTGCTTAGCTTTAACTCTCATCATGGTGCCTTCAGTCAATATGAACACAGCGCACACAAATGTACACACACTGTCTCTCTCTCACACACACACACATGGCCTTCACACCTTTCTGGAGCATGTGTGCTGCTGTGGGTTTTATTGGGTGGGCCGCCATCCAGCCATGAGTTTAGGAATCTGGTCTGTCAGCTGGCAGTTGGGACTCGGCAGGTGTCTCCTCAGCACAAAAGCAAAGTCAAGGGCCAATAAACAGCCACAGCAGGAGAACCCAGGGCCAAATCAATAGCGAGGCTGTGTATTCTCCCGGCACCAGCAGCAAGATCTTCCTTAATCTAAAAATTTGCCTGCTCCTCCTCGCTCTCGGCGGCGCATGCACCTCCGCTTCAGCGTTGTGGAAGTGACACGCCGTGGGCCGCGAGTGTCGTCTCTGGAAGCCGCGCCGTCAGTCGGTACACGCGCGCCTAAAACTGCAGCTGTTGTCCCCCCAGTGTCTGTTTGGGCGTGATTGCTGTCAGGTCATTCAAATCAACACATGGAAAAAAGCAGCCACCGCCCCCCACACACAGTATTAGCTGTGCATCTAATGCTAAACCGGTAATATTGTATCTGGTTGCGTGCAACGTTCTCAAATGGAAAGGGAGTGTGCGCGTCATGTGGGTTAAATGCTGATTTGCAACATCTGCAAAGTCAGTGGAAGAGATGCATGCAAATGTCTTGGGGAGTCAGTTGGCTGGATGAAGTTTGACTGAGTTTTGAGCGACTCGCAGTGAACTCAGATGCTCTCAGGCATGAGGTTACTATGCTGATGTTGTTGAAAATAACTCTGCATGTTAACTTTAAACCCTTGTGGAATGTAAAGGTCAGTTGGACTCGTGGGAGAATAAACCGAGCACCTATGAGGGCCGGATACCAAATAAATCATAAGGTAATAATAGCTTTAAATAAGACATTGAAATTGTTATGCAACTCAATTATAGTCATCATGCAATTAGAGGCCAACTAATGTTTTACTGAACACTGTGGTTAGAAATGCACAATGAGACTCAAGGTATAAAATGTGCATCAGCTAACAGGGCTATTGACTGATTTCTACAACATTTTCAGTGGTCTATTTTTACTCAACCTCAAAGACCTGATTTGTTTCATAAAATAAACATTGCATGAATTCATTAAACTCATTCTTAACTTAATAGCCAGGATATAACGGCGCAATACAATTAGCCTCTACCTCAGGTCGTTGTTGCACCTTGGAAAAAAAACCATTTTACAGCTCTCATTAGGCTTATCTCGCTCCCCACAGCTTTTAAATCTCCCACATTAGTACGTTTTTACGGTGGCTGGAAATGCTCTTCCCTTGGCCTCTTTATTCCCACTCAAGAGGCACATATGCTGGTACGGCGGGAATGTACACAAACACCCTTCGACTTGAAAGAAGCACGCTGTCTGCAGCAATCACCAGACGGGAAGATGGAAACCAAGTATACATGGCTCCCCTATAGAGTCCAGTGAAAAGCATACTGAGCCTTGTTGTGGCTGATTGGTGTTGCCTCAACCTCTCACAGTCAGTCTCAGCAGAGAAGCTGCTAGACACTCAGCACAGTCACTGTTAATGTATGTACAGACATGTTGTTACTTAGAATATACTTTTTTTTTTACAACTGAAGCAACAGCATGTGCAGCCTTGTGCCATAATCATTTTAGCTGACTCTCCCACGTCGACGACGTCTTGAGAATAGAACGAAAAAGGGATTAACTCAACCACGTGTAATAACTAATGATAAGCCTTGCAAGAGGAAGATTAAGGATGTTCATGTGTATCTACAGGGTTGTAGATTACAATGCACCTCACAAGTTTCATCCAACACCATATTATATAAATTCTTTGGACAGCGATACCATATTTGCTGATATCAAGTCTGCCTCAGTACGATTTTGATTTGATTTATGGATGATATGAGATGTTATCATTTCCCCATTTAACACAATCATGTACATCTATAGCACTCACAACAATCATACTCCAGAACACATTCAAGTAGTGGCGTATAACATCCCATTGGACAAATCTGTAGTAAATCTACCAGAAGAATTTCGCAAATATATAACATAATCTACTTAATTTACATTAATGTACCCCTTAAATCAGAACTGTTTTCATTCTACATCTTTAGCCAGAATAGATTAGATTTATGTAAAACATATGCATTTCATTCAACTATAACAGCGGCAGACTAGATTTGGAGAATATATCAGTTCCAGCTGTAGTCCTGCACTGCAACACATTACATACATTTGCATCATTTGTTTTGCCAAACGAGTGTTAACATAAACTGCTGTAACTCTGTTGTCAACTTTATTAAGAAATGAAATGACTTCTGCTTTTCGTTACAATCCAACAATAGTTTTGAATATATTCATGGCTGGGGTCAACGATCAGGTCGGTTTCTGGGCCACCACTGGCTACTGTAGTAAACTTTAATTCTCTTCTCCTCATACAGGAAGGGCTGGCACACTCTTCCGATTTTGGAGCAAACTTAAAAAAAAGTATATGCAAAATTTAAAAAAAACTGACACACTCTTTTTTTTTTCTTCTTTTTTTCAATGAGACAGGGACCTTTATCAAGACTAGTTGGCTCGACTGCCACTTATGTTTAATAATTTGCAGTTCACCTGGTGCCCCAATAAGGAGCTCTTTTTTATCCATTGAATGAATCAAGAACGCTAAATCAAATTGTGGCACCAAGAAAGAGAAATTGTGAGATTCTCAAAGATCTCCATCACTATGATTGGCAGCAAAGAGGCTTACTTGTTACTTGTGTAAAATATTGTATATGCATTGTCACATGCTTTTGGTCATTTACTTGCTTATGGTATTTTAAAAATGGAAATATAGCAATACTATTTACATAGTTTTCTGCTTAATTTTAAGCAATGGGCAATTTGTAACATTGGATTTCTCTTTAATGCTTCAGAATATCAATGCAACAGTATACTTGTACCAACCTTATTATATTTAATAAATCATCACCACAATTGTCCTCTTACACAACAGAGAACATTATTCATCATTGTAGTCTCTGCGTCAGAACCTGATCGACTGTAACGCCCTCCTGATTAAATTCTCAGTGTCAACTCCGCCCTCAAACATTAGAACTGCTTGTTAAAAACTGCTCGCTATGCACATAACATCACACAGAGCTTTTGTTTCTGAATTTAAAGCTATGCAGATTATATATATTTCATATTCCATGTACAATATTTATGGGTGAGAAAATGCTTTTGTGGATATAAGGCAAGAGCTTCTAAGATAGCTTTTCTTAGGACGGAGGGGGAACCTCCCCTGTGTGAGAAGTGTTATACACACCATTTAACTGAGAAATTGTGTTTCCTTTTCAACACATCTCCGCAGCCATTAGCCCCCGCTTGCAGGAAGTGTTGGTCGTCTGGCAGTACAGCCACATGGCTAACAACCTTTATCACGACTCGGGATACACCCGGGCTCGAACAATTACAAGAGCCTGTGTTCTTGTGAATATGTGTCACATTAAATTTGCTCTGACAGGAAGGAAGGAGGGAAGTGAGGACAGAAATGCTGTAGGGATTAATGTTGAGCTCGGAAGCCCATTTCTTCAAGGCATTAGCTGCCTGGTGGAGCGCTGAGGGCCTGACAGGGAACTATGACACAGCGTGTTGAGCCATTTGGGGGTGTTACAACTGAGCAAACACACACACACACACACACACACACGCGTTGTATTTCAAACACCAAGTGTGTGTCAGTGTAGGCTGCCACACAGAGTGCACACCTATCACTTGAGAGAACAGGTAGCACCGAAGTACTTTGCCGGAGACGGGATCGTTTTTCCAGTGGTATTATCAAGGAGGACGCACCTTGAACTGTTTTATTTTCAATCTGGATAATCGTGTAACAAATTAATAATCATTACATCATTACAGAGTACGAAATCTGAATAAATGGGAGAGGACGCGTTGTCAAACTTGACCCCAAGCCAGCAAACAAAGATGAAAAATAGAGGTTGATAAATGATGCGGAAAAGCAAAGACCCATACCCGTCTCTGTTGTATGTAAATAGGTTTAGCCTACAGGTTTGGGCTATTCGAAGGCACGGAGCTCTAAAATCAGTCCAGAGGACTTCAGATTGGTGTTTTAACGCTGTGACCTTTGAGTGAGTCGAACACATGCAGACAGCAGCGTGGAGCCTGATGAATAGCTCGGGTCTTTTCCCAGCTGGGAGAGCAGATGCTGAGAGGAGAATCAGAACATGTTTTTCTATCCTCCTGCACTCTCTTTCTGCCTGCTTCTAATCTTATATTAGAGATGGAGAAGGGGCGAGGGGGGCGGGGGGGTAGATGTGGGGCTCGGGAGATGACACACTATTAACTCTCCTGGCGTTAATCTTAATGCCTCATGCTAGACGACTATACACAATCCATTTTAATGCAATTAGCTCTTGCCAGGAAGGATGAGTTATTCAATGGGAGCATAATTGCATCCTCAAGTTTTTACACTGGTTCATTCCAGGGATGTGATTACTTTCATACGTGGTTTAACACATGGCGCCACTGACACATACGATATGTACACACTCTGAGGCACTCATGCAGACATACGCAGTCGTATAGAATTAGGCTGACGTGCAATACATCACGCAATTTTACCTGATTATTCTAAGTAGAAAAGTAGAATTGGTCCGCATCAGGTTTCATCAGCGTTGGCATTCACACAGAAGAGCTATTGAACAGTAGGCCCAGATGCACTGGGTCTGGAGATTGATGGGCTGGCTGTGGATGTGTCACCCTGAGGAGGACAACTGTGTCTTCCTGCCGCTGTCCTACAGAGCCAGCTGCTTTGTATTAAAATCAGAATGACAAAAGCTCCAAACATAACTCTTTGATATTTCTGAGGAAGATAAAGAACGATGCAGGAAACACATGCCGGCATTCTTCTTCTCACGACGCCATCTTCAACACATCCCCTGACTCCCTGTCCAGCTTTGCTTCACTTTCCTGAATGTCTGTTTTAAAGTTTGTCATAGTTCATTGATCAGGTTTTTGTTTATGTTATGTAGACACGACAAAGTCAAACTTGCTTCTTTTTTTTCCAAGCTGATTCCTCTCTCCCTTTAGGGTAATGGACTTTGAAAACATGAGGACGTTGCAAGATGATGCCATCTAGTTGAGAGCTATTGCAAGGATACAAAGCACAAAGAGTGTTTTCTCAAAACTTGATAAATTGTCTTGCTGCTCGTGGTGAATAGCTTAAGCACTAAGTCCCCGCTTGCCTTCCCTCATATTGTAGTATATTACACAGAAGGCAAAGACGGAGGGCTTACAGCATTGTCCCTGTGAGGCCAGTGCTTAACCACTGATGTCTGTGTAAATAAAGGTTCTGTGTAATGGGGAGGAGAGGGATGGGGGGACATAAGCCCAATGAGCTGCCGCAAGGGAGAGCGTTCCTCTGCTCTAAGTCTATAAATAATGGAGATGAAAGGGAACTAGGCCTTGAAATCATGTGGAGTGGCCCTGGGCAGCCCATGGGTGGAAGCAGGCCCTGTGTCCACTACAACTCCAGTCCCAGGCCTCTAGTTAAATTTAGCAAGACAGCAATGCTCTGCCATTTGCAGTGGGGGGGGGGGGGATCAATTATTGTTCAACTGTTTTCACATTGTTTTAGCTAATACACAGTTGTGGAAAGAGACCAGAATACCTCACTGGCATTTGAAAAGTTTGATTAATTTTTTGTTGGCATCCAGGAACCACATTTGTCCTAAAATGTTAACAATTATGCATGACGTAATTAAATCTTGATACTAGCACTTAAAACAATGTTGTTGAAATTACTCAGGCAGCCTTGCGATGGACATTTCTCTCTCAAGTTCTGAAACGGATGGTTGCACTCAAACCCCCAATTCTCTGACATGCGGTTTTTGAAAGGTCGGGCCCTCGGTGCTCCTGTGCTGAGAGACATGTGCTCTTCGTGGCGCTCCCTCGCATGCCCCCGTTTGCCCGTTCAGCAGCAGTAGGAGCGGCACCACGTCCAGATGCATTGACCCCTGCTCTGTGCAGCAAATCGCTGACAAGCCGCTTTTTCAGGCAAACTCAACATATTTATTACGCGGTGTTGCTTGAGACCCTTAGAGGGTTCGACCCGACCCCTGCAGCAAATGTGACCTTGACTGCAGCAACTGGAAGCTCTCTGGTACAGACAGATGTCAGAGTTTGTCACAGCGACACTGCGGCCGGAGGTCACCTATGATGGGACACACACACCAAACCCCCGAAGCATGTAAGGCTTGATATGACTGACCCCTGCACACCTTCAACCTCCAGGAAGCTGGATCTGTCATCTTGACCCCTCTCCTGCTGTGAAACTACACACACACACAAGTCATCTGGGTGAGCTTTAATGTATTGGAGCATCAGGTGCCTGCTGGACAATAGACACATACAGTAAATGTGTTGCGTTAATCCCGGACTGCTGTAAGCCATGCTATGTCATCACACTGACCTGCTCTCACAGCCTTGCTTCTTGTTTCTTTTGTCATTGCTAGGATTATTTAGATATGTTTCACCTCTAAGCTGAATGGATGCTGTGCGAGCGCATGCACACGCAAGAAGGGTGAGCTAATATGCGTCTGGGCACAGAAACATTCTTTTGCTGCCTATTATTTCTTCGGCTGCCGCTGCATTTGACGCTGAAAATTGGCACAGAGGTCCAGTGCGGGGAGAAAAATTTACATGTCTGCGAGTGTGATTCTACATAATAACCCTCAACGTAACCCACTTCACAAGAGAAAAGTGACGCCCAGCCAGAGCTAGTTTGTCTCTGATCGTGCTCTCGCCATGCTCGGGCACGTCCCGTGATGCAGACATCCCGCCAACTCATTTATAAATGATCTGAGAGTATGATACAGCCTTAGGAAAAAAACTGAAAAACGTGTAACTGTCCGAGTGAATTTCACTGACATGGTGCTTTATATAGAGCAGACTTCAGAGCGGAGAGAGCGAGACAGTGCATTCCATTTGGTGTTGAACTTCACTGTTGTACCTTTAGGCTACAGTCTTGGACACACAAGTCCCACTGTGACATTCATTTCCTTGACTTGGTGCTGCAGTATTTACCATTCTCTTCCAGCTCTCTGTGTACAACACACCTTTTCCAGTTATTGTCTCCGTCGTTAAGCATGCCACAGACAAAGCTTTTTCTAAAGAGGCAGAAAGTGCAATGTTGGGAATTAACTTTCCCTGTTTACCTCTACATATTTTTATTCGAGGAGCTGTGTTAATTTAGAGCCGCACGTCTCTGCATAATGGTGACGCTGTAAGCACCAGCCATCTCTGGTCTCGAAGTGGAACACTCTCCTTGTGTTTATCTCGGCATGTCCCAGGAAAGCATGTGGGGACTGTGACAGTTGCATCTCTTGTAAAACCACAAACCCACAGCTCCAGCTTTGGCAATCGTATAAATAAACAAGCTGATACACACATTAGCAGATTGACGGTATAGAATGACAAAACGATGAGCATGGAAGTGGAGATAAGGCAAGCACAAAGTCTCTGATGAAAATATCTTGATACACCAGTGCTGGTACCAAATACTTTCTCATAATCATTGCAATGAATGAGCATTGCTGCTCTTTAATGTTTTAAAAATGATTTGATCGTCTTTCTATCTCCTCTCCATCTCACCAATTCTCCTTTACTTAATTATTTTTTTTAATTAAGTTTGCAGTCCTGGACTCCACATGTGAGAGCCTGCTCTCTTGAGATAATCTCTAGTGAACAGTTTCCATTTGTCAATGGCACAATTAGTTTTCTCATCCTCTCAATTAGAGCTAAGTGATAACTGGTCCCTCCCGTGTTTCCTGCAAACACGCGGTTGTCCGGTTTCTCTGTGAATGACGGCGAACAGTGACTGTAATGAAATCTGCAGAAACCACAACCAGCCAATATTCTCTGCTGTCTGGACCGCAGTGACAGGAAATAAAACTGAAGGTCCTGCAGCTGCAGCGCTATTGACCCCCTATCAGCAGCAGCATATGAGACTTATACTAAAGATTGACCTAATCGTTGTTCTCTGTGTGCCATGCAATGCTCTCATATAATTCTACTGGACATGCAGAAGAGAGATCAATTTGACAGGAAAAAGATGTCATTTTGGAGCTTCAAATAGTTTGACTGACATTCCCAGCAAAGGTTTTGTTACGGTGGCGCTGAAAGGTCAAGGTAATAACGGCTGTATCCATTCAGCAATTTTATTATTGATAGTTAGCCTGCGGGTCTGTTGTATTTGAATCATACAGGAACTCTTTAATTGATGAATAAAACATTTTCAGAAAACCTTTGACATGCAGGTTTAAGATTATAGGTCATCCTCAGAGTGGAGACTCCCAAAAACTACATCATCAGTTGTTTTGGCAAGTGCCCCAAAACGACATATTTCTTCAGTATGTTCCAGAAACCAAGTCAAAGTAGGAGGTACGGGGGCATTATTATAGTATACAGCTGCAGGCTGGATGACACAACTTCAGACTTAACAACATGGACCACTATTCGCTTACGGTTTGCCTCCACCGTCATCTAGGTCCACAATCATTCCCAAACCATGGCCAAGTGGTTATTATTATTATAACTATGACAACAAAGCTCCCTTTACCTTTTTTTAATTTTGATGTTTCAATTGTTTTTGTGTTAAAACCTTACCAATCCCTGTCAGATTATGAAACAGATTTATTGGCATGTTTTCAGTGCATGCATGTCAGCAGAGAAGAGGGACCCTGCTCTCACAACGAAAGCGCATTTGAGCCATTTACAAGTAATCAACCATCCATAAAACAACCATTTATAAAGCAGAGCACAGGCCGCTATTGAGGTCATTCTAAATTTGAAACTCTCTCTACAACCTGTTAGCTCTGAGTCTCAATCAAGCTGTCCTGCGTTAATTTTTGACAAGGCAATGCGCTCCAGGGTAAAGCCCAGTGCATTAACCTTGCCCATCCTCCTGCAGCATCTGCTGCAGGGCACGCTCTATCAAGGCTGCACCTCCTCCAGAGGAGTGACGGGTCCTCCGTCGCACCTCTGCCTCAACGCTCGGTGCTGAAGATGGATAGGTGTTGGCCCCGGTGAACTACACCGGGCCCTCTCTGCCACGGGCCTGCTAGCTGCCAGACCACCAGCTGACCAGGCCGGAGCTGACGGCTGCCTGGCCCGGGCGCAAAGTTGAATTAGCAGGATAGAGAGCTGCCAGCACTTTTTTGGGACTAGGGCCA
Source organism: Clinocottus analis (assembly GCF_023055335.1). Taxonomy (NCBI): domain Eukaryota; kingdom Metazoa; phylum Chordata; class Actinopteri; order Perciformes; family Cottidae; genus Clinocottus; species Clinocottus analis. Next base: position 10,280,045 of record NW_027176042.1, on the reverse strand, counting down.
CAAGCCTCACAGCAATTCATTTGCAGGTATGATTCTGTGTAAAATTAAACCCACCTACAACATGTAGCTACAGTGTTACAGTAAGAAGGTGACTCCAAGGTGGCACCCTACTGTTGTCTGCAGGGTAATGAGCTCGTGTGATTGATCTGAGGCTGTCAAGGGACATCAACCGGAGTCCGGCCAGTAATGCTCTCAAGTCAGCGTGGGACCACCATCAAAGGGCAGCTGCGCTCAGACACGAACTGCAGGGATGTACTGCACCACACTGCTCACTGCTTCAGACCTCTAGAGCAAGAGGCCTGAAGAAATCACACACACTGTTTGTCTTTCTTGTTGAAGGGCCGGCTGTGCTGTGTTCAGAAACTTAAGTGTTGGTGTCTGTGTTGCGGCAGACAGCAGTGTGCTGTGGTGTAATGTTTTCCATTTTCCTGAATAACCATATGATGTGGTAATTGCATGGAGCCACAGATAATAACAGCTGTGGAGAATGTTAGAGGACAAACACATTTTTTGTGGTTTTCTTTGTCAGCTCTTTTTGTGCCATTTTGTCTTTTTTTTCCCCCTGTTGTTTTCACACATTTATTGTGTGTGCGTCGTGTGTGTGTGTGTCTCTCAGGAGCCTGTGTTTATAGGCACAGTAAGATTACCTCAAAACGGACTGCTGGTCTCTCTTGGTAGGACATAGAGTTGCCATTGTTCAGGCCCTGGCCTCCTACCAGCTTGCCTGGTCAACCATCCCCAGCTGAGTGACAATGGTTCTGGGCAGCAAAGGAGGCGGTTGTGACTATGGATGGAGGTGCTGCTGAGGGCGGTGTAGGCACTGTGGTAGAGGAGGAGGAGAAGGAGGAGGAAGAGCCAAAGAAGCTGTGGCTCCAGGGACCGTGGGTCACCTGTCAGCGAGGTGGCAGAGCGGACAGGCTTCCTCTGTGCTGAACTCTTCTCGCTTAAGAGCCCAGTAACGCTTAAATACCACAAAACATCTAAAAGCGTTGCTGCTCAGTGACTGCTGAGCTCAGGACGACACGTCTGATACGCCACTGGGCCCTGTGGGGCAGCAGACTGAGGTGTAACTAATACAAGAGATCATGAATAAATGTGGCCACCACTTGTTTTTAAAACCCAGGACAATGTTGAAATGGTTGCCTTTTGCTTCTGTGATTGAATTCTGTGATACAAAAAACACTGATCTGTGGGTTAGAGGTATTGCTGTCGCCCATTTTTCTTTTTCATATTCCTTTTGATATTGACGAACCTTGGATGAAACTTGGATCCAGTCATATTGATGAAAAAGATTTGTGGCTGATGACGTAGGCTTTAACAATGACGGCGAGATTACATGTCTCAGCGCCCCGGCTTCGTTTGCAATCTTTGTGGATATTGTTGGAAACTCCTTGTGACTGTTATTAGCGCGTTGTCTGTGTTGGGCAAATTGATGATATATATCTGCAGCTGATCTGAGCTCCCAAGAATCCAACTGGAAACCCTGCAACTATTGCCACAGTGATGTACACCCTTTGAGGGGAAACTCGGACTGGACTCAATTCACAGGGAATTGATACTGTATACTGTGTGTGTGTGTGTGTGTGTGTGTGTGTGTGTGTGTGTGTGTGTGTGTGTGTGTGTGTGTGTGTGTGTGTGTGTGTGTGTGAATGCATCCATACCATAGATTCATAGGCTCCTATTTGACACTTTTCTTCCTTAAGGTTAATTGAATCTGCTGACCCCAAAGATACTCTGCTTTTTTTTCGTTCAGGAAAAAAAAAACATTACTTTCACTTTCAGCAAAGACACAAAACAGTCAAATTCAACGCTGTATCACAACGTTTACTACTAAAGTGGCGTTTATTTTGTTGCTTTGTCATCACAAGTTAGCTTAAGGTATTTATTTTATACCATACCTCAAGCTATCCTACTTTCTTTTTTCTAAAAAAAAATGTAAAACGTGTGCTGCAGGTGGAAACTTTTCTATGAAAACATTGTGTTTCTTTAAATTATACTCCACTTCGCCACCATCGATCAGTACTTCTGTGTGACGGCAGGAAATCACATCATATTACTAGCCCTTCGCTAATGTTATTAGCGGATATTGTTCTGCGGCGGAGGGTGAACTTGCCCAGTGTGATGAGGCCCGATGATGAATTTGCCCTGTTGTTTGGAGACCGTTAACTGACTAGAAAGATTGACCTGAACCAGGAGCCTTCTGGGCATTTATTGATGTTCCCCGAGTGTTATTCCTTTAATGACTGCACTCTGATCATTGCCAACTTTATGCCTTGAGGGAAGCCAAGTTGAGTTAGCAAAGTTAGACTAAATAGAGTTTTAGAGGTTGTCACAGAGCAGGGTTTACGTGCACACATGTGGTCTGGCAGTGTGTTTACCCTCTGGACTGCTGTTTTCAGTGAATGTTTGCGACGACTGTAAGGGCTTTCAGATAGGTAAAGGAGAGCCAAATGACTGGAGGGCTCAGTTTTTGTACATCTGAGGATGCCGGGCCTCTCTTGGGGCGAGGCCTGGCAGTTTTAGCTAAGGGAGCCTGGGCATGGTTCTCCATGAAGTCCTCTAGCTTTATTTTCAGCAGCCTCAAGAGGTACAGAAAAGGGGAAAGGTCAGAGGGTTGGGAATTACCCGGAGTTTCACAATTTTTTTGCCAGCAACTGCCTTTTCTCCTTACCTCTTTTTCCAATATACTGTATATCTTCCAGTATAGAATGTGTGTGTGTGTGTGTGTGTGTGTGTGTGTGTGTGTGTGTGTGTGTGTGTGTGTGTGTGTGTGTGTGTGTGTGTGTGTGTGTGCATGTCTGTGTGCGTAGCTACTCTTGCAATAGCCTATGCCCTACATAGGTTTAAGTGTAGTCTGTCAATCAGTGCACTCAAGCAGTCCCAAGAGTCAGACCCTTACCTGTTAAATTGACTCCCTCTGGCCATTTTGGTAGAGAGCTGGGGAAAGGGAAGAAACATACAGCGCAACCATAACAACCCTGCTGAACAGAAGATGGGAAGCAAGTGTATCACACATTTTCCTGGTCACCTGATACAGTCTGCACAGCCAAGGAAGGAGCAACAACATGGTATTAAAGGTTTACCTGGGAAAACCACACTAGATGTCATTTGGGTATTTTAATTCCTCACTAAATAAACAATTTACTCCGGTTACTTGCTGTTTTGAGTCCGACATTTCTCTCTCTCTCACTCTCTGTCGTATCCCAAGTCACGAAAGACTCTGCAGCTGTTCCTGTTCCATGTTCGTTTTCTTTGTTTCATAAATAGAAGTCAATACATGGTTAATCATCAAGTTCATCATTTCAGTGCAAGGCTACCTGGAGCTTTACGATCCGTCCCATTAACTGGTTTAAATGTTTCACTCTTTCCATCCAACGACATCAAAACATCCAGTTGAAAGTCAGTGAAACCGACTCCGATAAATCGAGTAGTAAACTGTGAGGAATTTACGGTGCTGGAAATCCATGTCTATTTCTTTAGACTTTGGTTTAGTTTAGTCAGTGAGGCTTAATGCTGAACGACCACAACTTCATCATCACAGGCGTCGGGTGCAAGCACTTTACATAAAAGGGCGAAAGTGATGCGGCTGGTGTTTGTTTTCCTCCTGTGAAGGCCCTCAGTACTGCAGTTTCAGTATAACACTTTCAAAAGTTAATCCATCTTTAAAAATGTATGCTTGGATGACTCACAGCTTCAATTATCATCCATGATGTGTTTTTTCTCTCATGTTTAATATAGTCTGAATTTGTTTTAATTGATTTTCTCATCTTTGCATTTAATCCATTCAGCGTGACAAAGCAAACTGGAAAAACTAAGAAATGTTGCCAGTGATTTTTGTTGTCTGAAATACAATAATTCTCTCTCGCTCTGTCATAAATATTTGTGCACTACACAAACTCCATAACAGCCCTCATGTATCTAGCTGTTGAAGACTATATGCATGTCAATGTCTCACCCAGCCAACATTTCCCACATACTAATGAGAGTGCGTCTGGCCCATTGGTCGCATGTAAGCCAGCCTCATTGTGTCCGTGTGGTGGTGGTGACCTCCAATCCCTTCTCCATCCCTGCACCCACAAGCACACACACCCTGTACATGACCACCACCTCTGCAACCTCCCAGATGTGGAGCTGCCCAACAGCTTGGAAGGGAGAAGCATGATCGCACTGCATGTTGATTTGAAAACAGCCACTCGCCGACTGCCCACACAGTACAATGAGCTCCTGCCTGCAGGAATACACACATATTGCTTTGGTATAATGGAGTGAGGAATTGCACATTCATGCCTCAAACTTGATTATTGTTAGGCTTTATAATATAGGCAACATGTCGCATTGCGTGAGCAATAACAGCGAACGAGCAACTGCATGGTCGGCTGTGGGGACGGCCAGCAGCCTTTGAAATAAGACTTGAGCTCAACAAGAGGATTGAATTCAAACCATCAAAGTGCAGAGGGATCATTGTTTATCGCATGGATTTTTTTGTTTAATGCGCATTAGTAAACACTGTCTGACTTGATACGCAGGCCTGTGTTGCCAAAATCATTGAATGTGGCATTTGTTAAATAATCCAGAATGTATTACGCAAACCACAAATGCATTTATGCCTAATGATGTCATTTGATTACTTTGTATCACAGATGCTGTCATTTAGCCTTCATCCCATGTTCCATAAATACACATGTTCGAGCTACATGTGGAGTGTTTTTGCATTTTGCTCTGTCGCTTTCAATTGTTGCACACACAGCAGGAAGATTATAGCTATTCTAACGATGTAGGGATTGGAGAATCCATGAATACTTAATAAGTGGCGGGTAAAAAATAAATTTAAAAAAATGATGTAATAGTGATGTAAGTCAATGAAAGCCATTAATCAAAACATTTAAACCTGAACCTTGTTTTTTGCTTTAATTCACCTTTTGGTCGCACGCTTTTCAGTCTTCTTTGTGGTATATAGCAAGCGTGTGCTTTAATGTGTGCTCCTCTGTGTTTGCGTCAGGAAGAAATGAAAGCAGGCTGCGAGCTCATACTATACGATCGTCCAGGACGAGGGACTGTTTCACATCAAATGTCTGTTCGACACCAATGGCAGCCTTTCAACTGTGTGAATAAAACGTTGTGGATCCCTCGCACAGTCTCCCTGAGCTCTGCCATACGTTTACATACGAGGATCTGAGCCTTAGTGGGGCTGACAATATCACTTCATGACTAACTGTACGCACAGTGGCAATCCTTTGATCCCCTTCCCTTTGAGTTTGGATGTGAGACGCATGCACGCATGCACGCACGCATGCACGCACGCACGCACCCACGCACACGCACACACACGCACCCCCCCTCCACACACACACACACACACACACACATACACACAAGCACACACACACACACACACACACACACACACACAGACAATGGGAGGCGGTTGGCCCCGACCATGAGGGTGGTTGATGGACTAATACTTTTTTTCTTCTACTGCACTACAATTTAAATTCATATTGTACTTTTTACTGCACTACTGTGTACTGTATTTAATCAATTGAGCTGTTATTGTGCAGATTCTCAGTAGAGCCAACAAATAAATGTTGGTGTATTGTCAATGGTTAAGAAAAGAGTTATTGATCCTCAGGGGAGAGTTGTACAAGCCACATGTATGTACAAAAGTTTGATTTAGCTCATCTTTATCATACGCAATTTGGATAAATCAATACATGAGTTCCAATAATATGCTATTCTTTTACATTATTTCACTTTTGGTACTATAGGGTTGCATCAACAAGGTTAAATGTAATCTATGATTAGTTCTAATCTATGCTTTCAAAATGAGAACATCCAGATTTAGAATTAAGCAGAGCTCTGGTGCACAGTTCAAAACTATTTTGTGTTTGGAAAATCCATGTTTTATCAATATGATGCTTCCTTAGCCCAATTTAAATAAATAAAGTTGCACGCTGCCAGGACCTAATAAGTAGGCAATAAAAAAGGGGGAAACCTTTCAGATGCTGTGCATTATTTAATTAAACCCACACTGTTTGCTACACATCTATCTAAGAGTCAGTTCATGCTGGCTCAGCAGAGAAGCTCCGGTTCCTCCTCCTGTGAGAAAAACGTGTTCAATGAATTAATGGAGCAGTACAGCCAAATTATGGAAGATAAAAAGGACGACCGCACAATGAGTAAAAACCCTTTTTTCCCATGAGGAAAAAAAAGAGACCGTGGGTTCAATCTTCCTGTTCAGCCCCATAACGGGTTCCTTGCTGAACGGGCATCTAGAGAGAATGTCAGCAGCATCACACAACTGAACTGTGTTGAGTTTGTCCCTTGAGTTGCTTCAAGGAACTTGATAATGTTGCTCGTTGTGTCTTAAAGAAGGCAGAAATGGTAATTGTGTACATGCTCAAGTGTACATTTGTTTTGTTAATATTGGATCACAGAATTCAATTTAAAAACAAAAACTATATTGAAAAGAGTGGTTCAAATTGAATCTTTTTGATGCTGATAATGTTGAATACAGGACTTACTTGTAACTTGGTATTTCTACTCTAAAAGATCCGAGTAGTTTTTTCCCTGCTCAATGGAGCTAATTAGAGCTCGAGGCATTTAGTGATTCATGCAACATTTGACACATCCCATTGGGTCTCCCTTTGCCATCCACTTTCTCTCCTTCTCTCTCTCTCTCTCCCTCTCCTGCCCCCTTTCTTTCAATCAGTCACTGTGTATGCGCATGTCTCTTTCAGGCAGATGAGAATGAGACTCCTCCATCCTGTTCAACTCCATTAAGCAGCTAGTGTGCCTCAGTTCACCACAAATCATAATCTGCTCATCGTGAGGGGATTCAGCATGCATTGGACTTGGCGCCAGAGAGTCAGTAAGAGAGAGAGAGAGAGAGAGAGAGAGAGAGAGAGAGAGAGAGAGAGAGAGAGAGAGAGAGAGAGAGAGAGCTCTGAATTATTTGCATGTCACACCTAACACACTTCATACCTCCACCGTGTGTACCAAACATGTATCACTATCTCGCCACCGATGTGAAATTTCTATGGATGACTGCTTTTTCAATCTCCTCGGCTCCTGACTCACCCGAGGGAGGGGTCATATGAAGACCTCCCCCTGTGCAGACCTCACAGCGGGACACAGGAGGACTTGTCAGCCACCACTGCAGCACATGTTATATTGATAAATCTCACCCGAATTCAGATATGACAGGCCAGCGTGTCACTGCGGCAAAAGCCTATTCCCCTCATCTCCAAAGTCAGCAAGATGGATCTATTGCTGTGCCGCGTTAGTCAAAGGTGTACATGTTATTTTTCTGGTTTTGGCTAGCTTGTCGCAGCATTTCTATTGCTGGTAACAAGAAGTGAGAGTGACTGACGAAAAGGGAGAAATATACAGAAGGAAGAGAAATTCAGAAGCCAAAGAAGTGAAGATGTATGGTCACTGTCGGTTTTTCATGTGTCGCTATTATCCTCTTCTCCTCGCTCCACACTCTCTCAGGCCATTATTAGCATGCGCGAGTCTTTCGTTCCTCAGTGCTCTTGGGGAGGCTCTCACCGGGCCAGTTCATATTTAGTCTCATGAATGAAACATTCATAACTCAGGTATGTGGTCTTAAAAACAACAAGTGCCGCTGCTTCAGAGAGGCCTGCATCAATCACAAGCCTGGAGAAGCCAAGCATGAGGAAAAACAAGCGGCCTTGTCAAGGCGGTTGGGGCTCACCTCGGGGGTCCCCGCGGGGGTCACAGGAACACAGGTTCCGCAGTGGGATCCTCAGGAACTATCAACATCATTTGAATTTTCCGGCACCACCTATGTCTCAGTGGGATTATTATTTTGGCCTTTCAGCTGGTTTATCTCTTAAATACACAGAGCCAATACAGTAGTGAAGCCTCACGTTAGCTCTGCCTGGTCTATTTTCAGACTTCAGCTTCCCTCAGTTGTGTAACCTCGTTCTCAGCCCCCACTATTTTTCAGAACACATTTGTGCTGAATTATGCGTATGCATCATGTAATTATTTGAGAAATGCCCAGAGAGAAGGCTGTCCCAAGAGACTCAACTGTTATTATTGTTGTTATTATTATCATCATCGGTGCTCTCAGCTTGTCTGCAGAATAAATAGTCCGGCTCGCAATTGCAGGTCAATTGCTGATTAATCAAGTACAAACAAGGCCTTAGAAAGCCTGCCTCAAGAACGAGCACAAAGAGTTCCTCTGCGCAGCCACTCTGCTTTTCTCAAACCACATCGGAGCTCTGCCAGCTCTAATTAAACCACTAACATGAGTAAAAAGGGAGCACCCTGGGATGCTGTGACCACCCAGTGACAAACCTCAATGGGAAACTAACAAGAACCCCCCCCCCCCCCCCCCCTCCTCTCCAACCCCATCATCTTCCCTGCTTCTATCACTTGCAGCACGGCTCCAACTTTGATAATATTAAATAGTGCATTTTAAATTGCAGTCCAATTGACCGCGTCAGACTCCCTACCTCTTCAAGTTTCACACCCCTGCAGGTTTCCTTGCATGAGTAGATCAACACAAACATAGTTTGGATGTCCAGGGTAAGTAGAGACTTCAGGAAGAGACTGGCACTTACTGACGCGTCCAGTAAGAGGTATACAGCGCATTACAAGGTGGCAGGACACAATTTAGGTAAGCGCAACAAAAAAGAAAAGATCAGGCTGATTTTGTTTTCGGTTGCGCCCATGATGTGCACAGCGGTCTCCTGCGTGAAAGTCCTGTGTTTTGACCCATCTGTCCGCTCCAATCTGCTCTGTAAACAACTTTGATTGAAACATATTTGTGTTGAACGCGGAAACGTGTGTGTGCGCACCTCGACAAAGCCTCCCAATTGACTTTGCATTTTATATTTCTGTGCGATCAGGCTGCCCTGGTGCCAGGGAGAAGACGCAGCCTCAAGGTCTCCTCGCCCAATGAAGATGGGAACAGGTGAACACAGGAAAAGAGAAATTAGTAACAGTCTGCTCAGTCACACACACGCATTGGCAATTGCCGTGTCCCAGAAGAACACACACATTCTGCAAATTGTTTTGGCTTAAAAACACAAAACACAATTTTGAACGGGTGTTATATTGTACATACTTGAAAGTGTTTGGTGAAGTGCCAGCTGGTGTATCCAGCAGAGCTCTTCTTGCAATAAAAATGTGTTCCAAATGAGAGCCGGTGCACAGCTTCAATCAGAACGGAGGGCGAGGGCGATGTATTAATAGTGTTGGCACTCAGAAAAATTCACTGAAATGTGGTTTGGATTTTCTTCAAGTCTGTCATCGTGTCAAATGTATAAACAGTATGTTGAAGTTGTTATTGGTTATCATCCATCCCGTATATTCTGAGCATACAGTGATCCCTCCCAATAGAACCAGTGGGTAGCAGATATCCCTTTTTCTTACCGCCAGAGTTGCAGCAGACACTGAGGTCATGTTTCTGGATATATGGGATTTTACATTCACAGTTTTTTTTTGGCCACTTCAAGGCAGACACATTTTAAAAATCCTTTATACTGGCATATTTACAGCATAGTTGCTGAATAAGGAAGGGATCGCTTCATGACCAGTGTGGAGGAGGAACAATTACAGCGACCATAACGTTTCAAAACCCATAGGATATTTTAAAATCTATCTTTATACAATTCTCTCCTAACCTATCCTTTAAGGCTGATAAATAGCAGAGGGACTGCCATGTGTTATTTTCTCCCAAAAGTATCATTATTAGGCATGTTTGAATATATACTGCATATGTCATGAATAAATACACCCACCCTGGGTTGCTCTGCTATTTTCAGAGCCTGAATATATACAATCTTAGTCAGCATCATTGACCGGTGCTATTTTCCTGTTTCCGCGCAGGTTGCCTTCATGATGCAGGCGGATGTCACCTTAGAAAGAGTGTAGGTGTATGAGCGTAGGTGCTTTTGAAAAGAGGAGAGAGCGAGAGCGAGAGAGAGAGAGAGAGAGAGAGAGAGAGCGAGAGAGAGAGAGAGAGAGAGAGAGAGAGAGAGAGAGAGCGAGAGAGAGAGAGAGAGAGAGAGAGAGAGAGAAAGAGAGAGAGAGAGAGAGAGAGAGAGAGAGAGAGAGAGAGAGATGCAGACTGGGTCCAGCTGTGACAAAAGTGAGTCAGGCAATGGAAACGGGGTTGGTTGCTGCATTCCTACCTCCTCCTCCCTACTCTGTGGGGATTTAGTTATTGTGTATTTTCTCTCCTGTTTGGCAGGCAGTCTTGCCTGATAAATGAGCAACATTTGAATAGAACAAACGGCAGAGGAAATTGCATTCAAGAGTAAAAAAAAAAAAGTTTCCTCATCCTTTTTTTCTTTCCAACCTCACTTATTTCCTTTTTTGTTGTTGCTTCTCCTCCTTTGTTGGTAACAGCGGAGCAGGATAGTTGACAGTGCACTGTGATGCTACTCAAGGTGGGAAAAGAATGTAAGGGGGCATCTTTATGTCTGGCAAAATGGAAATGTTGACTGGCACTCACATACTGTACCTCTTCTCAGTAGCAGAAAGTTGTAGAGGGCCCGGTTCCTACGATGCCAGAAACCATGCAGAAACAGGCTCATTTTCTCTTTGAGATGAAGCAAAAAAGAAATGTCTTTCAACCTGCATCCGCTGCTCTATGCTGAGAACAAGAAAAGCTTTCAGTTGAAGTGGAGTATTCTGGCAAAAGAGCGAGCCAGAGAGAAACAGACAGGGAGGAAGAGGGAAAGTGAACGAGGCAGTGAGGTTGGTTTCGGGAGCCATTTCATCACTCATTGTGTTGTGAGACTGTCCCACTGTTTGGCTCAGTGATGCCAACTGCTTGCAGGAAAGCCTCCCGCGAAGTGCCGTCTATTGGATGTCACTCTGAGGCAACATAAAATGGGCAATTTTGCATAATGCTAATTCTCTTCCACAGGAGAATTTTTTTCTTCAGCCTCTGGACATTAATGTTTCTGCTAATGTGGTTCAGCGCCTCAACTGAGCTACAGTTACAGGCACACTGTCAAACCTGCCACTGAGTGGTTCAATTCCAGCCACTTTATTTCACTTCAATTCAATCATGGGGCATTATGATTGAATAGCAGTTTCCCCAGTGCAGGTGACCTCCCGTCGGGAAAATTATGTTTTGAATAATGACTCAAACAATGGCCGCCCCGACAGTGTCGTGACCCTTTTTCTTTTTAACTGTGTTGTTATTCCTGGCTCCACTTTTGGTTTTCTTTCGCTTGCCGCTCAGGTTTTCTGCTGGAAGGAGACACAGATGAAAAACAGGCATTAGTGTTTCTCAAAGAAGCGCGTTTGTGTTCAAGGAAGCATTTGTGTGTGTGTGTGTGTGTGTGTGTGTGTGTGTGTGTGTGTGTGTGTGTGTGTGTGTGTGCGCGCGCGCTAATTGCTGCTGTGAGAGACAGATTTCTTTGCAGCCAGGAGCTCATCCCTGCAACATGACCCCCGAGTCAGAACTAAAAAGGGTCACCCAACAAGAGACCTTCATTATACCACCGCCACATGCAAATCAACCACACTGACAAACTCCGGTGTTTCAAAAAAATAAAAGCCATTTCTGAAAAGGTTAGAAGGGGCCCAAGTCTGCAAGTCGTCCTTTTCCAAGGTGAGCTCCCCAGCGCCATCATAATTGAAAATTAAGTATTTGCCGCGGTATAATTAAACGATGACTTTTGAACTCAAATGAGACCTCAGACGCATATTAAGAGATTAGGGGGCTCGGCTCTTCACACACACACCCACATGCTCTCACACTCACACATACGCGCACATGGTCAAACACGCGCACACACCAGGACGAGGTAACAAACTGTGGCAGCTTCTTAATTATCACCATGCCAAAGTCGTTAAAGCACAGCCTCCTACCTCACCTTTCGATTTCTGCAGCCCATAAGTTAAAGGAACTTCTCGTTTATTTTTAATTCATTCTCAGACAGCACCATAAAAGGTGATGGTTATAATAACGAAGTACAGGGCTGAGCAGCTCTTCGCGGATTAATTTGCGGGGAATTAGCCACAGGAACTTTGAGTTTAGCGGTGAGGTGGATTCAAGGAAAGTTGTTCTTGAAAACTCCTTTTTGGTCACACGTGACCAACCAGTTAAAACCACAGCATGGATGGGTTCGCAAGTGTGTATCTTGCGGACATGAGTATGAAAGGTAATCAGGGTCGCTGCTTTGCAGCCTAATTGAAACAGCGTAGTCAGAGTACGGCTCCTGCACCTTCTTTTGAAAGTGCTCACCAAGTAATATTATTTTCATTTACTGACCGCTTGCTTCCCTCATGTCTCAGTCCCAATTACCTCGCTCTGCGGAAAATTGTGAAATACAATTATTACTTTTACTATTAAAGAATCCTAATGACTCATAAATTAAAGTGGAAGATATTTTGATATGTGGATTAGGGAGAAAAATGCCGGGAGCGTTCTCCCATTTCAACAAATGGAATCATCAATGGAGTTTGGTTAGTATTCATTTTTTAGTGATGTTCATATAAATATGAGTAATGATAATGGATGTCGGCGTTTGCAATAACCATTAGTCTGATAGTTCTGATGGTTGCCGCAGTCACACTTCGCAAAGATCCCTTCAATGTATACAAAATCAATACACAAGCGAAGTAAATATCAGATGGCAGGGTGTGGATACCAAACCATCAGAAAATGATACTCACTGCTGTACCATTTGCTCTGCTATTTATGTCGTATTTCAAGTGTTGTGGGTCAAACGGCAGAAGAACTTGAGTCGAGTAATAGCATCCCTTAAGCGGGATCAGCACAATACCACAACACTCGCATCAATCCCTTTACACAAACTGGGAGGGGATTGGTATGCGTGATGCTTTGAGCTCGGCAGCAGTTTAAATTGATTAGCATGCAGTGTCTCCTACTTAGCCAGAGAGGAGGCCCGCATTTAAACAAATCACAACAGCTCTTAATCTTGGCCCCGAACGAGGGCAGAGCAAAGGCAATCAATAGCATTAGAATGCAGTTCTACTCCCACTTATCTTGGTCTCACTGCGTACTATAAGGAGCACGGAGAACAGGAGTCCTGAAAAGGGCTTAGTGCATAATTCAAGCCGAGCAAGCTATACGGTGATGTCAGGATATATGGAGCTCGGAGGGCACTTAGCACAGCACAAGACCAGCGCCCAAGCGAGTATCCCAACTGGCTGCTCTGGAGATTGAGTGAAATCTTTTGCGATCAACTGGATTTTGGAATTGTGTTTTTCCTGCAGCTGAACTTTATTCACTGACTGCATGGGAAATATTTCAATGACATATTACACTTCATTTTGTATCTCTCGCCTCCGTCCACTGCTGAATGTAGCCGCCTGCGCGCCGCGGATAAATCACTTCCCAGCCAGCTTATTACATGAAATGAAGGAATTCATCATGGTGACAGTCGGCCGTTTCGAGGCGTTCACTGCGATTTATCTGAGAGAAATTGATTGATTCATTAACACTGAGTGAACAGTGCTTTGCTGTGGGGCCAGCGCGGCGTACCTTTGCCGCACGCCACTGAACGTGTTGAAGGAACACGTCTCCAGTGAGGAGGTCCAAGCTGGGGCGTCCCCCGCAGCATGCAGGGGGCTCCCATGTGGCCAGCTCAGCTCATTACCTGGCCGGTCTAGTCAGTGGCCCTGAGCTGAGAGCTGGCCCGCTGTGGCCAAGAACAGAGAGTTCCCAATTAGTTCATCCATAAGCCTTGCAACATGATAGAGAATGCCTTAAAATATGACAAGGCGTTCTGATTGATCTGAGCTTTTGCACAGAGACGCCGCAAAGTAAAGTGCACAGGGCTGAATTACGTCTGGTAGAACGGCTGATGCAAGGCCTACAGTGAGTCAGATATGTCAGCAAGGAAGCTCTTTACAGCGCAGTAAATGTGGGGATCAATAGTTTGAAGCTTTGCTTGAGTGAGAAATCCTTTTCATATGCATTCACTTTCATGGGAAAACTTTGTGTCGTTTCCGAGACTGCAGTTTTCTTAAATGCGTGACAGGAATGATGTGTTTAACAGGGCTAAAGGAGAGATTTGACAGCTGATTTTATGATGGCTAAAGTTAGCCCTCCCTGTTGTCTCTTTATTCCTCTATTAATGTATGATGTGTCAATAATGCCACACTTGTGTCCCTCCGTCTGTGTAATTGCAATAGTGAGAAGAATCTAATGGTTTTGATCTGTGGTAGTGCTTTTTAATTTGAGAGTTTTTCAGTGAGGCTTCTTTGCAGCCAGATTGTGCATCAATAGTTTTGTGATTGAAAGTTTTCAGGTATTCCAGCAAGGCTGACCCAAATTCACCTAAAAGAGGAGCACACAAAATGCAGTGGGAAAGTTTTGCTGTGTACGCGAAGAAAAGTTTTAGCTACATGTTGTGACAAGGTCAGTGAAAGACCTAGTCTTGATGAAAGGAGAAAAAAGGGATGTGCCTTGTGATGAGTTATACCAGGAGACATAACATTATGGCGAGCTTGCTGGCTGGCAACCTGTTCCATCTGTCTTCTTACCCGACTTCCTGTTCCTTCGTCTCTTTTCATCCTTTTCATCTGCAGGTCTCGGAGGGCTGCAATAGAAGATTTCTTTAATTATAGACTCATGTATTGATAATGTTTAGAATTAACCAATAGGCCACTTAATTCATTAAATGCTAAATAAAAAAAAGATCCCAGATGCAAAAGTTGTCCTGAAAGCCATGTCCGTCATCCAGCTGGTCCAATACGGATACACATGCATTTCTTTTCAGACGTTCATGGTCTCCGTGGGATGAATTGTTGTCACTTTGTTGACTATTTAACTTTTGCTGTAGTGCCATCATCAGGTCAAATTTAAAATGTGTCCAACTCTTTGATTCAAGAACAAAGAAAAGCAAAACTGATGACTTTTCCTTCAACCTCAGCTGTACTCTGTTTGTAGTGCTAATTAGCATGGACTGCGTGGGCGTCTCCAAGCGCATTTTGGTTTATGTATATGCAGCAGTGCAAAGTGCACGAGGGCTGGGTGAATCGGAGGGTGTGATGATTAATAAATACACTCTCAGCCAGAAACATCACTGACACATCATCGCTCTGAAACCGCTGAGCCAATCACAGACCAGCAGGACAACGAGACCTCAAGAAATGAAGACATGCGTCTTCAGAGAGTCATACTGTGTGTGGATGGTCCAGAGAGGCACTTGGGACCAACACAACATGCAGCCAGAGGCAGATGGTGTTCTATTTTTTTGTTCAATGATAATACAAACAAGTAATAATGATATTGATGACGCTGTGGATGCGATTGCAGTAATCCTACACTATTTCAGTTTTAATTTAAATTATATGTCCGATCACATTGTAGAATGGGATGCAATAATATTTGCACCCTTAACGTAAAAACGCAAAAGGCTCTCTCTGCAGTGAGTGTTTGGTTTGTCTGTTCTGGGCTACTGTAGGTAGTTATGCACAAATGACAACGTATATATAAATACTGTAATTAGGTTGTGTCAATAAGTCCCACGACATCCTAAACACTGTTCCTTTGGATCAGGAGTATTCACTTCAGCGAGGTCCAGCTAGAGAGAATTTTCTCATGCAAAGGTCTGGACCATTACAATAATGTTTAACTTCCGCTATGATTTAGTGCCATACATATTATATACCCGCGCTGTTATATCAACCTAAGTATGTCAACAATGTTCTAATAAAATTAAATAAAGTAAGTTCAATTGAATGAATGTCAGATTTCAAATTGAACGCGATGAATTATCAATAATGCATACTCTATTAATACTTAAATGTGCTGGATTAAACTGTAAAATACATAACAGGAAGCTTTTGAAAAATGTGACTGTTTATATAAAGTACTTCGTTTTGCCCAGCAGCTTTATATTCAGTTCATTCAGGTGTGAAGGGATGTCAGTCATGAAAGCTACAATATCCGTTTCCATCCCCTCTTCTAAAAGGAGGGAATTGTGGACAGGGAGTCTCTGTGGTTATTATTAAACCACTTGTTCCCCTCTCTGTTAACGTCATTGTTGGGCTCTTAATTAATGCGTTATAGGACTCTGATCGTACTGGGTTCTTTATTTTTCTGTGCCTACATTATTTATTTGAGTGGGTACGCTCGCTGAAAAGATTTGTGCTTTCTCTCGTTGTAGCGCTTCACATTGCCGCTTTTAATAATCGCCACTCTCTCTGAACGTGAGACACACTGACTCTGAACTTCCTGTTGAATGATTGAACATATAAGGGTATGTCCATTCTTAGTTGAAGGTTCTGGTCAAGCGGTCCACATTTCACTTTTTGGAGAATGCCATGTGAAACTCAGATACTCTGTGTGTGTAATGGAACATTTCTACTGGCTGTGACAACGGTGCATTGATTAAATTAATGTCAAGATATGAGAACACTATGGCATAATTACAACAAAGTAAGACAGGCACACAAACAGAAAGTTACCAATAGAAATGAATAACTACAGCAAATATGACCCAGGTCCTAATTAATGAATATCAACATTTGCCAGCTTGTTCTGTTCTCCTATTGGTCCCTAGATAAAATATGTAATTGTGCTGCTATGCAATGGAGAGTAGAAAGCGGACATTCGGACAAACTAGAACAAAGGATGTACCACAATCTGTGTGTCACCCGGTCACTCCATCAGAGGCGTGTAGGCCAGCGAGGACGTGTCCAGCTCTACTCCTGATGTCAACACACATCTGCACCTCTCTCGGAGGGCCACATGCCACATTTGAAGGTGATTAATTAAAGTCCATAGAGGAGGCGTGTCTGAAGACATTTCTTGTTTGAACGGAGTTGGCATCTGTCTCGGCCACAGCAACTCGAATAATGAGAGATAGGAGGCATTTAAACATGCTGTCATTATGAGTCTGCATGGTTTTAAACGCAGCAGTTTGCCGTTACCAAATGCCATCGGGAGTGAAAATGGATAAATAATGGAGCTCTTCCAGAGAGGTGTGTGGAGATAAACATCGGAGTGACACAGTACAGTAACTATTGGTGATTTACTCTCCCCTTGTAGTGATCAACCATCTGTTGCCGAGTCTTGAGAGCTGCACTCTGATTTGATTTGTGTGCGAGAAGCAGCTGGTAAATATGGCTTTTGCCTTTTCCTCCGTTTAGAGTGCATATAGGTGTTGACAGATCAGAGCAATAATGTGAAAAAGAATGTGCAAATTACCGCATGATGAAATTAATCAAAAAATATCCTTCTTTGCAGCAGAGTCAAGCAAATGATTTCCAGTGCAATATGCCATTAGTTGCCATTGTGGAACATTTACGTGCACCGTGATGAATGCCTCCTTTGTGTGACAGACTTAATTGCAATAATTGTATACAATCCATAACAATAACAATAATTGTTGTTGGCCGCCTCGCTGCCTGTTCTCCATTTTAGTATGCTTGCCTCACCTATGTAGTTTTAGTGCAAAGGTGCACCAGCTGCCAGCCACTGAGGGCCACTGACCTCTGGTCAGTGAGCAGGGGTAATGAGAGCCCTTGCATGGTGCGAGCTGCCCTATTGAACATGTCACAGTTCACTCCGGTCAGATGACATACCTCCCTCCACTGTTGGAGATGTCTCTAATGAGAGCGAGGCCTGAGACATGAAGGCAGGCAGGCAGTAAGAAAATGGAGACATTCGAAGACAAGTAATAGAGTGAAAGATAGCATTGCAGTTTGTGTGTGTGTGTGTGTGCATGTGCATGTGTGTGTATGTTTGTGTGTGTCTTAGACACAGAGAGGAGTTGATGAGTCTCTAACAAGCGGCTTCATCAGAGTGAGGAATGAGCTGCCAAGCAGGATCTTTCTTTTGACCTACCTTGGAGAGCAATGGATGGATGGATGGACAGAGGGGTGGGTGAATGGATGGAGGGAGACGTAACGGAGAGAAATAGCGAGACCATCTACTGAAGTGCCGTGCCGGGGCTCCTTTCTTCATTGCCTGTCAAGGCAGCTCTTCTGTCTGCCAGGAGACAATCACTTATCTCCTAGCTCTGATCCCACAGTCACGACTTGGAGCACCACCAGTACACAGGCAATGACCAGGGAAATGATGCAGCGGATATGATGGATAAAGAGGATACACACGGTGACTGCTGCTTTTGGCAGCGTACCAGTCATATCTCTCCCCGAGCTGATGTGTTAAGGAGGGGCAGGGGCTTTTTTTAAGTACAATTTATGGATGAAAGGTAGATACCATCATGGAAAAGTGGTTACAGTAGCTCTTTATGCACCTGAAAATTGTGTTTAACCTTATTTTTACCCTGGATAAAATATTCACTGAATGTCAACACAATTCAGTTTTTCCAATATATTTATTTTTCTTTGAAGGGAGATTTTCTCTCGTTCTTGCTCTATCCCTCTCTCCCTCATCTATGTCTCTCCATCACAGAGCTCAGTGCACACATTGCTCTGTCATTAGTATGCACACTGAGTTCAGTCACACTTTGATGTGCAGCCACATGATTTCACAGTCCACTCTGGTGGCACAGATCAAATTTGCAGGTATGTAGGTTTTCATTTCATCTCAACTTTGTTTATACAAGACTCTAAGAATTCCATAATTTGGTAGCTTATAGGAGAAATGGGAAAATGCATGAAACACTAAAGAAATTCCCTGGTTCGTTTTACAAGCAAGTCGTCTTCGAAGAGAGAAAGACCTTGAGAATCAGCGTGGGCGCAAGTTCAAAACAAAGTCATGATTCCAATCTTTATAATTAATGGGTACAAGAGCCAGTGTCATTCATTACAGCTGATATTTAATCTCGTAGATAGAGGGAGAGTTTCTGTGACTGAATCATGGCATATTTCAATCCATGATTGATTCCTTTCTGCAGAGGATTGCTATGGAAGATGAAGTAATCACTCTCAGTCAAAAAAATGAAAAGAGTGAAAGTTGAGGCTTTTTTTCTTTTCACAGAGCTCCAGCATTCAGCGAGTCTATTCAGCGTGTTGCCAATGTTACAAAGTCTGAAAAGAAGCCACGGGGAGCTTTAAAAAGTTTGATTGCAATGTTTTCTCTGTAGACAGAGAAAATATTGCAATTTGTATTAAAAAAAACACTCCTGATAAAGACTTCCAGAATATAAAAGTATTGGTTCAAAGAGATGCCAAGAGTGAGGAACGTTTGTAGTTGTCTTCATCTGTGCAGGGTCGTGAGGCCCGTTAATGATAAACTCGTCAATCACTTTCATTATGAATCATCTCACCCATTGCTCTGGCACACGGTAATTTTTTCTCTGTTGTGGCTCTCAACAATAGAAACAGATGAGACTGAGACTTTCTTTCCCACTTGTGTTACCACATCAAGATGTTATCTGCGGCTTAAAAGCTTATCAAGCCGACAGTAATGATATTGAGTGACTGAATTGTGTGTTTTGATGGATATCGCTGTGAGTAATCTGATGCCAAATTGTGTTCCAGTTCTCATATTGTTACGATTTTAGAGTCCGCAAATAACTGCACTCCCCGACTCCTCTCATTTGTTCCCCTCCCCCTCTGTTATCTCTTGTCTCGCTTATAGTCATTTGTCATAGCTATGAATTTCTTTCCCACAGGTAGATAAATAGGTTGAAAACCCATTTTAGTGCTCTGTGACGAAAATGGATTATCATTGTCCGCTGTCTATTTGGCCCCTAGTTAATCTGTAGCACATTGTGTACTGTGCTGGATTGTCAATGGTCTCCATTCTGCTCTTTGATAGGATTGAGAACCCGTATCTAAAAGATATCTGCAATGCTTTATGAGGAAGATAATTAGCTTCAGCAGTAAAGAAACACCACTGTGAATGGTGAGAAACAGTAAAGACTTCTCTCGTCAAATCGTGTTCCACACAATTGCTCATTAATCATGTGTTGGGAATGTATGAAAAATATGCCCTCTTTGTCATGCCTTTACTCAAGGCCGGGTTAGGCTGGAAAACAACTCGTTGACCTGCGGTCCAACCACTGAAGTATTTAAAACGTTCTTTATATGTTGTACTTTCCAAACTTTCGAAATGACTACACTTGAAGTGAACCTTAAACTAATTTATTTTTACACACCTGGCCAGTCATTTTGAAAAGAAGAAAAATAAGTTGGTTGTTTTCTTTTGAATAGGCCCAATTAACAACAGGTGTCCTCAATGTGCGTAAAATACATAAATACATATGTCCTTATTGCTAAATGCTAAATACAAAGTATAATTTGTTTAGGTCATCCTCGGCAGGAATAGTACGGTTAGTAGCAGAGGTCTTATGGCCAAAAAGACTAATAAGTCTGAGCTTTTCTCTGAATATAATCCCCCTCCATAGCTCAGTCTTTTCTACATCTACAAAGGCCCTAAAGCACAGAGATGTCAATTTTTGGTTCATCTTGCAATTTAGAGACCTGACATCAATATATTCACATTGATGATAATTGATCATTTCTACATATAAAGAGATGACTATATTGTTACAAACACTATGGCAAATAATCTGATGGTTGACACATTTAGACAATGTCATAATATGAATCTTAATGTTGCCACCCATAGTTCAAAGTTTATTCTGTATATGAATCAGCAAAAGAGCTCGAGATATGGTATTCAGAATAATGTCCACCATTAAAAGTAAGGGAAGCTAATTATAAATGCTAGTTACCGTCGTAAAATAACCCTTTATTTGATCCATAGATTCATCTAATGATGAAAAGAAAGTGATTCAAAAGATGTTTTTAGTGCGTGACCTATCATCTAATAGGCAGATATAAATAAATGGCTGTTACATGATGAAATGAAATAAAAAATGTCTTCAGTCATGATGAATTATTATAACTCTTTTGACAGCTTCATGCTCCTTTCTTGTCCATAACACACTATCGTCCTTGTCGCTACCGAGAGCAAGGTTAGCCGCTTAGTGTCACATCTGACATCGTTATTCTGCATTGTCAGACCGGAGCTGAGTGCTTAGCACATTGATTTTCCTCCCTTTTGCTCTCGCTTAGATGAATCATCACGTGGAAGTCGATCTTTGGGGAAAGTGATCAATGCTCTGCCGTACAATTATCATCTTGCGCATGCATCATTTAAAAGCAAATAACCGTTTCAATACGGTGCTTAGTGGGAATCTCTTTGTCATGCACACGTCAGGAACATGACACCGGATAGGTAAACCATCGGCAGCGAATCACAGAACATGTGCACGAGCTGTCGGCTTTCGTCAATAGCTCTTCAACATTTGACCCCATGTGTAGGGTACAAAGTTAGCCAGACGTGGCACACTGTACACGCCTGAGAGCAGACTGCTTTGGCTCAAACGGGCCTCAACCAGCTGCTTGGCAAAGCAGAGTCACTTCTCACGGCCTAGAGTTATCCATTTGTACGGCACGCCCCTGCTAGCGCTTTACAATAAAATGAATAAATGAACTAATAAATTAAAAAAAGCATAAACAGACAAACAATGAGCGGTAGCCGTCTGCCTTAATGCTAGTATTAAAAGCATGATCTTGTTAACATTTATACATCGCCCAGTTATTCAAAATCATGTATCTCCCTGATTGCCTGGCTTTGCAGAAAGTGGGCAGATTATTTGCACCAGAGAGTGCCCTTTCTCTACATCCACTACTCTAGGTATTTTTGCATGCATCTATAATTTGATGTTAAGAGCCTGCTAATGCATAATGCATATTAAATAATGCATTGTGTGTAATCTAGGCAGACCTCGTCTGAACCGAAAGCAAAATATCGTTCCAGACCCCACATACAGAAGCGTGTATGCCGCGATTGGTGGTTGAGACCGCCACCATGTTCTTTCCATCACACCTCCTCCACTGAGCCATTCAGTGTCACACAGCATTTAAAATAGACCTTCGACCAGACAGAAGCTCTGACGTATCGTACTCAATGACCCTACGAAGCGTTTTATAACTTTATAACTGGCCATTTTCTGAACTTTTTTTCCTTTCTTTTTTTCTCTTTTGAGAGAGGTGAACTGAAACTCATGGTCTGCATTCAAGCCATTTTACAGGGCTCACAGCATCCAATTGTTTCCTGCCAGGGAATGTCACTTTTTGACGGCTGCTCTATGGAGTCGTTCAAAAAGTCAGTTTGGAGACTTTGAATGGACAATTTAGTTTCTCATTTCGCCATCCGGCTCTCATTTAGAAAGAGCGGTGACCTGTGTCATACGGACATTGGATGGAGGTCAGGCACCGCCAACTGTACTGCAGGGTGCAGTAAAACACAAAGAGTTGCACAGTACCTGCCTGGATTCCAAGGTTTGTGTTCAGACACACGCCAGTAGAGAGGAATAAAGTAAGAAACAAGACGTGATAAACAGGAGTTTGCTGACTTTATCTAATATGCCTCTTTATGTGACTGTGACAGCGCATAGTAAATTCTGCACAATAATGTTACTGCCACTGCACGACACTATTTCTGGCTTCACCCTCCTGTCATGGAAATAAGATAAGCGGGATGTAAGGGCAGGGACACGAGCCGTCTTCCACCCTCCTTACTGCAGGTTTTTATTTTGATACCACATTTAAAATGCAACGAAGCCCATCTCCATATAACATCTGCCATGCTTATAAAAGAGTATCCAACAAAGTTATCCTTACACCTAAAAGAGCACAGAAATAGGTTACATCCTGCATATATTTACCATAATCGCCCAGTTTTTTCCCCTTCATCTTTCAGGTAACTTCTTAGAACTTTTAATGTGTTTTCTCCAAAGCAGTGCTTTTTTTTGTTGTGTTTTAACCTGACAGCCATTAGTTTTCATTGCTTTTATAAACAACCATGTGGGTAATAAAAGCTTGAATTGACATTTAAGCTATAATGGTTGTCAGCAGCCCCCGTGGTGCCCCTCCCTTCACTGGGCTTGAGCTTGGCTGTGGGTCTTCTTGCGGCGGGCTGAGTCCATGACATGGCGAGTTATATATGCCAGGGCATTACAGAGCCCTTCTTAATCCGGTTTGTCACGCTGCTCCCTCTGGACTGGGGTAATTTCATGGTGCTGAACTGGTATTGATAGAGCCTTGGTAAATGAGGCACGCAGCAATCGTTAACTTTAATAACCATAAAGATGTGAGCATTGGAGTCATACAGGCCCACGAGAGGAAACCCATACAGGTGATTAAGAATCGACCAGGGCCGAGGCTAGCGGCACCTCGCCTCTCTTATTTGCACTAATGGAATTACCTGTTAAAGATGTAAAGAGTATTACCACCAATGGTGCAATTGCTGAACTATACTTTCCCTATTCAGTAAACTGGAGCCTATTTCCATGTCTCCATGCATGAAGAACACGTGATAAAAAGCAAGCTGAATACTAAGAGTTTCCTTTTTTTTTAAGTGTGTGTTTTTTTATGGCTTTCTCCTCAAGTTTGAAACCCGTTCACTGTAGGTTTCTGTAAGTTGGAGCCACTGTAGCGGTATTTAGTATTCTCTAACACTATAGCTCGATTCAGAGGTGAGCCGTGCCGGCAGAGAGGGAGAAAAAAACAAAAACATTGATTTGTGTGACTCCGGTAGAGTTGGGTCAGTAGTTCCTGTCAGTCAGCTTGAGCTCTGGAGCCTCTTTCTCCCCTCTTCCCCTCCCTCCCTCAGGTTTGTGGTAGCTCCAGGCGCTACTATAGCAGCTATGTCCACTTGTTTGTCTACTCTCATTACTGTGGGTGATGCTCCCTCAGGAGTCACGTGAAATCCAGGCCACCGAGGGGTCAGAGCGAAACCAGCCTGAAGCCGTCACACTGGCTGAGGTCAGAGAAACCGTACGGATCACTGCAACAGGCTGCGGATGGCCACTTGATAAATGATAAATCCACTCTGGCTCCTGATGCGACGATGACGCAATGGAGACAAAGGTTTCGAGATCGGATAAGCAAAGGTTAAAAAGGCTTGAGATTAATTTGGTTGTGAAACCTCCCACAGCCTGCTTTCCTCCCATTTCTTCCTCATATGTGTTTTGATGGTGAATTGTGCAAGCTCCTCAGGTAGCCTTCCTCCTTGAGGCTATCTTTTATTATTCATCGGTGGAAGTCAGCCCTCTGGGAAAGAGGCTTCAGAGTGAGAACAAGTGGCTGGAGCTCAAGCCTTATGGACGATTTACTCTCAAAGAACTTCCAAACTACTCCCATGTCCAAACCATAAGAGTAACGTCAACCCTTCATGTTTTCTTTCTTATGTGGGACACACTCAGTCGTTGTCTATGTCAACACCTCCTGACATGCATAACAGCATAGCTCTAATGTGCCCCATGCACAGAAATTCCTATGCATGCGGTCTCTCTTTGCCTTCCTCTTATTCTTGCCACTTCACACATCTCCTCAATGCTTCACGAGGTGTGATTCAGAGAGCATTAGCACCACAGACTTGATGTACTCTACCATGAAAATATAACAGTGTGGTCTAATTCTGCACCTCCCAGGGATTTCTCTTCACAACGTATTTATTTGAACTCCTCCTGTTACAGAAGTAGAGGAAACTGAGCCGTGAATGGGGGTTGTGTAATTTGCGATAAAATATATAAACTGTATCAGTTGCCAAGAGGAAGGACATGAAAAGTTGTTCCCTGGCACTGCCTCTAAGGCCTTCATTTGGAATCCATTCAATGGCGCTTTGTAGCGTGTTTAAACATTATCCTAAGTAATCAGGGGGAGTGTTTATGAAGTTCTAACTTGATGTTTAAGTAATGAAATGCTAAACTCTGATGAGCATCATTAATCATATATGCAGTGGGACAGCTGCCCAACAGACACTTTGATGCCTTTGCTTCTTGAAAAAAGATCATTAATATTCTGCTTTTTTGTTTTTTTCTTCCCTGAAGTCTGAAAAAACTAATCGAGACAAACAGAATAGAGAGTTTCTTCATTTTGGACATACATGACAACTGTTCAATCAGATGCATTTCATTATGTTTAAAACTGCACATCACAATTCATAAGAAAAAGGGTCATTCTCCATTATGTATGATTTCAGAGAGAGAAAAGTTGACTCAATAAGTAATCTGCTGCTTAATAAAACTCTACGGAGGTTTGAATTGACTTTTCTGGCGCACCGTGCAAAGAAACTTTTCTCACTTGTTAAAAAGGCTTTTTGGCAACAGTGAGAGTCTGAGTTTGTCTTTTGAATGCGCTCTTCTTCTTGAATAACAACTCTGTCGAATTTACATTTGTTAGCTTGACATTTGTCCACATTTATTTACTGACAACGGAAGCCAAAATGTATGTTGCCACCTGGGATGTAAATTGACAATTAGAAATGCAACTGTAACAGAGGAGCAGTGGGGAACAACAACAAGCCCACAAAAAAAGAAGAGTCGCGAAGAAAGACGGACTGCGGTTGATGCAGCAGCTGCGTGTCTGGCAAAACAAAAACAGGCACTTCAGCGTGCCGGCGGAAACCGCTCGCTTTCACCTGAGTGTGCACTGATTAAGTTGTTACGACGAGTTGTTGAGAGGCTTACGTTTTCCCGGCTGCTGTGTTCCTTCCCTCGACCATATGTCATTACTTAATAACTTTAGAGAGAGAGAGAGAGAGAGAGAGAGAGAGAGAGAGAGAGAGAGAGAGAGAGAGAGGTGACAGAAAGTGATTACTGCTGTTGGCCACTCTGCATAGATTATAGTTGTTGACGCTGAAGCTGAGCCATGATGTAGTGGGAAAATGCCGTTTGTTGGTGCGAGGGATGGGGGGAGGGGCGGAGGGAGATTTGTGGCGACATTGTCACAAGCACCTGCATTTATCTCTCTGCTTGAAAATGGCCAGTTGCAGTGATATCTAAAGGCAGTAGAGTGTGTTATTTGTTGTTCAGAGGATAAAAAGAAAATTGTCATTTTCATTTCTGAGAACGTGGAGTCTTTGTGTGATTAGGTCGTCATGGGTTTGTTCCTGTAACCTTGAGTTGAGGTTGCATTGCTTTATGGGTGATGCATTGAGGCTCTTGATGGTGATCGGTACGGCCGTCAAGCATTTGAGGTTTACAATATTGGCCCAAATAAGACAAGACCGATTATGAGACATCTGGGTTGTTTTTGTTTCACCAAAAATCAGTAATTGGAAAAACTCTTCTTAATGTTACAACACATTATTATGTGGGAAAACTTTCCCTGAGGTGCAAATAAACCAAGGAGAATAGGTCCCTTATTGTTGAACCCTTTTTCTTTAGTAAATATGAAACATGAAATAATACCCCTTAAGCATGAATCCCTTTTGTGTAGCAGGTCTAATAGTCTTCATACTTAGACTCTCTGTCCTATCGGGGCTCTTGAAAGTGGTCAAAACAATTTTTTTCGCCAGCTGTGACTCTAATTCTGAGCTGCATGGCAAATGGTTTGGGCCATGGTCCGCCTCTGCAGTTAAGACGTCTGAAGAGGCTTTGAACTCAGTTTTTACTCGAGGTGCAACGAGGGATCGGCAGATGGGCCATGACCGGTGAACCCACAATTTGGCGGATTGCAAATCCAAAATAATCCACAGAGGAACAACTTTTCAAAAATATTTGGAACAACACACTTAATCAGGTACTTGTTATATTGTAGTGTATGCAATATAAAAAGTAAATTAATAAAAGTGACAATAAAATAGATATTAGAGGGGGAATTATGACATTAGCTATAGAACTCTAAGCAGCTTATACTATATAATTAAAACAAAAGCTCAAAAATGTTTGCCTAATCGTTTGAATTCTGTGTTTTCATGCAAATAACCACAACGGAGAGCTTTTGGAGTTGTTGAAATATTATACAGACATGATCAGGACGGTTGATTTGTTTTGGGTTTTCTTTCGAGGGGGGGGGGGGGGGGGGGTTCTGGGCCGCTCGTGAAATTAGTTAGTTTGGAGTCTGGCTGTCAATTAGAAAGAAATATCATATTCAGCAGGTCGGACTCTTCAACCAAAGACATTTGAGTCAGCGCATAGTTTTCACTTGTCTGATTAACGGTTACAGATTATGAATGGGTGGATTGACAAATTGATTTCCTCCGTGGCAGCGAAACACAAACCTCCCAAAACTTTGTAGGTTAAACTGGCCTCACAAACTAAGGCCTGACGAACTCAAAAAGTCACACAATAAACTAACTTAAAGACACCAGGTTTGCAAAATGAATTCTGCATGCAGCTCATAATGCGACATCTCTGTGGGAGTCTGTGTAACAGAAGTACTCTCTTGATTTACAAAAGAATAGCTAATAGTACGATATATATCACATAATTGTCTAGTGCTTGAAGACACCCCCATTCAAAAAAAAAAAATCTTATATTCGGGCCATTAAGGTACATTTATTTTTTTAAATGTATGCAAACTGACTTTTTTGTTGTTTGTAAATGCCCCAATCTAAAAATCTCAATCGGTCCACACTCTGCAGGAAATACTCTGATATTAACTATGTATATTTATCCCGAGCTCCCATTCCTTATCCCACTATTTATCTCCACATTTTACAGCCATACCTCATTAACAGCTCCTAATTGACCATTGGGCTAAGCTGGAAACAATGAAGCATTGATTTCCTTAAACATAATCACCTCATCCAGTCATTTAATGGCTGCTGTCACTGCGGGCAGCCGAGAGAAAAATGACCAGTTAGTGGTCCCATCGATGCCCTTCACCTCCCCTCACCAAAGGCTAGAGTGCACAGCCACCTACTCCATCTTAGCAGGTTGCTTTAACCCCTTTAGTGGCCTGACAGGCTCCAAGCACGGCATCCATCACAAGCTGCAGTCATGTCTCAAGTTGTTTTGATCCCGTATTGCACCGTAATGCACACGCAGTTACTGTTGTGCACTTGAGCGTTTCAGCAGAATATATACATCATGGAATTCCCGAAAACTATCATATGCGTAAATACACACACGAACAAACACAGGCACACAGACAAACACACACAGAGATAATGGACCCCAGCCCGAACTCCCAGCTACTTAAATGAAAATACATCTCAACCAAGTGGTCATTTGTCGTCAAAGTAGCTCTGGTGACTGGCCCGGTGGGGAGTCATTGTGGAGCCGTTTACACGGCTCCCTCTTCCACGTACCAGATGGTTCGTAGTGATTGTACCTAATGTCCACCTGGTTGACGGCTGGACCTCCACTCATGGCTGATACCCACGCAAGCACGGGCGTATGCGAGTGTGTGCGTAAGCGTGTATTAGGGATACTAAGCTGATGGCAATAATTACACTAATCATCATAATGATCACATTAAGCAATATAATATGTTCTATGCAAATTACTTGGTATTCAGCCAATGTCCAAAAGTGAAACACAGACAATAAACACAACGGCCTTTGTTATTTTTATACCCCCATACACCTTGTAGTATATTGTAGTACATTTGTGTAGTGTAGATTGTTGAATGTGCCTGAAGGCCAACCACCAGTTTTGATGTATTCCAATAAAGTAAAGTACATCAAGCAACTCACTACTTGCTGGTGGTTATCGTTGATCTGTTTTTTGCTTTGAGTTCTTATTATATTTGCAGAAGAAAACCTTTTTTAGGCCATTAAGGTAAATCCTCCCACGTTCCCTTTGTGGTGGATTTCCTTCGAAACTACAGTAAGTCTACAACTATGAATCTCAGTTATGATTCAATGAATCCCCGTTTTTAATGCAAAAGTGTGACACTACTTCCTGTACAACTTTTGGAGTGGAGCATGGCTGTACTACAGCAGAGGACGTTGCACTCCAATCATTTGATTTGTTTGAGTATCATTGGATCAACAGCACTTTGTCTCACTTGTGACCTCCAACCCATGAATACAAGTTTACCTTTATAAACTGCCACTTCTCAAAATAACTTGTCTGATATCCTCAGTTTCTTTGAGAGTCCTCTTAAAAAGCAGAACCTTGTTCGACAAATCTATCTGTGTAATAAATGGTCAATTTGTGGACTGAAGTACTTCTGACTGAAATGGGGAAGACACACAACTTTGAAGGTACACAAACGTGCTTCTGTATCTTAAGTCCCACTAAAGAAACAAATCCAAAAGTCACCGATCAGGACACATTGCATCACATATCATTAGTGATACTGATGGTATTTATGGTATTTATGAAAGGGGTTTCCCTTTGCTGTTCCTCTGTTCATCCAAAATCAGGCTTTGAAGCTACAGCTGATTCAACCTGTATTCTCTGATGCAACGTAAAGTCCTCACTTATTCAGAGATCTGCTTTGACTTGAAAGCAAGTCTGCAGGTCAGAAAGCTGACGGTGAAATATTTAACAAGCAAACACATTGTGGGGATTGGGGGTTTTAGCACACTCTGGGGATTTTTCTTCTCACATTTATAGTCTGTGGTCTGCCTCCTCCAGCCCAGAAATATCTGACAACAAGCGCTGAGAGAGTGACATTAATACTGCACGACGGCACGGCCCAGCAGGACTGCAAATGTTTGCCTTTTAATCCAGGACTCGGCGGCCTTTGCTCTGGCCACGGCGGACATTGATAGGAATGGCAGAAGAAAACTGTTGCCAAACTTGTCTCGGCAACTGGAAGCTCAGCTCCGTAATTCATGACCCGAGCCATTTCAAACATTTGCACAACCACCCCAGCTAGAGAAACACACACTGGTTGTTGTCATGCCAGTGGAAGCAAATGCATCTTCCTACCGCAGAAGGATGTTCTCTGTAAAACTTGGTACGGCAGAGTGAAATAAGACACAAACCAGATGGAATATGGCATTTGGCTGTCTTCTTCTCTTTCTTCTTGCATTCCATCTTCTGTATATTCTGTGGATTGGAGAGGATGTGTTCAACCCACTTCCTCTCATCTCATCTCCTCTTCTCTGACCAGGGATGAGCTCCAGTTTAATTGTTGGACGCTGGTGTCTGTTGCGGTAGCTGTCAAGGGAAGATAAAGAGTTTTTCCTGGGGCGTAAGAAAAAGGGAGAGCGGTGATGGAGGGCCTCTCTCCTGCAGCTCCGCTGGCTGCATTAGCCCCACGCTTTATAATTGTGTGAAGGGGGCACTTCCAGTGGCTCCCTCATTACTCATTGGCATGGCCGGTCCCTGGCAGCCAGATACACCTTGTCCTCTAGCTCTCTCCCTCTCTCCCTCTCTCTCTCTCTCTCTCTCATTTCAGGATGCCCCTCCGCTCCATCACCCCCTCTCCCTCCCATGGGCAATCCTCCCTATTGTTATTTTGACCCAGTACCTCCATCGGCGCCTTTCCCCTTCTCTTTTCACTGAATTTTTTTGACACCCCCCTTTGTCACTCTGGGACCTATTGTACAGCATTTGCTCTGACTGATGTCACCCATGCTTTGGAGTTAATGCCTTAGTGTAGTGTAGCCTAAGACTGTATTGGCTCTGTCATGGGACTCAATGCCTATGACTGCCAGGTCTTCCCTGGAGAAGAGTAGACAAAAGTTTCATCCTTTTTTTTTAAATCTCATTGACAACATATGGAAGATATCAACAGTGCAAAGGCAGGCACATTAATTCGTAGCAAGTGCATGAGGTGGTCTTCGTCGTAGGCAGATTGGTATGGAGTAGGAACAGCCAGCACTGAGTGAGAGGCAATTAGATGACATAATTGAGATGCCTCAAGGGCCAATTTGTTACACATACTTACAGTGCAGCCCAATGATTGTGCTGCAGCGTCGTGATATGATGTGAGGCAGTCGAGTTCCTCTCAGCCCATGCTTCATTCACAATATTGTTGCTTCTTTTGATGTTTTAATGTATTAATACGTTTGATGTAAATTGTGCTTGCATCAGTTAATTTTCAGAGACATGTTTAGTCTGGCGTTAATCTCTCACATGTACTGACCGTGTGCCACTGTGTCTGTCTGTCTGTCTGCAGAGGGAGGTACGTGTGAAGTGATCGCCGCCCACCGATGCTGTAACAAGAATCGCATTGAGGAGCGCTCTCAGACAGTCAAGTGCTCCTGTTTACCGGGGAAAGTGGCCGGGACGACAAGGAACAAACCCTCCTGCGTAGATGGTGAGGAAGTCTCATGTGTTTTAACATTAACTACTATATATTTTATAGTTGTTTGACAAATGGGGACTTGGAGCATTACCATTGCTTAGGAAATACCGCAGCGGTATAATCCAACATCCATAAACAAACACAAGCCATGACTACTTTCACATGCACACACTTCACACAATTACATTATTGTATTTCTTTCTTTTTCTTTTCTTGTCAGTCTTATGCATATTTCATTTTATGTTTGTATTTTTGTGAAATTTTAAATATTACTATATAGGTGGAGGCTTCACATTAGCAGTTGGCTTTTGGTCTGTTCACTGCACTGTGATATTTTATCTCTGCTATTTGTGTTTATTTTTTTATTGTTTGACTTGTGCAAAGTAAATTGAATTAATAAAAATGCATGCTTAGGAATGATGTACACATTATGGCCAACATGCAAATATGATTGACGTGGGTAACAGTCGTGTTGCCCGTTTGACCCTTGTGCAGAAGGCCTTATGCAGACTCATACAGAAGTCAGGATTCACTTTCACATTGAAGATATCAGCAGAGGAAAAGTCTTCTTACCATACATACATTTCAGAAACCATATCCAGTCGTATAAGTATAAGAACACTTTGCATATTTCTTATAAGAACAATAGTATTAATGTGAAATTAATAAATAGGACACTGTTATGACATACAATTAGGTTATTTCATGTTCTTAAACAAGTTTAATTTAACAACCATTCATAATATTAAATCATCTCATTTGTAATAAAATACAATAAATCTTTTTAAAGTTTTTTGCCAGACATCTTTGACTAATGAATAGAAACTCGAAAAGAGTTGAATTTAGATCATTACTTTCTTACTAGGAATAACCAATAATTATTTATTCATCACAGAAAAGATTTCTCCTACAGCTGTCTATGTGACATGTGTGGAGTCAGATGTTACAGTTCAGATACAGAAGAAGGTTCCAAGGTGAGATTAGCATTCGGTTTGAATTAATTATGATTTAACACCTCACACAACGACCTACAGCATATGCTAAAACACCTTGCTTTGCCGTCTTAGTGATTTTTCTAATAATAAAAATACGTCCAACCTTTAAGAACCCAGTACTGTGCTACTGGGCATCATGGGAGTTTAAGGATGATCCAGTTGGGCTGTTGAACACTGAGCAGGGAGCACGTTGCAGATCACATTGCCCAAGGCAGTGCAGGCTGATGGAAATGAATAACTAATAAACACAAGTCAGGGAAGCTCCAGGCTAGTGCACCTGAATTACCTCAGCTGAGAAAAACAATCAGGCAGAGGCATCTCCATGAGAGGAAAAAAAAGAAGCTGACAGGAAGTCACAAGTCTACTGAGACAGAACTACGATGCCCCCTTCACACCAGGAAGCTCATTTATTGCTTCTCAGTCTGGATCTTTACACCACCACCTTCAACAGAGATCAAAGTCATCTCTCCGGCTGCCCTCTCGCCATGAAATGACACTAAAATATCTTTATTAGTAGGGATGGTACATGAAGGGCCAGACAGGGCTGCTCAGTGGGCTTCACAGGGTTGGTTAGCCACAGCTGACACTCAAGAAAATCCTAGAATCTAAATTGGATACGAGCCAAGGATGACACGCAACACAATAAAAACGTTCTCCCTGTGTGATGAAAAATAACTGTAAACCCTACAAAAATCAACAGGGAACGGCAACATTTTTAGTCCTTGAAACATGTTGTATCGAAAGGAATGTGTTTGCCCTGTGGTTGGAAACATGAATGAAACATTTGTGTGGCTCCGACCTTGAGATGCAGATATTTTAGCAGACTGGGTTTTCCTTAAAGAGAGACAAGCAGACACTCACCACAGCATCTTACAGACAAGGGACTTTCGACTTTGTTCATATTCACTCAGATTGTGTCTATTTCACTAACCATCGCCTAAAGACAAACTTCATCAAATTGAGTCATTTTCTTGCCTTGAAATTGCAGCATTAAAGGAATACCTCACCCTCGAAATGCCCCCAGTTGTACGATCGCACACTTGCAAAGGTGCACTACTCATCCAAGCAAGTATTGTTTCTGTAGATGTCTTTTGCATAGTATGGTTTCAGCAAAACAATGCATGTATTTGGGAAGAGTGAGTAAAATTTGTGTGACTTGTGTGTAAGGTTGTAAACAGGTGTTTTTATATAGTTTCGCGGGTGTTAAACATGGCCCTCATTTACTTCTATTCATCAAAGGTTTCCTCTGTTTTTGGATTCTTTGGCGCCACAGAGGCCTGCACAAATTCAATCTAAGACAGGTTGAGTAATATATATTGAAATAATAATTTGGGGGCCGAAAAGTTACTAGTATAAGTAGGACAAAGATATACCAATAAAACACACCTTCACATGGGCAGAGGAACGGAGGTGGAGAAGTAGGAGTATGGTGTTCACACTTCATGCCTCCATGCTTCAGGCTCCCACAGCGAGAGTTCTCGCTGCTTGTGTATTGATTAACAAGCACTTATTGAGGGAGTGGTGATAAAAATGGAAATGACAAGTCACTGAGCAGCAAGCTACAGTATTGAGCACCGTTACACCACAATGAAAGAGCAAAGAGGACCTGACCTCTTAATGATTTTTATTTCCTTTAGTTTTACTTTGCCTTCTCTCTTGGATAATTTTCACCTGCTTGGAAGTGAATCAGGCTGTTATTTATTTAACGATGAAACCACCACGGGATAAGGGCTGAAGGGCAGACGGCATAATTATGTTATTATTCATAAGAGCTCATCTGTAGTTGGAGGTGTCGCGCTTTGCAAACATGCCATTTAATTAAAAGATCTTTTTTTTCGTAAGTGTGGAAATGAATGGCCACAGGAGTAGGGCACCACTTTGTTCCGGCATTTTGATTGTCTAGGAAAGGTGCACCAGAAAGTTAGACATGTTTATCAACCCGGGCCCCGCAGGCTGCCGCTGCACCATGTGAGGGATTATAGACTTGTGGAGTCAGTGGTCTGTCCCCTCAGCAGCACACCGGCCTGGCCCAGATGGAGCTTTCTCCCCAGGTCCCGACGTTATTAATGTACCGTCCAGATGAGGAACGATGCTGCAGCCCAGCTCATCTCGCCGCACCCCTGGGGGACACCTGCCGCCCCATGTACCATATACAGGTTATGTTCCCACAAACAAACACGCAAAAAAAAAAAAAAGAATTGCTTGTGCTTTGATATCAAAAGTGTATCTTCAGAGGTCATTTGGTTTTGGACACACCAACAGAGCCTGGAGGACTGAACACTCCTTTATCTTTGGCCAAATTTTGTAGAAACAGGCAGTCTCCCTGACGTACGGTATTATCATTCATTAGCCTCAAACTGCAACATCAAAGCACGCAAGAAGGATCGGTCCCATTGTCGAGTGTTTACTACCTTGTGATTGCAGGCCTCGTGGGGTTGTTGCAGTTGCTATTGGTAACTGTTTGGGTTGTTATTAATACATGGGGATGTGACGACAGCTTGCGTTGGAAGGTGGGGGTCTGCTGTCAGATTATCCCTCTAGTGGGAATTGATTATTAGCTCTGACAAGGAGAACTATGTCCCAGATATGTCAAGGCCAACGAGGCTCTTAGTGAAGAACATCCCTTTTAACAAGTCAAACGCTCATATCTCTCCAGCCTCGCCGGGCCGATCACATGCACTTGGATTAGGCGCTCGTCACTGCACCACTGCCTTTATCCCAGTGTATGAGACTTGTAAGCCCTGCGCCGCAGTGTGGACCAACACACACAAAGAGACACACACAAAGACACGTACACATATGCACTCATTTACCCAGCACACGTTTGCAGATGCCCTAACTCGCGCACATGCTACCACTTTGTGTTGTCATGTAGCTGCTGTAGCGGTAAACTCTTTTGACAAGAGATGCACGCAAATGCCCGCTCGCTGCTGATCACTGATGGGGAATGAACCCTTCTGTTTGGCTGCGGGCGCGTATAGCCGAGCATGACAGGTTGTCATGGTACATTTGAGATACGTCCGGGAGGGTATGTGTGTGTGTGTGTGTGTGCGTGTGTGTGTGTGTGTGTGTGTGTGTGGGAAAAGAGGTGGGAGGAGGGGGCGGGGGGGGGCACATTGACGCAACTTGAGGGAGGGGACAAGAGGTGCTGCGGCGCTGTCAGACTATCATCAGCACGCAAGAGTTAATGTGCACAGATTGACGCAGTCTTTAAAAGTATTTGCTACATTACAAGGCCACTATCGTTATTTGGGGGAATGTCGTTCATCAAAGAAAACTACGAGGGATGCCATGGTGTCTTCTGTATAAATACATGTCTGATCTGCGCAAGTTTATTCATTAATTTACTTGCTCGCATGTACAGCCAAGTATAAACTGATTGCACCCAAGAACAGCCGAGCAAACCTCTCGTCCTAATATTATAAAATCCCCGCCCCCCACAGTTCGCCTCCCATATTGATCTCAAGCCCCCCTCCAACCGCCCACCCACATGCTACTGTATGTGTCTGGCAAAATAGGCAGCAGATACTGCCTGAGGCGATGGACGGAAGGAGCACATTATACTGTACAATGGAAAACAATGGCTCGTTTCTCTTACAGACAAGCACAGGCAGACATAAAAGAGTGAAGCCCTCTTGGGTCAAAAGAGATGCTTGTGTCTTCGGAAAAGTCGAAGATAATGATTGTAAAGCACGTTTTTTCCTTCATTTCGTCACGTCCCACTGAGCTCCCACAACATCGACGATGTGATTAGACTTCCAACCTTTGACCTGGCAGGAGAGGATCTGAGTTCAAAGATCTCCTTAGTTTAGTTTCTCTCTCTCTCCTTATTTCTTTCTCACTTTCTTTTCTGTTTCTTTTTTTTAAGCAACATCACATTTCCTTTCTACTCTTACTACTCGAGTAACTTGTCGACACTTGTGCTGAGAGAGAAGTAAAGAAACACAAGGCAGATCTATGTCAGCTGTGTAGGAGATACGCATTTATAAATGGCTTTCGTACCAACTTGAAGGAAAGAGAATAACCATATGAGTAAAGGACTCATTGTTCAACCATTAATAGGCACGAACTTACACCAAGACACGTTACGCTGACTCATGGTTGTGTAGACACACACTCTACAGCAGTGGTTCTCATATGGGGCTACTTGAAGGCCCCCCAGGTAGTACTTGAGATTATATATATATATATATATATATATATATATATATATATATATATATATATATATATATATATATATATATATATACACAATAAACTGGATTGTATATATTCTAAAATAAAATCAGACACCCATAGCACAGCGCTGTGTATTACATTTTTAACCAAAAATGCTTTGTGCTGTTCGGGGGTACCTCACTGAAAAAAGGTTGAAAACCCTGCTCTACAGTTCAATGTCCCAATATTAATAGCAAACACTCAATGTACATTTTAGTTGGAACAATTTTGAGCAGGAATGATTCCACATGCTTGTGTGTGTCTGTACATTACAGTTCACCTCAAGGAATCTGAGGTCGTGCAAAGTAAAAGAAAAATAAGAAACATCAATCATCAAATTATTCCTAAAGTCTGCAGTTGTTCATTACATATACAGAAAAGCAGTGTGATTAGAAAGCCTAAAGATAATTTCTGAATAGCTAATCAAACCTCTGCTCTCTCGCCTCTGAGTGGGCCAAGGATTAATGCAGAATAATGACTCTATGACGCTGACCTCAGGTTCAGGGGTTTGCATCTAAGTCTCACTCTAATTACACACTCGCTTCATTTGCTTCATGCTCTTTATGACCCTTTCAATACTTCGCCGTTGTTGCACAACGCTTGCACTCATACCTCTGTCTCATTAGGAAGGCATTGTACTTTCTTCAATAATCAAGCTGTTCACTTTAAACCCTCTTGCCTACTTGCATGATTATGGGAATGAGTGATTGATTGATGGCCTGTGTTTGGATAATAACAGGATGATCGGGGCACCGGTGTAAAGTGAGCGGGTATAGGGCGGCGACAACGGACTTTCTGGTAGTAAGTAGTAGTGAAAATAGATGAAGCTGGTTGTTAAACGTGATCTTACAGGAAACACTGACTGTGCAAACTTTAAATTCAACCAAAGACAATTTAAAGTCCGATTGCGTTCTGCTCCAGATATTAGCTGATTTAAGTGACTCGCCAAAAGATAAAACGCGAAGTTGACGTCGTTGTAATGCCATCGTTTTACGGTGGTTAATTTAAGTCCAGCGAGCGCCGTGTCGGCCGCTCCGAGTTAAAAACTATTAACTATTCATTGAGCCCACAGATTCACAATTTTGACACAGACAGAAATCAATTCACCTCCTCATCAGTCAAGGTGTTCAAACATTCTGCTACCTGGCAGGGACGCGTCAGCGAGTTCAATCCATCACAGTGCGCGCTCACCTGTGATCTGACAGATGCACTTGTAAAAAAAAGTCCATCGCTTCATGTTTTTCAATCAATTCAAGTCCCACTCTCGGGTTGTTTGTCCATCAAAGCCAGAGACTCCAGCCTGGTACATGGCTAACATCTTGAATCAAACACTCTCCCCGTCCTTTTCTGATTATTCCGAGCCCATCTGTCATCTTTGACAGAATACAGCAGCTACTCTCTGGCAACGTGCGAGCGCCGTGTTAATTGGTGTTGACGCTTTAAATCACACCAAAGGCTTTCAGCTTGTAAACGGATCGATCTGAAAATGTATCGTCGATATCCAATGGATAGTCGGGACAGGTGCCCCCTCTCCTTCATGCACCAACCAGCAGACACAAAGGAAGAGTTAAGTTTTCTGCTGCTGTAACAAAGGTTATACCCTGTGTGCTGATGGTTGCACTGGGAGTAGTGAAAGCACAATGACTGTTAGAGGTCAGTGGTCACCAGAGAGTGATGCATGGATCTCGGCCCAGAAATGGCTCATCTGTAGTGGTCAAAGTCAGAGCCAGATGTCCTGGGTACAGCCACGGACATGAAGTAAGGCTCTTCTTTTTCTTTTTCTTTTTTATCACTGACAATTTCTACCCTGATTCAAAAATATCAAAGGAAAATGTTATATCGGTCATCTTAGAAATTACCAATGAACATAAGAAATAACACAATGAGAAACTATCCAGGCTCATGTCATGCAGACGTTTCCAAGACTCTCCTTGTTTAAATGATCGTGGCTTCGTGGGCACACATCACAGGGCAGAGTGAGAGGTGACTTCAAAAAATACCATTCAACTTTCATGCAAAGCGGCTCTCGTGTTCCAGCAACTTGTGTGAGGCACCTCTTGCTTTTGCACCCTCTTTTTCTTCCTTTTCTTGCTTTCTCTCTCGCTCCGTTTGAAGGGATTGATTTTTGCTTTGCAGGTATCACTTTACCAATTTCAATTTCAAGTGGATTCTGCATTCACATTGTTGAATATTAAGCCTCCTCAGTGGGTGATATAATAGAAAAAAAGTTCCCCGCTCTGTAGCGAGAAGAAGGCACTAAACAGAGTGGCTGTGTCGCGGCACAGCATCCTCACTTGCTGGAGCTAAGAATTAAACAAGGGCTGTCAACCAAAGCAATTCTCAGTCGAGTGAAACCGCAACTTTCTCCACAAAGAATCACACAGAGGCTTAAAGGTTAAATCTTGTGTGTTTCTCATAGGTTTCTTGTGAATAAGCTTAAATAATTTACTTTTGGACTGAATAAATGTTAGTCGACTGAGACCACGAGCCCTGATTGGTTGACTAATCGACTAAGAGGGGTGACCCCATTACCCACATCTCCTCAAGCCTTTGCTGCCGTGGACGTCCTGCAATTAAACCACATCGGAGTGTAAACATGATTAACGCTGTGAAATGCACATTCAACTCCTGGACGAAGACAGAGGGGGAGGGAGCAAGGAAAGAGAGCGCTCAGTGGATGATGGACCAACGTGTGGTAATTAGTGGATAAGGTAAACAGCCATGGGGGGAGCCAAAGGGCGGGTTCGCAGCCCGTTAGGGGATGCTCTCATTGTGGCGTTGAGACCTCGGGCTCATGGAGGGAACCGCGAGGGATGACGTCAAGAAATACATCGAGTTCACTGAGCAGCAGCGGGGCGTCGTTCTGTGTCCAGCGTGGTATACGTGTGTGTGTGTGTGTG
Source organism: Clinocottus analis (assembly GCF_023055335.1). Lineage (NCBI taxonomy): Eukaryota > Metazoa > Chordata > Actinopteri > Perciformes > Cottidae > Clinocottus > Clinocottus analis. Next base: position 10,241,047 of record NW_027176042.1, on the reverse strand, counting down.
TGTGTGTGTGTGTGTGTGTGTGTGTGTGTGTGTGCGTGTGTGTGTGTGTGTGTGCGCGCGCGTGTCTCTGTTCACACGGAGCCGCAGCATGCTCTGTGCTTTGAGGGACTGCACTTTAACGGTCTTCTTTCTTTCATCAGTTGGAGACGGCATGTCGCTTGCACTCACAAGTGATTGGTGGTTGGCCTGTAACCTTGGCAACACAGGCTGGAGGGGAAATGATAGTTTTCGAGTTGGTTAAAAAAAAATGGGTTTGGAAAATGGAATGACACCGCTTTAAGTAATTGCATTCACACATTCATTTCACTTGCATGTCCTCTTTGTGTTAACAGGAAATGGTTAGAAAATGCCCCTAAAATTCAGTTTGGGTGGGGGAGGATGAGTTATCTAAATATGCTTCAAACATTTAACTTTTGCTGTCAGAAGCCTCATACAGAGGAGTGTGAAAAACTAAAAAAAAGGTTCTTCATACATCAATAAATGAATTAGAACTTGACATTTAAAAATGGTTTAGATTTGAGCTCCATGATTTAATTCAAAGAATCATTTCCTCTGTAAGGCAACTGGATTTAACAAAAAGAATGAAACACAAGAAAACCATATTAAATGCATTCCTAGCTACAGGGCTTTTAAGCTCACTTGATATACATACTGTCACAAGAAATACAGCCCTTCATTTTGAATACAGCACAATTTCCTCATGTTGTACATATGGACTTGCATATCATGAAATGTGTTGGTTTTTTTTGCGATCATCACACTTTTTTTTTAGGAACACACACACGCAAACTAACCTCAGAGAGAGATGTGATTGCAGAAAGAAGAGAGGAGGGAGATCTTGATGAGAACATATTTGTTTTTGTCACATAGCTGGAGGAAGAATTCAGTTGAAGTTAATGAGAGGCAATTAGTTTTGATTAAAAACGAGATTGCTCCCCTGCATGTAGCTATATCAAAACAAAATAATGATTAATTTCTGTTGGTAAGACATTATTGTCGACAGCAAAAGTACCCGTGCAGCAACGATACAACTGCTCTGAGGCCAAAGAAGAGGAAAAAGATCCATTTAGAGCCGTCCCTCCTGTTGCTCGTGATACAGCGTGTGGGTGCTTGTGTGTGTCTGCACATACGTATACAAGTGTGTCTGTGTAAAAGCGATCGGCTAACAAAATGGTGTTTGCGTGAGAGGATTCAACTATTTGTGACGATTCTTTAAACTTCGGTTCATTGTTTTTTTTAATAGTATCATTGTTTATTTCACATTTAATCCTCATTTAAGGTTCTTCTGTAATTATGTCTCTTAACTTTGCCTTTAGGTCTTCTTCTACTAAATTCTATACTTTTCTTTTCCCACTCTGTTTATTTTCCTTTTGTTCGTTATTATAGTATTATCATGATGTGTATCCGTGTGTGCATACACACATGACTGTGTCCATGCACGTGTGTCTGTGTGATAAACTAACCTGCTCTGTTTCCTCTCTGTTCCCTCCGACAGCCTCCATTGTGATTGGGAAATGGTGGTGTGAGATGGAGCCATGTCTGGAGGGAGAGGAGTGTAAGACTCTGCCCGACAACTCTGGATGGATGTGCTCCTCTGGGAACAAAATCAAGACCACAAGAGTGAGACCTCACACACACTTACAAATGCATTTAAATGCAGACACCCACGGCCAATGCACAGATGCACGTGTACATGTGAAAATGCACGCATGTGACGGTCCTGTGTACCCATTTTACCCAGACACACACTAGGGCTGCAACTAACAACTATTTGGATAATCCAACTAATCTGACAATTGTTATTTTGATTATCTGAGTATTAATTAGATTAAAAAAAGCATATTTAACAGCTTTTTATACAACAGAATCAACACGTACCGTGAATTCTTATATTTGATGAAATATTGCTCAGTTTCAGTCACATTCACGTTTGGCTGTCTCTGACTGATGGTATGAACTATTCCGGATACTTTAAAAAACGCTTAAACAGAATTGCTTTGCTCAGCAACAGCTTGGGTCCATGTTCACTTCCTGTCAGCTGATGTATGACCGGGCAGCTGGATACCTTGATCCATCACAAACAGACGGAAGTTATTTCTGTCTGTTATTTCTGTCCATTGCGTTCGTTCTTAAATTAGAACATGTAAACGTGCGTTTGCCTTTTCTCTGCTTTCTTAGTCTCTGCCCGTGACACTTTTCAAACGCTTACTACAGAGAAAAAGGAGAGGAAGATGCAGAGGAAGATGCACATGTGCACAGCAGCACCTATTTTCCCACAGTATATGTCCATACGTCCATATGCCAATCGAGTCAACCCCCTTAGAGTTAACTAGATTTACATCATTTTAATAAATGCTTTAGCAAAGCCTTTCTGCCAACTGCCTCCTTAATTTTTAAATTACCTTCCGCCATTTAACAATTAAACATGCACAGTAGTGGTGTAACGGAGCACTGATGATCCGTGTTCGGTACGGATCCGCGCTGGCGGTTTGGCACGCACGTGTACCGCGGATGAATTACTCAGTTTAACGTTAATCATCACAGTGTGAAATAAAGTTTTAATGACGATTGTTATCAGCCAATATTCAATCAAATATACAATCAGAACATTCGCATTGAAGCTTTCTGTTCACCAATCTCTGATGTACAATCGCTGAACATATCAGCAGGAGATGTTTTCACAACATAAATAGATATTAGAGAGGGAATTACGACTTTTGTAAAGTAGCACTAAGCTGCTTATACTACATTGTAAAGTAGCACTAAGCTTCTTATGCTACATCATTAAAACTACTAGTATTTTTTAAAATCATTTTAAATCAAGCATCATCATTTAAATCATTTTCGGAACAATGGCGAAGCTAAATAGTCTGGAGTCCTGTAGAGCAGATGTATAATCAAACAACAATATAGATCGGCAATAATCCACAATTAGTATTACCAAAAAAAGCAGGATCTCTAAAAGTTATAATTGCTCCCTTTTTTTATCTTTTGTCCTGATCCAATCTGTGACTCCGATCCGTGATACAACCTGAACCGAGAGTTTTGTGATCCGTTGCACCACTGATGCACAGTGTCAAACGTGTGGTGAAAAAGGCGTCATACTGTACTCAGAAAGAGCACAGAGCATCTGTATAACACGGTGGACTCTGTTTAATGTAAGCAACCTATCTAAAGGCCCATAGTAGTAGAGAACAAACATAAAGCAGACAGTAAACAAACAGGTGGGCTCTGCCTCGGGCCACACTCCTCTCAGAGATAAAGTTAACTGCCACTCTGCTTCTCCGCTGCCTTCTGGCTCCGTAAACCGTCTCCGAATGGGGCATGCAAAAATAATGAAGGGAGTTAAGTCCTTGAAGGAAGCAGTTCAGCACCCTGCGACAGGTTGATCACCTGATTTGTTTTCATTTAATTGACCCTCCCCAAAAAACACACATACGCACACACACACACATACACACGTACACACTTGCTCACAATCAGCATACGCCAGTTTTCTCTTAGAGCTTGGTGAAAATGACTGAGAATAGACGCAGAGATTTAAGTGATGATCGAAAACAGGTAAACAGCCAGTGAAGGTTAGACCACACGAGGCCTCCCAAGGCTGTTCTGCAGATTTATATGTCCGCAGATAGACATAAAGCTTTCACTGGGCCACTTCACAGCCACCACGGGCCTAAAATGTTCAGAGATAAGTTGATGGAAAAGAGCTCTTGCTATCCTGTCAAGGTGATGCGTGTCGTACTTGATTATCTCCTAAAGAATGCATCTCTAATTCTCAAATAAGTCCTTTGCACAAATTTCAATGAAGTGGAAATGAGATTGTCTTCATGAAACAGGTTAGAATACAAACCAATATTGTACAGTTCTGCACATGAACGAAGGAGGAGCTTTATAACATAGCTATGAGTGAAATGGCTTTCGTCTGATATTATCAAAACCTAAAGAGGGCAAAAAGGTCAGGCCGCAAGCTGCTTTTCTACCCAATACACACGTGTCCTTTTTTCTTGACCCTCTCTTTGCAGAATACCCAGCCATACTCCCCTTTTTAGCTTCCGGAAGCAAAATGCAGAGGATGGGTCAACAGAAATTGAGCTGCATTCTTGCTTCTGTAAAGGTTAGTCTTTTTCTCAAGCTGTTCTTTGTTTTTGTTTTCCCGTCTCTCTCACACATCACTGTTCTGCACTTGAGTGTTGGGGCGGCAGGAGTGGGGCCAGCTCATGTTCAATGACTTCTCCTTAACCCAAATACTCAGTGCGAAATAATCAAGTGTGTGTTTACATGCTGTGCATGATTAGGCAGGCGTGACACAAATACTGAGCGCACCGCCACCCACTGTAAATATTTATCATCCAGCACGCATGAATAAAAAAAGGAAGTTGCTGCATTTTCATACAGAAACGGTGTCACGTTGACTAAAATACGGGTAAACACGCATGTGCTGCAGCAGCACATTGAGGGAGTAAAATCACACACACACAGAGCCAGGTCCACCCCTCAGCAGAACCCTGCTGTCAGTGAACAGTGTAATGGCAGGATCAGTCGCTCCTCCTTTCATTGCCTCCTTTGTTCCATGTCCTGTTTTTGCTATCGGCCACTGTGTGGGCTTGATTACAGTGACTTACTCTGCTCTGCCAATCCCATTAGGCACTAATCTGTGACATGCTACTTGCTTGTGTGTGTGTGTGTGTGTGTGTGTGTGTGTGTGTGTGTGTGTGTGTGTGTGTGTGTGTGCGTGCGCGCGTGATTTTACGTGTCTATGAACGCATGTGTTTGATATGTCTGTTTGTTTGTGTGTGTGTATGTTTGTGTACACTCCCACATGTGCGCGGGCCCCCCGGGCAGGCCCTCTTCCCTTTTTACGTCATGTGGCTTCTTATCAGAGGCCACTTGATATCCCGATCCCCCTCCGGGGGTCTCGTTGAAGCAGCTATCAGCACACACTAAAGCCACCGAGGCTACATGAAAGGCCTTTTATCCTGCACTCTGCGCCCGTTTTCTTTTCTTTTTTTAATCAACAATCCTCAATCACCTGCTTCTCAGGCCAAATTGACGCATTTGGTATGTCACAAGCCAGAAAGCGCACAACACAACATTGTTTGTGTTTGGAAATCTCCGCCATTTCATTTTACCTGCGAGTTTCATTTTGCTCTGAAAAGTGTCAGTGGGCCCACACACACTCACATACACACTCAGACGACATATTCCATCAACATAATTAACGAACAATAAAAAAAAAATGGCATGCAAAGTCAGACACCAAGCTAAGCCAGTGCCTGACACCCTTGTTTCTTCTTTTCTTTCTCTATGTCTTTCAGAGAGGGAGCCCTTCATTGCCTGTTCTGTAGCAGCAGACAAGGCAGGCCCTTTTGTTTGTGGAAGTCACAGTGAGAGTGAGACTGGGGGAGCACCTTCCAAAAAACACTTGCCCACCATAGATCTGCATTACCCGCTCCACTCGCTAAATAGATCAAACCATTCCTGCTCCCTCCAAACAGTTAGACACCTTAAGAGAGACAGGCAGAACGAGTTAGCTGGAATGAAAGCATCTTTTCTCTGCTGCTTTTGATGATAGTGAGAAGAATTATGTTCCCACGATAACCTCACTGTTAGTGTGCTAGAGTGAATATGAATTTGTCATCAAGGCGGGGATGTCGTAACACAGCCCACATCAGACATCCAATGCATTTTAATGGCTTTTCTTTAGTTACTTAACACTGCAACATAACATGTACGGGAGGTGTTTTAACTGTATGCAGCCACAGCTGAACACTATGGAATATGTAATTGTTCAGATTAGTGAGTGCAAAGCATTGGACCTAAGTGGATACGTTCACACTTCACAGTGGGTCCCAATCAACTAGTCCAACATGATTAGCTTGCTGTTCAGAGACCTGCGTGTCCCATAGTTTTTCAAACAGAATAGCACACTGTGACAGGATGTTGCCCATCTGTGAGACAGTTTCAGAGCAAAAGTGACCTGCCAGCAGACACATTGGCATCTAATTTGTCAAATCGGTAGATGACACTCTGCAGTTGATCAAAATGAACTCCGAGCGGCCATGCCACACACAGTTCAACTTCACTGAGAAATCATCTGTTCCATCACTGTGCTTGACAGCACCTCTCCTCCTCCTGCAGTCCTGTACAATGTCATCCCCATGAAAAACATAAAAGCACACACACAAATGGTCAACAGCATTGCATAGTTCGAGATGTACGACACCGAGCTTCTGAGAAGGGTCAGATTGTCCCACTTATGACTTTTTGTACAGGTTTAAGGGGAGGAGGAGTGAAACTCATTACCCTATAGCCATTTTATTTTCTCATTGTCAATGTCACATTAAATGGATCTTGATGTATTTTGTTGTCTTGAGTCTTTTGTTTTTTAGAGGGTGCTCTTTCGTGTGGTTTGAGGAGGGTTTTTCAGCTGGCATGATTAATTTGTTCAGCACAAAACAAGAAAGGAGGAAAGGGGAGGCCGTGTTTGCACTTAGTTATTTTACTAAGGCAGTTGTCCTTGGCCCCTTTTTACTAACTGAAGTCTGAGTAAATTGCAATTTAATGCGGCCGGCAAATTAGAATGCAGCCAGCTTAGTTGCCAGCAAAGATAGGTTCGGCAGCAAATCCTTGAGCAGACCGCCGCTACCTGCAAGCACTGTTCATTTAAAGAGACAGAGGACAAAAAAAGAACAGAGGGCACTTATAGTCACACAACACACACACACACACACACACACACACACACACGAACATGTGTAGGTTGAAATGACAGCATTTGCATACAACCCCTCTTCTCCCACTAACAAACCTCTGGTGGATTGGGTCTGAGATGGAGAATGAGCCGTAATGTCTAACCTGCTGACAGAGGTCATTCTCTGCTACAACGTTTTGATATGTCGTCCTATAGCAGATGATACAGATGAGCCCTGAGGATTCATTTGTTTAAGGATCATTGGGGAGGGGGGGGGGGGGGGGGAATCTGCTCAGAGAAAGACACCGTAACAAGAGCTGGAGGTGAAATCAACACGTTAAATCTGAGACTGTGAAGTTATTTAGAGCATACAAAGGAACAGCTGCAGCGTAACCTTAAATAGGCGAGACGTAGTCGGCAAGGGAGAAAACGTCAGTTCTGCTAAGTGTTTCCTTAACATGTAGCTGTGAGACAGCTCCTTTTGACATCCGTCTTAACAAGTCATTTGGCCTTCAAAAAAGATTTTTCTCCAAAATAAAAAGAATCTGCCATTGGTGTTCCTTTTATTTCCAGTGATGTTTCCCTTCTTTCATGTCCTCAAACAAAATAAGCCGACAAAGTACTCAGCACAATCACACCTGTGCAATCCTGTAAATGTGTTATTTTAGAAACTAAAATATTTCTAAAACATCAAAATACCTTATGAAATAGATAATTAGAGGAGCTCTCTTTTACACGTGCTTATTGAAATACATTTGGATTGAAACTAGAAGACACTTTTCTTATTTTATTAAGTGCAGAAGTGGATGTTAAAATAAGTTAAATGTTAAAATTCCTAGATCTAGACCAGAACTAATACTTGGACCTTGACCTATGACCGAACTACACTCCTTAATTAACAAAGAAATGTTTTGAAAATATTTAAACAGGTTTTACAAATATTGACTAATGGCCCTGACAACAAAGAGGACTGAAAACATGCTCACCTTTAAGAAGGAGAAAGCAGAGCTGCAAATAACACTTGATTTAAAAAGATTCCTTATTGATTTTCCTAAAACCTGTTGAAACAAGTGCAACCCATTGGAAAATAAACAGATTTAAGACCAAAATGGCTTGCCGAAATTAAGACTTTTTGTAGTGTCTCAAATGATTCTGTCAAATCAAACACAATACAGTCTGTCAACACAACAACCGCACCGCATTATGTTTTCAGACACTCAGCGCTGACGCTAAATTGAACCCATATTAAGATGCCAGCGAGTCTTCTGCTTTCCTGATTGTTCTCTGAATAGTCTGAAAAGGACACACCGAACACAGGAGAAAAATACAGGTGCACACCATTCTATCCAGAGAAAACAGTCGATAAAATCATTTGGCTATCTTGCCAGCATGTCCAGCAAATTGGAGCTCTGAAATTCCCGAGCAGCATCCTTCGCAATCAAATTCACACACCTGGCTACCACCTGCCAAACCGACAGGAAATGTCACCACTGTATTTCTTAATTGAACAGGATTATGGGATTTCTAATAGGACCTGCGATGTGCAGGGAACTTCAGACTTCTTCACTGTCAAATACTAAACGGGAAAATGTGTTGACGGTGAGGTGAAGAAGTATTCTGTCGTAGCTTTTTTTTCGCCTAGACGGTAAAAAGAGGGCAAGAGGGACTCCAATGTTGTAGACATCGTGCACATCATTTTTATTCAGGTTGCTGGAAAGTAGGACATTCAATAGCAGTCTCAAGGTTAAACAAAAAAAAAACTCAGACTTCACAGTGGGAGCCCTGATCCCATTCAGCAAAACCAAAGGGATTTTATTGCCTTCGAGTAAATACTCAGCTATGATTGGCTTGCTTGGTTTGTAGGTGCAAATGAGGGAGGGTGGGGAAGGAAGAGGGTGGGGGGGGACGTGTTGACTAAAATGGTCTGAGATGAAGTCATATCAAATTGTGACATACACAACATGGAAACACACCAGGGGGGTTTCGTACAAAGAGCTTCCCTGATACATCCGCTCTATCTATAAATGCCAAACACATCTCTGTTTTCGGTGCCGTTTCCTCACGGGTAAACTGTCTGTTTTTAGCAACAGCGGGAAACAGGAGGTGAGGCGCGGCTGTGCAAAGCCCCCACAGTTCAAAAGACTCCCCACGTTTTTGAAACACACGAACGTAGCAATTCCTCTGGGTGTAATCCTCGCACACTTGTATGCCTTTGTTCTATCTAAGTGCATGTGTGTTTTTTCTCCTCTCCTCTTCCTCCTCTGTGTTGCAGATTCATCCCAGGACCTAACAGAGAGCTCCCGTTGCAGGGCTGCGTGCCAGGCTCTTCCCTTCATACCCTTTCTCTTCCCACCGAACGGACTAAAACTATTACACCCTCGTCTACTGACTGGATTACCTGGGACCACAGAAAGGATATCCACCCAGATAAAACAGCTTTGCTCGCGTGGTGCCAAGGATTTGAAACCAGACTAATCCCCTGTTTGATCAATGAGCCCCATGTTGGTGACTCTCTTCCACACAGCTGTGGCCAGCCTCCGACCCGCGCTCTCTCTCTCGCTCTCTCTCTCTCTCTCTCTCTCTCTCTCTCTCTGTTTCCCTCCCTCCATCCCCCCGCTCACAAACTGAAACAGCTTAGCAGGGGTTATTTTGCGGTTGTTAAAACGTTATTTGAAGACATTCGGACTGCGTCAAGGTAAACTGGTTTCGGAGCCTACATGGACCTGAACATACTGGATGCACAGAACCGAGGGCAAACGTGGAGGTCTGAGGGTTTTCCTTGATTTCCTTTTATTTCTGTGCGGAAGGCATTCGCGTTGGACTCATTGCCGCAGCTGGACAGCCTTGCTCTGACAACACTGGATTGTCAGTGACAGAGACGACTAGCGGCCTAAAAGGAGTCCATGAAAAGTTTTTGAGTGGCTTTGGCGTCCTTGTGGTTTCATCTTCGACCTTTGCGAAAGACGTTTGGACTTTTATTCGTGGGCATGCCCGATGTAAATTCATGAGCACTTCTTTTCTTTGTGTGTAAGATACTTTGTGTATAAAAACATATATAAATACATCATATATAAGATGACAGATCCAAGAAGCTGATAAATATATTAAAGACTCTATTCGGAGCTTGAGCCCCATGGTGGAATATTGATCAGCCACTGAATATACTTATCCAGAGGCCGCTGTTGTCACAATATGGTGTGTATAGGACTGCTTTGCAGTATATGACTGCTTTGGATAAAAGCAGAGTCATAAAAATAAGTATTGGTCACTTTCGCCACTGAGCAGATGTCCTTGGTTAAGCCAGAAAAAGCTTGTAGTTTCTGTGAAGATGAGGAAAACACTGTATAGAACTGCCTCACAAAAGAAAGCAGCACTAACAGCAAGCCCTGAGCTTACCACTCAGACACAGTAGGGACATAAAACAGCAGCAGAAGAACTTGGAGCATAAACGGACAGTTATTGTCTATTTCTGCTGTGGAAAGTGGTCATGGGCGACTGCTTGACTGTGTTTGTCGTGTTGATCGCACTCTCACGCGCCAGAGAGAGATGATGTATTTAAAACGACAGTGAGAAAGTATAGCCGCTATCGAGAAACATACAATTATCCCCCAGTAGATTTAAGTACATTACAGGACAGCCTTATGAGAAATAAAAATGGTTTTCTATATGACTACGCTGTCTCTCTTTTCTTCATATTGTAACTGGTATTTTGAAAAATACTCCCTTATGACAATTTGATATGTTGTAATATGTGGGTGGAAGAGCTTGTCAGAGTTTCATTTATATGATATGTTAACACTGTGAACAGAGCCTTTGCTTGAGTAAACAAACAATCAACAACAGCACGAGGGGAGTGTGAAGATGACTTACCGGTAGACACACATGCAGTAAGCACACAAACAAATCTGTGATGCTTCATTTATACAATTCCCTCTGTGGCACAGATGATTTATCAGAACAGCACATTCTATTCATTCATGCAATTAGAATAAAGATTTCCAATATCGTGGCAGGCAAACTTCCAAATGATTTTCAATATCAGCCTCCCCTCTCGGCTGATATGAGATTCGTCTCCCCTCCCAGCGGACGCACTAGTGTACATTCATCATTTAGGAATTTGGCTAGTTTCGTGGAGCCCGGCGCCGCGATGAGCAGTCACAGAAGGTATGAAAAAGACAGACGCATCAATCTCCCGGCGGTCTTGCCAGAGACGTGAAGGAATATGCAAAGGGAGATGGAGCAATAGCGTGTTTTTCCTCCTCAATGAGCCGCTCCCGTCTTTGTTTTCTCATATCTAATAGGATGCACTGTCCTGCAGTCTTTTTGAGCTTGTGTGAAAGAAAATGAGTCAGGAAATAAGTTTGTGTGTGTGTGTGTCTGTGTCTGTGTGTGTGTGTGTGTGTGTGTGTGTGTGTGTGTGTGTGTGTGTGTGTGTCTGTGTGTCTGTGCACGCAAAAGTGTCTCAGGGTGTTTTTTGTTGCTGTAAATGAATGCATGTGAGTATTTTTGTATTTGTCAGTTTTACCATGTTGTAAATGTATTCTTAGGGTAACCAGAGTCTGCGACAGGTGTCCCGCAACGCCGTACCGTGAAGATTATCCTCAAATTCAGTGCCTGTGTAGAAAATCAAGGGATTTTTTTTCTTTGCCTGCTTATGCGAGCTCTAAATGGATTTTTGCTTAAAAGGTGCTTTGGGATCAGAAATGGAAGCGGTGCTTTTTCTTATTCTCTTTTATGCACTCCTTTGCTCTATCCAGAAACGATGGCGTCGTGCTGTGGAGGGAGGTCCTGCTCCATTTTAGGCAGAGCAGAAAGGAGCACAGCGTGAATAGATAACAGGGACCAGGTCCTCCTCCCTCTCAACGGTGCTGTGCAATCCTAAAAGAGAGACATCCATCAAGTCCTGCCGACCTCCCACCGAGACACAGAGACAGCCATGTCCGCATCCTGCCGGACGGCTAATCAACGCCCGACAGCAAGGACAACCTTTTTCACACAGCCAAGACGTGTGCAGGAGACGTCAGGCTGTTGTTTAGAAAACTGGCATCAGTAACTTCCAAGGGTATCTCAAGTGAAACAAGAACTTTTGCTCTGCACATAGACATATAAAATGCCTGGTTACATTTTGGGAGATTTTCGTAAAAGCTTCCGCTCCTCTTTGACAGCACTTCCTCATCATTGCACTTTGTCACATAGTCTTCAATCATTTTCAATAGAAAACTATAATCCGTTGAAAGGGCACGCTGCTTACCTGTGGGGTCTTTGGAGTGTATAATTAGAGTCATAATGGGCATGAGTCACTGTAAATGTCGGCTTTACAATTAAAATCCACAGGAGCTGGAGAGACACAGGAGTAGGAGAGCATCTTAAAATCATCATGACACTCAAACTTAGTCTCAAAGACAGCTCTTCAGGGAATTCGAGCTTCACTGCCAAAAGACCCATTTCCCAATGAAAAAAAACCAACCTGTGATTGATCGCTTTAATCATTGGACATTAGAAAATGGGAGAGTGACATGTCAATGAACACAGTTACAGCTAACAAACTAACTAGAAAGTGATAAAGATCAGCCTGCAGCTGCTTCCTCTCAAAGGTCTGTAACTAAGCAGCACACAACCCACAGTGAAACACACCAGTGCCCTGCTCCTATGCGTCAGTGTTTGCAACAAATGAACAGACACACTGATGGGCACACTACATCACTGTTATAGTCCCAAGACAATGCGCCATAACCGTCAACCACCAATATAGTCGTCAGCTTAAAATGACTCTGCAGTCTGATGGTCAGCCGCCGCGATAATGACAATTATTTTCTCTGCTGCTGCTTTACCGTTTTCCTCAACTCATCTCCCCTCACGTTTCTACCCAAAGTGCAGCAAGTAGGCTCCAACCAGCGACACCAAGGTAATGACGGACCAGCCTGACTGGGAGCTCTCAGACGCAACGCTTTCCCGTTAAACAGAGAGCTTGTTTCATCGCGGTGTTTCCACACAGCTGGATCGACGTCAACACACATGCGCCCAGTTGTTGGCTGAAAGACCGGAGAAAAAAAGAAGAAAAAAGCATCAGGTAGAGAAAAGAGCTGAGGAGGGTATACAAGCATACTGGGTATATTTTTAGAAATCACATAGATTTAGTCTCTCCACCCTCCAACTATACCTATTATTATATACATCTATAGAAATGGTCTTTTGTGTTCATGACCGTTATATGGTGGCACTCAGGGATGTATGGTGAAGGTCTGCTACTGCCAGAATGGGAGCATCACACAACAGGATGAGGAGGCTCGGCACCTTGCGGTCTTGAAAAACACTTACATGAAATGTGAAAACCATTAGGTGCATGTGTTTTTCCCACATATCCTGACCACAGTGCAATGTAATCCAATCCAAACACTGTTGGGTTCTAATATTGCATCACATTACATCATAGCATTTAATCATGAGGTGTGTTTTCAGAGTATGTATATGGGTATATAGCAGAGGTGCCCAATAGGTTGATCGTGATCGGCTGGACGATTGAGAAGGTAGTGCGGGTGCATCGCGTGGCATTAAAGAAAAATAGACTTTAATATATATATATATATATATATATATATATATATATATATATATATATATATATATATATATATATATATATATATATGCACTGATATATTATAATAATAGTTATCTTTTCGATAGTTAGTAGTTATCTTTTCGATTCTGCACAGAACTGGCTCATCTCGAACCCTATTGTCAATCAGCAATAGGCTCAGATTTGTTAATTTATAGTTTTGTTAATGTAGGTAGATTTTTGGGTCATTTTAAAAGTAGCTCGCGAGCCAAAAAAGTGTGGGCACCGCTGGTATATACTATATGTTAGATAGTGTTCTTTCCCATTATGTTTATAAAATCATCATGCTGCATGAATCATTTAAATTGGGTTAGAAACTATTTTCTCCTATTGGCATATTAGTATTTGTTATGTGCACATATCTGATAATAACCAGGAACAGATTGTACTGGCATCTTTTTTAGTGGAGGTCAGATGACATTTCATGTTGTCTCTCCAAGTTTGTATGGAGAGTTCACAACAGCAGCCTGGCCTTCAGGCTGCCTGCCAGAGACAAAGACGCTTGCCGTCAGTCCATACCTGCCCACACAGTATGATGCAGTGAACTTTTCTAAAGTTGTGTCCATGGAAAGAAAAACTTGAGCATTTGTCTTGCCTACACACAGACTGAAAAGTTGTGGCATGCCACCGGGTTCATGGATCTCTCTTTCACTCTCTGTCAGGCCTGAGTAACCTGTGTTTCCTAATCCGTACTCTTTATTCTGAAATGTGAGCACATGTTTAACCAATATTGCTTTTTGATAACACTCTCAAGTCATAACTGGTTTATCACAGAATCGCAATAGTTCACATTTAATTGCGTGTGACTCCCACATGATTGCCAGCAGAAAGGTTAGGTCCAGAGTTGGATGTGACGTGGTCAGTGTGTCATATGGATACGTCTATGCAAGCGTTGTTACATATAATCGAAAACATAGTCGACAGTAGTTAGTTAGACAAGCAACACAACAATTGCCCCCAAAGACTGAGAGAAAAGCTTATTCACAAAATGCCCAAAAGCGCATCAGGATAAAGTAAAAGAGAGAGAACTCTTGGAGTCAGCGCTCCAGCAGAGAACGGCTTATTCACGCTTACGAAATGCACCGAAGCGCATCAATAACCAACGAAATGTCTGTTGACGAGTGTCTGTTGATGGCCCACCAGGCAAAAGAAACACAAACAGAGAGGGCCTAAATAAATGGGCTAAAAAAAAGAAGTAAATATTTAATTTATTAGGGCTGTACCAAATGTAAAAAGAGCCCATTTAAAACTATTGAGGTTTTTGGAATGAACATTCAATTTCATATTGTATTGTCAACACCCTCAACATGGGATTATTAGGATGTTGTTTTATTGTGGTTGTATACATGACTTTGTGTTCAACAAAATACAGATTTTAACTAAATTCACAACAAATATTTAGATTGAAAAAAAACATGGGAAGTGGAATTTATTACCTCTATCTATCGCTAGCATTTGCACTTTGTTTCGCTAACATTATCAAGCAATATGTATGCTGAGATGTCGAACAATAATTTGAAGATAAAACCGTTAATGTTGGTCAGAAATAATCCTTGTGAAGGTGTAAAAGAAACACAGGGAGGTGTGGTGTTGGTGAATGTAACTTCCTCTCACTTGATCGCTGTCCTAACGGTACAGATGTAAATCACTAAGGCAAACTGTAAAGCATGAGCACACGATCAGGTCTCTGACAGACCACAACATTCAGTCCAGAGTTATAATCACAGCCATTAATAAATTGGTATCATAGTTTGGTTGTGTATCATGATGGCGCTATGACCACAGTTTAGGGACTATTAACAAGGAAAGCATTTATGCATATTTAGATAAAAACACCAAAGTGAAAATCACACAATGTTTTTTTATTCAATTGTTAAATAACACAGACGTGATGTTTTATAGTGGGGCTTGCCAAGTCCACCCCAATAACGCCAATAAAGATAGCAACAAAGTCTGACACTGACGAACGAGCGCGTTGTCACGATGGTGACCGCTCCTTCGTTTCTTTGGGCAGCGGCATTGTGAGAAACACCCAAATCTACATAAACGGTGTCCTTGACCTTTCATGTGTTCAAGAACAGGATTTGCTAAAACAAATTATGAAAAATGCAACATTTAAGTTAAATAAGAAAATAAATAAAATTATAAAAATAGCCATTATGAATTTGAAGGAAATTATCCAAAAAACACTACTTATGCAATAACAATACTTCTGTTTGATTTGGCAAGGGACTGCCTGCTCAGACCACACAATAATGTGTCAAGACTCTTTGACGTACTGAAATAAGAAGCGGAAAAATTGAATTTAATGAATTTAAACTGTCACTTTTTTTCCCACATAACCCCTGTTAAGATGAATGGCTGTGTTCATTCATTACTCGGCTCTGTCTCGTGTACCTTTCACCTCCGCAAATTGATCTAAAAATGAAATGAGGTGATACCACTTGAGAGGGTTCAGCTTCATCAACATTGATTATTTATACTTTTGGACTGTTACCTGCAGTACATTGTAGTGTTCACTGCCCTACCTGCGTTTAATTTATTATATCTATGTACAAATGAATTAATGGCCTACTGCCACACTGATGCAAAAGAGTTAGGAGCAACTCTCTGCAGAGTCTTTAGTCCGGGTTAATGGTAAAGGTGATTGTCTAATAGTTGCAGGATGGAACCGCTTCACCCAATTCCACCCTCAGCTCATGAGCTGCTCAGTTCTCTGGTATGCAAATGAGAGGCACAAGGGCAAGCTAGCATGTTTAGTGAAGGACACACTCTTTGGACCAGAAGGAGACAGACCTACCCTGGAGGGCCAAAGCACGCCTCATTAAGATTCAACGCGATCATTTCACTGAGGCAGGTGAAATCCGAGTGCCATGCATGCAGTCCATACAGTGCCAAGAACACAAGCAGGCGTTTCCTCGCATAAGCAAAAGAGACAAGCGTGTGTGACATGTAGTTGTTTTGCAATATAGTTGAGGCTATCAACCCAGGATTTAGTGTGACTTCACCATAATGTCCTATCCAGGCCCTAACTGCATATAACTCACAGCAGCAAATCACTGTTTAGCGAATCACCATAACCCAGCAACAAGCTGACAGAGACACAAGCACGCGGACGGGCAGCGCTCCTTCCTTTAAGTAGCCAGTGTAGAAAACCTTGCTGCTAAAATGGAATGTTAACATGAGCATTGTGAAGAAATCAATTTAGATGTTATTCCCATGACAGTGTCTGGGTATGACTGTCCAGGGTATTTCTATTTTGTATTACCTTCCCCATCTTGTTTTTCCCCAAGCTATCATCCCAAATAGAATGGTGTCTGTGTCTCAAGGCAGTGGCCATTGATCCACATTGAAAGTGAGATACTACTGCACGAGCCGTCAGCACAATGCATTTTGTTCGTCAGGCCACATTGATGAGTGCAACCAGACAGGCGAACCATATAAAAAAAGGCCTGCTGGCTTTTTTCTTTCTTTTTAAAAAAACCAGCTGCTGTGCATCACAATGTGTCCTAAGGAACACAAAGACCCATGTCATTAAAATCTATTGCTGCAGCTCTATACATAACATGTTCCTTTGTGTTATATGTTTACACATGGCTTTAATTGGAATGGTGATAATCCTTAGTAGTAGTATTATTTGTAAGCACACGGATGCATAAGAATCAACGTGAAACACACAGAATGCTAAACAGAAAGAGCCCAGTTCACTCTTTCTCCCTCATGGATCTATTAGGCAGAAATGGTTGACAGCCCTCTGGATAGATGCAGTCCAGTAGGACGTCTCATCATTAGCTCATAAAGTTTCATATTCAAAGTCTACTTGTAGCACTTTCACAGTCACAACTTGTTACACTCGCCCACATGCAAGAGAATACCCAATGTCCCTACAGCCCTTTACATCACACCTGCCAAAAACAAATTCTTCAAATATACCCTTCAAAGCTAACATGAGAGGTGGAAAATTGGCCGACATTTGCAACCAGGTGACCTAAGAAGCATTTTAGTATTTGCACTTCTGTTGGCTGTCCCAATGTTAACTATCCTACCCTTCACTAAACTCACAAACTCAATCAAGGCACTGAAATATTATAATAATAGTTATCTTTAATACTTGTTCATCAAGAGGTAATCAGCTTTCTCTGTCTCCACTCATATTAAGCAATGCCTGCTTGTGTTGCAATAAGCTTTGAAAATGCTGCGTATGTACGAAGAGTGTGAAGTAAGAAATCAACCAGCAATTATTTCACAAAATGTATTTTACAGTTAATATCAATATTCATTGAAGATGCTCCAAAGTAGGATGACAAAACAAGTGATTGTTCTTTGTGTTTAGTCTTGTGTTCAACATGATGCTCCAGGTGTTTAATTTGTTTGTGTTTCGTCTTAAAGCCTCACACATTCATGATTTGCCCTGATGCCCTGTGTCATTGTGACCCAGTGATGGAGCTTGGGGTTCATATTTCCACCTTTCCACTGACCACCTTTATCTTGAGCTGCTCCATCAAATGACCAACTCAAATGACCCCTGGCATGAAAGCTACTGCTTGCCTATTACGCTGTGCATCTTGGTGCATTACAGCAGCAACAGCCATGCTTCACTGGAGCCATCCAGGACATATGTCGGCAGTCCTGTGAGCTGGAGTAATTTCCAGTAAAGCGAAGCTTTAATATGAAAAGGTTCAGCTGGAGTGAAACTGTGATCTCCAGATACAGTGGGCTACGCTGCCGGCCGGTACGGGGATGTCCCCTGCCACTGCTCTCATTTCATATAACACTGGCAGTGCATTTCCCTTAGCTGCTCAGAGCGAAAACTATTCAAACTCACTGCTCAAATGAACAACTTAGTAAATGAATGCTGGGACTGTGTCATCGATTAAACAGCAGAGTCTTTCTACTATGATTCATAGGCAGGGTGTGTGCACTCAGCCACATAATCTCTCTTTTTCATTACAGCACCTACAGAATTGCCTTCTAAACACAAATAATGACAGTGGCAGCAAAGCTCTGCGAGCCTATCCATGAGCTTCTGCGAAATGTGATGATCATTTGGCTGATTCATAATTTTTTCTCAACCCAGAAGCACAGGTCTGCGCTGCATCAGTTAGACATTTGTATTACCGCATGCTAAACAGCAATATGCTGTTAGCCAGTGTCCATATGAGTGATAATGCAATTACATCCATTAAAACCTTTTTAAGCTCAAGCTATATTTAAAAACGTTAAAAAAAAATCTTGTTTTTAAAAACATGAACTTAATTATCCCCCTTTTAGTGCCTGTAAAGTCACAAAACGGCCAGAGCTTTTTTTGCTTTCGCCAACAGACCCTTCTGACCTCTTGAAGCCTTCCTGGTTGGCCCACAGTTCTAAAACCAAGTCACACAGCAAGTGTGGAAGCTCCATTTTAAGTCCCAGCATACCCCAATCAGACAATGTTTTCCATAAAATAAATCCTTTTTTTCTCCATTTTTGACCCGAACGACAAACTGAAACTCCTTCCTAACAGACAAATGCTTTGATTGTCATTGTGATTTGTGTTACAGATTCCGACTCCTTATGTCCTAATCTTTCCAAAAAGGTGTCTTATTTGTATGTGGGCTGTTAAGTTCCTGAACCATACAGTTTGAAAAACTCGGGGACCGCTCGAGGAGGCATTTTTGGGGAATCTGGCTCATGTCATGCTGGATGTTCATACTTATTATGAAGATCAAAATATGGTATAAAAGTGATTTTATTCAATATATATACACATTTCTCTAATCTGAAAAAAATCCTATTAAATAGCACAAGTATTATAACTTAAAAGTCAAGATTTGAATAATGAATTTCCAGCACTGTCTCAAACATGCCTGTTTCAGTCATAGTGTGTTTGGACATGAAACAACTAAAAACCTCACACCTGAAGCAACCCCCCCTTCATTACGTTAATCACACCCCCATATAAATGAAATCCATTTAAATACTCATAGTTGCACAAATAATTTGTGTAGCCAGGTTGAAAGAGTTGGGAGTCAAAGGCGACATAATTAGACGGGACGATTCTGAAACCTAATACAAGATGTAATTAAGAAAATTAATAAGGTGCCAGCCCTCTTTCACTGGGTGCTTCGCCTGATGATTAATCACAGCCTGGGCTAATTTGATTTGTGACAAGGAAAGGGATGACTTGGTGAGTCGGTTAGGAGAGCCCAGTTCGACAGCATATGACATTAATAAAACATGAATAGTGGGCGCTCAGAGAGGAACGAGAATCCACTCGTGATCCACATGAAGCGATCAGATTAAAGGGGACTTTGGATAGATAGCCTTGTGACAAAGTCACTGACAGGATTGACTGGAAGTTAATCAATGTCTCTAATGTCACATTATTGTTATCACTGAGTAATTGGACTCAACACCTCCATAAATAAGCAAGTGTTGACCGGAATATTATCTTATTGGAGGTGACGACGGGGTAAAGCAAGGGAGGGGTTTAAAGAGTATGTAGGTCTATTGCTGTGCTGTCATTGTGATGTGACACAGTTCATCTCCTGCTCTCTCCAGGTGAAGCGGAGGCAAGCAACACGTCTATTCATATCTCGAGAGAATTCAAATTAATTTAGCCTATGTGCAGGTGTTCGTGTCATTGCATTGCCTGCATGTGCTCTAGGAAATGCATGCAGAAGCAGCAACATTTTTATACGTATATATAAATACTACGGCTGGGCGTTAAAAACATGTTAACTTCTCAATCCTTTAACAGCGTTAGTTGTTTGATTTGATGCGTTAACTGCATCTTTTGCATTGGGAAGAGAGGGGAGGGAGAAGGCTTATCACTGCCGCACACAGGTGCTGCACTTTAAATCTTTCCAGACGGCGTTGTTCAGACCTGGGCGTCTGACCCCGCGGTCTGATCCACTATGGCAGAGCACTTTAAGTCAGGATCACTTCTGGATCTTTACTCTTCTCTTAAAGAGAAGAACTTTCAACACATCATAAGGTGTTCAGTACACTTGTTCAAGCCAACACAGACTGGACTTTTCTCACTGAGGAATAAAAACTGAACTGAATTGGAAAACATGAAAAGCACTCATTGCTTTTGTATAAAGTGAATCAATTGCTGGTCTTTAACATACATCTTTAAGGCAAGCAACATACTGCACATGGACAAAAGAAGGGGTGGCTTGTCCCTCCCTATTACTGAACACACTGTTTGTTGCACAATGTTGTTCCATGATAAAATGTTTTTTTTTCTTCTGGGACCTGTTCAGAAAAAAAAGAAAACAGATTTATAAACTATATAGGTATGTATGTTAACTTGCTGTTGCTCAGGAGTGCCTGTTATATTGTTATGATAACATTACTTTGAAAGAAAAGCATGTAATACACTAGTTTTTACTTCATTGTTGAATTTGGCGCATAATAAAAATACAAATTTGCCCAGCCCTAATAAATACACACAGATACTTATAAACCCCAAACACTTGATTACACTCTCTCCCAGGAGCCAGATTATTCCCATTGTTGCCAAACCACCAGTCCCCCCCCCTGTTAATTCTCCCAGGTGGGTAGATTTGACAGTGTCATGGCCTGACCAGGGACTGTGCTTGTGGGGAATCAACCCTCTGAGGACGGCAGCGAGAGCAGCGCAGAATGAGAAATAGTCAACAACCATTAGAACCAAGTCCCTGTAGACTCCGGTGACTCGGAGAGTTTGTCATACACACTTACTGCAGGGATCTAAAGCAGATGCTGCTCATTAAGATGTCATAAGCAGAGAGGAGTATGCGCGGCAACGCCAGCGCCTTATCCATTTCATATATAGGACATCATGCATGTGCTAAGACGTGCCTACGGTGTGTTGTAATTGCATATTCATGGGTGTTTATAGAAGGGACATATCAAGGTTGCATCAAAGCCTTCTCTGATCAAGCGAGGAAGTGTGTCGATTTAATGATAGAACTATAGAAATGGAGCCTTTTTTAAATGGATTCAAATGAAAATTAATTTAAAATGATGTACCTGGCCACTGTAAGCAAATGTTTGCTCAAAAGTGCATGGATTCAAATAATAGCTGAAAAATAAAACTACATGCTTAATGAGAAGATCCTCCGTATTAGAAGTCTATAATCTAAAATAGATTTGATTGTAAAAAACATTAACCTCACTTTGAACATTTTTGTTCATTAAATCAAATAAAAAAAGGGTATATTAACCTCTTAAAAACTGTTGAGTTGTCTAGTCACCTGGTTAATTGATGATTAAGGAAGCTTTGAGATAGATATACATTTTACATACAGAGTGTAACTTCACATATGTTAACAGTTGAGCTGCAAAAGGACAATGTTGCCCAAAGTTTGAATGTTGTGACATCACGTAAACAGATCTTATGAATGCAGTTTTTGTCATGGTTTCTGCTGTGCTCCTTACCCTTTCTGTTATCCTGCCTGTTTTTCCCATTGACCCCAGTTTACCCTGTGTGGGTGTGTCTGCCTGGGCGTGGCCTCCCCTTTCTGCTGCCAATTTACCAACACACCTGCAACCCGTTTCCCTCATCAACCTCACAGTATATGACCCACGTTCTCTCTCCACTCCTTGCCAGATCGTCAGTTCACACACCCGGAACAACTGCCGCGGCCTCTTTGGGTTTCAGTAGTGTCTTGTGCTTTTCCAGCCTCTCAGCTCCCCCAAACTCTCTGCAGGAACTGCCCAGCCCTTCCCCCAACCAGCCTGCAGAGGACGCCCGCAGGAGTCCTACCTCTCTCTAGCCTGAAAATAAATATCATTGTCTATCACTCCTGCTACTTGTGTTTGCTTTTGGGTCCAGTCTTGCATTACATGACAGTTTTCTCCTATGTACAAGACTTGAGTTTGCAAAACATTCACCAAAATGTGGATTTAGCCCAGTGAGATACCTCCTTGATTATTCAGCAAACTGTTGTTAGTCACAGACCTCACTGCCTTTGGATCTCTAAAGCTTCAGTTACATGATGTGAATGTTTTGTAGATGTAAATTAAACCTGATTCTGCAGAGCCCATCCTGTCTCAATGTATTCAGAAACTGAGTCTGGTGGCCATGTTGGGATTTGAGCCGCCGTAGGGCCGAGTAAGCCTTAGCCCCTCCTACTTCCTGGTTTTCAATCAGTCTGGGCCTGTACATAAGCCACACTTGAGATGCCTCCTTCTCTCTCTTTGACTCCCAGGCTTCGGTAAGGTGTGGACTTAAGATCCCTAAATTGAGGTATATTTGCTGTAGTGTTCACCTTGTTGTGTTTTAATTCTAGGTCCAACTACAGGGAGTCCTGCTTCCTCGCAGAGCTTGGTGCATGGCTGTTGACACTCACTGCCGCTGCTGTTTTGTTTGAGTTATTTAATTTATTTATATTCATGGTTTTGTTTTATTTGCTTTTGTTTTGCATCGTTTTGTGCTGCTTGGTTTTGTTTTGCACGGTTTGTTTTAGTTCTTAGTTGTTAAGCTGCATGCAAGGATATTAAGATATATATCTTTGGTTGTTTTAACCTCCTTAGATGTGTTGGGACGTCCTGTGTTTTTATGATCTGTTTTAAGTGTTTCTAATAAATGTTATATTCTTCGAGTTGATCCTTTTTGTCTCTTTAAGCCACCCACTGCCACATGGATCATTTCTTTACTGCAGGTTCTTCAGTCTTGATCTAAGTGCAGCAAGAGACCTAATTCGAACCGACCAGGGCCCGGTGCTCGGCCCGTGGTTACATTTGTGTGTGTGAAAGAGGAAAGTATCATCCACATGTTATACAACACATTTCAATTCGTTATATCTGTCTTGAGCTGATTTATCTCTGGCCTTGGCAGACCTCAGCGACAGAGGCAGAAGCGTGGGCGGACTTTGACAAGGCGAGAAAGACAGCCAAGAAATGTGGAAAATACGGGTGACATTTTGAGACTATGATGGACACAATTAACTGTATAGACCAGGCATGATGATACATCCTGTACGTCTGTACACATATTTACCCCAAGAAATGGATGAAGCTGGAGGTGGAACAGGTCTAGCTGTCATACAATACAGCATGTGAGATGTGAGTAGGTGTAGCTGGCAGTCAGGCTCTCTGGCTGAGATGTGTCGTGCCCTGCCAGTTGTAATAGAGCTGTGAATGTCCCGCTGACGTTACCTGGACAGGGTTGCTCATGGGGGGAATATTTTACTTTAGTTTTGAGGGAGATCTGCAGCATCTGTCAAGCATAGTCATAGCTCTAACATTTATCCTGAGCAAACGACGAGATATCTCCGACAAATGAAAGTCAATACATTCGTCTGATAGACAGACGGAGTGGACCACACTCAGCCGGATCTCGCCATGACTCAGCCCGCTGCCTCCAACGGCTTCCTGCAGTGATGCACAAGATGTGCTGTGAGAAACTAAAAGGTCAATATAAGTAATGACTTGCACTCATTTCGGTGCAGTGAAGAGCACCGGTACTTCAAATAAGTATGTAAGGAAGTGAAAATAAACGAAAATTTAGGCTACATCTGCTTCCCCTACAGACTTCCTGGGCAGCAGAGGGGCCTCCTGATTACAAGGAGCCATAATTCAACTAGACAGCACCAGTTTGAGCCCCTTTGACAGTAAGCATCCTCCCCGCTGCTGTATTTTTACATTCACTGATATGCAGTCTGTGAATGTGTACAGGGCTGAATGCCTCAGTCTGTCCTGTCTACCACCTCCCACCTCCTTCTTCCAGATGTTGGACGCCGGGGCTGCCGCTTGGCAGTGGATGCAGATGCTGCCATTGACTCTTTGGTCACTGCCGCCAGCTGAAGCCCTTCACCAGCACAGCGCTCTTCCTAGCAGCGGTTGCAGGTGTTGCCCTCACTGACGCGTACACAAGTTATTTCTCCTGCCAGCTCTTGCATCATCACACTGTTGTTGTTCAGGAGCATGTTGTGATGTGACCTCGTCATAGACGCTTACAATTTATGTTTGTTTTTCTCCCTTATTGTTCATTTTCTGAACTGCTACGCTGTCATGCGGTATCTTTTCTTTTGGGCTATTTTGTTAAATTCTTCACTCTTTTTTTTTTATGTAGAATGGTTTCCCTTATTTCGGTTTCATGCCCGAGGGGTCTCCAGGTTATTTTGGAAGTTTGTCTTGCCCTCGTGAAGAGGTTGTGATATTGTTTCCATGTCGAACGGCTGCCTGTAAAATCCTTTGAGACAGTAACTGTTATGGAAGTAAACTTGAAAAGTGATTGAAAGACTGATTCCAGCAGTGTGCAGAGCCACGGCCGAACAGAAAGGCCCGCCTACACAGAAACTGTAAATATCTCAAGAATTCATACAATGACCTGCATTCAGCTCAGTAAACGTGAAACGTTCAATACATTTAAAAAATGTGTGTTTTCATCAAGACAACGTTGTTTTTCTGACTGTCAGATCTTGAGTGAAGCCTCTCGGCACCTTGAGCTTTGCGTAAAACCATCACACATAGGAATGTTGCATTCTACATATGTGTTGTTGCTGAAGCTGTGGCTTATATATATATATATATATATATATATATATATATATATATATATATATATATATATATATATATATATATATATATATATATATATTTAAGAACCTCGCCCCTTAGATAGATATATAGATCTGTATCTATCTATATATAGAAATATAGACACTGATAGATTATATATACTATGTATATATATATATATATATACTATGTATATATATATATACTATGTATATATATATACTATGTATATATATATATATATATATATATATATATATGTATATATATATATATATATATATATATATATGTATATATATATATATGTATTTTTTGTAAACGAATGGCTACTAAAATGTGTTTCTAAAAAAAACTTAAATATGTCAAAGATTTATTATAAGAACAGTCTTTCATAGTTCCAACAATGTAAACAATCAGTCGACTGTTATGCAACAACATCCTCCCAAACTCGGACGGAAATGTGCTACTTCTGATGTTTGTATTAATGCCACATACTGCAACCTAAATGTGCAAATACAAAATAGAAAATGTAAATCTTTGGAATATATAGTCCCTAAATGTCACACAATAATATTGACTTTCTTGTTATACGTGCTGATTTGTTTGAGACATTGATGTGTTTGCCTCTTGAATGTTTAATGTGAAACTACACCAACATTGCTGATCACGAGCAAACATGTCGAGTTTTTTCAACTAAAGCCTCAAACTCTCTCAAGGACTCTTCCTCTCCTCCAGCTTACATCATACATTGCCACATATCTCCCAACCCTCTGGAGGTTTACTCAAGGACAGTCGTTCACATGGTGACATCTGTCACGGCAGCGAAAACAGGGCAGACAGTCGGATCTCGTGGGTTTTTGTGCATTTACGCTGCTGCTAACGACACAGTTTCACACAAGCAAAGGTGTGTTTAGTGTTAATGATGAGGAGATGGTTTATGGCTTTCCCTGTAGACATATTGCTATTACAATATCTAATGAGCCGTTTTTGTTCCCATGATCATGGCCCAGGTATCTTGTGCATTACCTGCTAAGTATACAACAATCAATTAAAAAAGGACCCTCCTCTCATGGGTTTAAATTGCCAGCAAGATGGATGCAGAGTGGAATGGTAGCATTCATATATAGTGGTCTCTGTTATTTAATATATTGGTATAAAAACATAAAGAAGGCTTCTGGTCATGCTGTTATGTGGGCTGTTATGTGGGCTATAACACTTTTCTAGGATAGCTGGTTAAAGATTGCAATTCCTACACAAATGCACATGGACATGGCAATACATACACAGATTAACCTTTATTCCCAATAATAATAATAAAAATAATTATAAAACCACTTAACTTTGAACTATAGTCGGCAGAGTGAGCAGAAAACTATTTGCTGCCGTGGCATTTGGTCTCCTCTCCTGATTAGACGTTCCTTTACTTGCCAATTAAACTGAAAATGACCTATACACACATGCTTTATAGCTCCTACATGCATACATTGAATTAAAAAGTTCTGTGCGAGGTTTTAAATGGTCAGTTGTTTTTTAAGGGTGTCTTAACTGACTGATGATTTTTGAAAAAAAGAAGGGAAAACAGTGAAGTGGTTTTATTGCATCCTGTTTTTTTGATATAAAGAACATGGAATTTGTAAAGCTTTGAAAAATATGTAAATAAAGAGTGTTTGTAAAAATAAAAAAAATCTCTCTCCCTCTCTCTGTCTCTCTCTTCACTGTGCTGCAGTCCACTGAAATGTGCTTGTGCCTCCAGGGTGTTGGTACTGATGAGCGCTTCCCTCGGTTCGGCTGGGACCTCCCTGACAAGGTTCTCCGATAGGTTTGTACCATCATTAAAGCTCTCGTTCCTCAATTTGTCCGTCCAACTGTCCGTGAATTGTGAAGGTAAATTCCTTTTTTATTTATTTTTGAAAGTTTAATTTCATGGGAATACATCTTCTGCACATAAAGGACATTACAGGGAATTTTGTTTCCTAAAAGAGCACTTTTTTTAATCCTCAACTGATCTTTACGTCAGTCACTCATTATCATTCACATTGGACACCAAACACCCGAAGAGAGCATCCACAACTGAAGATAACCACCAGGTTGTAGCATAGCTAGAAAACAACCATCATTATTTTCATGGAAATAATGGTTTTACTATATAACCCATTGTGTAAAAGCCTGGACAAGAACAACTCTAAAGTCTTCTTACCCTTATGTCAAGTCTCTTACTTCTGAAATCACCCTGTGGGTGACCTCTGACCCCAGTTCTGAATACTTCAGGACCAACGAGGAAGCCAGACTTTGTGACAATATTCTTCTCCCCACTTTGCTCAAGTTTTCTAGCTCTGTCATGTCTCATTACAAAATTGCTGATTGTATCAACTCAGTAATAAGCTATTAGCTGACGATTGTGTTCTCGACACTCCTTTTGTTACAATCAGTGTATTAATTATTTCAGATGTAATTATCAGCCCATTGTTCCTCTTTAATTAGCCTGTCACTAATGAATTTTAAGAACCTCGCCCCTTCGAAAGCTAATTGATTCCTTCGACTCTCACTAACCTCTTTAACTGGAAACGAAAATGGTGCCACTGCTGTGGCCATAAACAGTCTCCCCTCCGCATCTGCTCTGCTGCTCCACAGTGACAACAGCCTCCATTTTGCTGTGAGCTCCAATCTCTCTTTCAGTGACCCAGAAATGTTTCCAGGCAGCTCAGCAGCCTGATAGGCACTTTATTGAAGCTAGCCTTGCACCATCGTCACCACAGAGGTTAATGAAGGATGTTAGTACTGATTGGAGGCACATGTTAGCAGCAATGTCTGAATCATCGACTCCTTTGATGTCACAAAGGGGTCCTTCGAAATAACGTCATTGGTTGTCAACAATCTGCTGTCGCTGTGCATGTGACTTCTCATTCTGATCCTGTGACTCTGCAAATGGAGGTGAGCTGTGATGCAGACTTTATAGTCTGCAAAGTACTTTACTTAACTGGCTGTGTGCATGTTTCTATGAGGACGATAGCTTCTCTGTATGAGCGTATTTCTTGTTAATGAGTCTGGCTATGGCCAGTTAGGGAAATGAAGCAGATGCCTAATTTTCTCTTTCTCCTCTCCTCGGTGGTTTGGCTGACTTTGGGATATTACACCCAAATTAGCGCTGTGAAGTGACAGTTTTTTTTTCCCCTCATTAGCACAGTGTCAAGTGTGAATCAAAGCCTCAACAAAATCCCCTCTCAGTTTTACTCAGATACACCCATCCACATACACACACGGTCTCCTGACTCCAACAGTCATTTGACCTTTGGCAGGAGGTGTGATTTATTCTGCAGCTACTTAATGCACATTCCTACAACTAAGCTAACCTCTGTGTGTACTGAGCCGGCGGCACTAGCAGGCCTAAAGGGCCGTGGCTCAGATATCCTTGTCATGTAACACCTAAAGGCAGTCAAAGGTCAGGTACTGAGAAACAGAAGGGCCACAGATGGAGCTGCACCAACTGGCCCTGCTCTGCCTCAGCACTGTCACATCACTGCACACCTAGCCCCGACCAGCCCACCATCTCGCCCCCTGGGGGGCAAGACCAGCTTCTTCACACACACACACACACACACACACACACACACACACACACACACACACACACACAAAAGGACAAACAGGACCATGCATGCACTGCTGGCTACACAATGGCACATGTACGTGAGTGCACACATTGCCACACACCCATACTGAGAGGATTAATGAGGGGGAACATGCATTTCAGTCAGATTTTGAGGAGTTTAAGTGGAGGTCTGCTGAGGGTGTCCACGATGACCCCCACACAGGATGGCAAGCAAGGAGGGAGAGCAGGTGGTCAGAGGTCTGGTTAGCTTGATAGCATGGCATCTCTCTCTCTCTCTCTCTCTCTCTCTCTCTCTCTCTCTCTCTCTCTCTCTCTCTCTCTCTCTCTCTCTCTTGCAGTCTATTATATATATATGAAAGAGGAATATATATATATATATATATATATATATATATATATATATATATATATATATATATATATTTATTTATTTATATTCCTTTATATATTCCTTCTTTCGTAATGCCAAGCCCATGGCTTTCTGCCAATGTGAAATGCAGTCCATTAGCATGCTTGTCTCCAGGACATTTCTGTGTGACCAAGGGAAAAATGTTATTTATTACAATTCATACCAACAAGCTTTCGCTTATACAAGTACGATCCACAGTAAAAGTTAAAACAAGTTATTCCTATTTTAACAAACGTAACAAAAAAAGGAACAGCTGTGAAACATTCATTATAGCTGGATCATTGAGAACAGATTCCTCACTACATTTGAGGTTTTTTGCAGTTTGCATAATTCCATAGTGATTAGTCAGCTATAGTCAGTCCAAAACCTCTCTGAGGACACGCGTCTGTGTGCACAAGATCCCAAATGTAAATCGAGGATAGATTACTGCTGGCTGAATAACTGACATGGAGCTTGTCCCACACTCTCTTTTTGAAGTGTAGTCTGGACTACATGTGTCAAGTGCATTTATCATTAGCAGAGGGTTTAAGCTGTAAACAGGCCACATCATTACCAAGTCTAATTACATTTGGGTTCAAGGTCTCACTGCAGACAGACACAGGCACTCAGACAAGGGCAAACTTACAAACACAAACGCACAGTTGTCCAGTAAAAGAAACCTTGGCTACATTAAAACATTGGACAAAAGGCTATACATGTTTACACCGGCTGCAGCGTGAAGCTTTAAATATAAACGTTTGCTGATCATAACCGTAGAGTGAGCAAGTCCATCTGTTTCTTTCTGTTGGTCCTCCCACCACTGTGATTTTGTTTTGTATAAATGAACGCGTGGATTAAGAAACAAGCTGGACGTTACACCTTGACGTTGTCGTTAATAAAATGCGTCAGAAACGATAGCGAGGGAGCAACCAAGTAGTGCCTTAGGGTTGATTAGGCAACGGGGGCACTACAACATCATTTGAAGTCAACTGTTGCTGATTGGAGTCAACGTGTGTATCAAGCTGATTGGAGGAAATTGGAAGGAAGTGTGAAGTCAGTCGGTGTAACTGCAGAGCACATCAGTATGATGCTCTCACATCCCAGCAGCAGCGCTGACTGACCCTGTTGGCAGGAACTACGATCTATAGCTATAACAGGTGACACCGACAGAACCGGCGGCATAGTTTGACAGGACCACGCTGTATTACACCTCGGACTTCATCAGAGCGGAAGGTCTGGATAATGATCTGATGCACACCGATCAGGATCAGCAGCTTTGTGATTAGCGCTGACAGCCTGATGACAAGAGTGCTGTGAAGGCAAAAGCTTGTGGCGAGAGACTCTGTGAAAGAGAGACAGGGGGTGAGTTAGGTAGACACACAGAGAAAGTGAAGAGAAAGGAGAGGATAAAGTTTGCAACAAGAATAGTTCCCGTGAAAAAGTCTGACGTGGAGACGTATTTAAATGTTTTAAATGTGTGAAAAATGGTGATTGGGAGAGATGTAACATGGAAAACACAAACACCATTACAGCAGAACATATAATCAATATGCTCTTTATAGAGCCAGCTTGCAAACAGTGAGACTTTCCCTGGTGCTTGATAATGCCACCAAAATAATTTCCCCCTCCATCTTCCTTGTTTTTTTAATCTCCAGTCCCTCTCTTGCTCTTCTCGTCTCATACACCCTTGCCGCGACAATATGTCATGCAATGGATATAATTGCAATAATGCAATTTGGTTCGGAGGCGGATTGAGAGAATAATTGGACTCAACCCCAACGAAGTGACAGGCTAATGATTTAGCATGGCCACTGGCTATTGTGAGAAGCGAGCGCTTTCAACGCCACTGAGCTAATTTCCTCTGATGATGGTCTTAGCGCGTTGTCTTTGTGTCGGCACAGAGGAGCGCATGGCCATGAGGCGGACAGCTAGATGATGTAACCCACCCACCCAATGCCAAACAAACACATGTCTCTTGTCTGGGAGAAGCCACCCACTGTGCTCAGTTACTTCATGCAAAAAAAACGGCCCCATTTGAACTAAAGATAAAGCAAATCACGGAGAAAGACAAAGTCCAGTAAAAGGGCCTCATCTCCATTCATTTCCTCAAGACACATGAGCTCTGTCAGAGACCAAAGAGAGTTGCCAAGAGAAGGGAAAGCATTAGCATAGCCATCATGGATAATTGCAAAGTCTCACGGTAAGGCAAAACTGGGACTTCAAATTACTGCAGCAATTAAACTCAGTTGGGTTTGAAGAAATATGTGAATGTGTATGACTTTGATGAAGAAACTATCTTATGTCGTACTGTACATACAATATGCAACTGAAATGTTTGTGATTTTTATTTCAACGCTACAGTCAAAGCACCTCACAGTGAAGCTGTACAACTTTGTTCAAAGAAAATTTGCATTTGAATAGAGTGAGCGCTCATCACTTACACAACACTTACACATCAGTAACAAGGCAGCAGCGTTTGTATTGACCAGTGTTGAGAAGTGTCACATCTTGATAGCTCTTCTGTGAGATTACACCAGAATAAGACTTCAAGATATTTTCTCCTGCTTCTGCAAAGTACAACTTAATTGAAACCACCGCCAGATAATCTTGTTTCTCAGTCAGCGGACATGACGCGAATGTGAAGTGGGCAAAGTCAAAAGAGGCTGTTAAACAGTGCGTGCTTGTGTGTGTCTGCACGGTTGTGTCGTGCACGTGTGTTTGCTGGCAGACTAAGGCTTACAACCAGGCGGGTGAATTTATTTATATCAGCTCGTTTTATGAGCCCTGCAGCTGGTGAGATGAAAGGGTTACCACAGCATAGGCAACGAGTGTGTGTGTGTGTGTGTGTGTGCGTATGCGCGTGTGTGCGTGTGTGTGTGAGGGCGGACTATTAATGACTTTCATCCAGGTAAATTGTGGAAATCTCACACACTGAAATTAGTTGTTTCCTGACATTCTGTGCCAGAGGCAGACAGAGTGAAATGTTTTGCGATGACAGTGATCCTCTCTCTACCCGGCACACTTTCTCTCGCTTTCCTCTTCCCTGGTTGTCTACTTTGTTTCCCCTCTTCTTTTTCTCGCGTATAGTTTCTCCTTCAACTCTACCATTCTATCTTTTTTTGTCACTTTTATTCCTCTCCCTTGCTCTTCGTGGCCATCTGCTCTTTTGTTCCTCTCTGGCTATGTGGTAGTCATGCTGGCATGATGGCTGAGCCACCATTTCACACAAAAAAACGTAACAAAGCGAGAGCATAGAAAGAGGCCGATAGGAAAAACTATACCTGGCATGCACAGAATCACCTTGGCCAGCGAGGTGAGGGCTGGGGAAAAAGAGAGAAGCTTTTATAAAGGTTAGCACCAGGAAAGCCTTTCTCTCTCCCCTCCGCTCACTCCGTCTCAGCCAGAATCAATGCTCCAAAATCCCCCAAAGCCAGATCCTCTTACATCCTATCAATTATTCAACCTGCCTCTTTTGTACAACCACTCCTGTTTACAAGGACTGCCTGGCCAATTGTAAATGTTTGCGTGCCCACTGAGCCCCCATCACCTCACAACCACACACGTTGATTACACAGTGATTAAGCTCTATTCTGCCATCTCCACTCCCACACACGCACACACACACACACACACACACACACACACACACACACACTCCTCACATCTGCGCTGAAGGGGCATCTGTCAGGCTGGCACAGAGGCAGGCGTAGAGGCGGATAGCCCTGAGCTCTGAGGGCGAACAGGGTAGCGAGGGATGCGAGACGCCTGTGTAGCTTGTCGTCAGGGCTGAGGTCTGGCTGAGGGCACAGCATCTGGCTGCTAGTCCCGGCAGATGTGCATCCACGCTCTGAAAATATGTGTCTGAAAATCAGCCTGCCCGATAGCACCAGCAGGGTAACACGGAGACAGAAACTACAAGTGTAATTTTTCAATGCATGCCTTCAATATATGAGTAGACGAGGTTCCGACCCCTTGGAAATTTTCTCATCGGTCTTTCTGAAAAGATTAAACATGTTCCTCAGGTTTTCTAAATGGGTATTTACTGGATAGTTAACTTCGAGTAGACCTTCATTTCCAAAGCGTGCAACATGTTCCTTAACTGGTGGCGCACAGCAGGAACCTCAACGAGGGCTCGCTGTCATACCCAGAAGCTGTTGTTTCACTCGCCTCTGTAATGGCTGTGTAATGCAATCTTTTATTGGGGTTTC
This sequence comes from Clinocottus analis, assembly GCF_023055335.1. Taxonomy (NCBI): domain Eukaryota; kingdom Metazoa; phylum Chordata; class Actinopteri; order Perciformes; family Cottidae; genus Clinocottus; species Clinocottus analis. Next base: position 10,208,029 of record NW_027176042.1, on the reverse strand, counting down.
CTTTTATCTTTTGTTCAAGTGAGTCTTTTATTTTTACAAAAACAATTATTACTTTGTCAGTATATAAAAAAAACAATAGTTCCCTTGAACATGGTCTATTATACACACATCCTGGTCATATTATTGCTTAATCGCTGTAATGTATGCTCTTCCAAAAGACCGGCACTGTCTGTGGTCTTTTTAAACCATAGAACGGCAGAACAACCACTTCTCCTATACTGAATATTATTGAGCTAACTTATGAAAACGCACAACATGTGAGACACGTAAGCAGGGTTTTGACATCGGGCCCCTCTACAAAACCAGACCACGACATCAGCCAATAATACAAGACGTCATTAGTTTTATTGAGTGCAAATTATAAATAAAATTTACAGTTAATGAACTTACTGGAAACAAACTGACATACAGTGATCATGGGGCTTTTGGGGTCTTCAGTCTAGGTCTTGTCCAATTTCACAGCCCCACGACGGACTCTGTTTGGTTCTCATTGGACACTTTAATCTGAAATGTTAAATAAGCGTTATATATAAATACACTTTTTTTTCTTTCAATGTACCATTACTGTCAGAAACAAATGTGTCAAACACGTTACGTAGTGTTGAGTATGTTATGTGATCGTAATTTGTATGGAAGTAGCTTTTAAATACATAAGTCAGTGTTAGATTTCTTTTTTTTTCTGGAATACAACCCAGCATAGTTCGAAATAGGTTAGGTTATGGTTAGGATAAGTAAAGATAAGCAATCAGGGTTAGGGATAAGGTTTAGATTAAGGGCAGCAGCAGACTTTGGCACAAACACAAGTTTGACTTTAGTTGGAGCTTTGTATGAGGAAAGCTAACTACAAGAAGAACTGTTGGAAGAAAACATATTCACTCTTCATCAGTTGCTGTTTCACTGTTATATTCAGACTTCTCATCTCACTGCCTCTATTTATTTTACACACAAGCTTGCCATGTCTCCTGATAGCCATGAGACTGGCGAATCTGTATCTCTCTGTCTGAAAGAACGTGCAATTCCATTGTTATCATATCATGCCGAGGCTGATCTATAGACGTAATGGTGGGATGAAGCCACGAAGACGTCATCGTAGCCTCGGCGTACTGATAACCTGAAGGTATTTAGGACGGTAGTGCTCGGCTCATTCTGGAAGCAGTCTTGGATATGCAATGTGCCTATCACGTCGTACTTCTGACTCTGCTCCTTTCTTGCAACAAATAAATGTTCCCGTTATAAAGATTTTGCTCCGAGGTGTCGAGTGATTTTTTTCTAACAAGAACATTATAAACATAACCACAACATGTTTCTGATTGAAAAATGACAAGGCACTTAAGTTTCACTACAGTAGAGAATGTGCAGAGAGAACCACAGGAAAAAAATGTTCAGCTTTGCAGAAACTTGAAAGCAAAACAAAAACTGGTGGGAACAGAAGCTCGCTTGTCGAAGGGCAGAAAGTTTGGCTCTTTACGCTCCCACTATATTTTTTAACTTGTGAGGTCTCTGCTTTTAATGATTTTAAATCTGAAGCAGCCAGCCACACAGACGGTGGAACTAATGGCTTCGATGTGTTTGATCCTCCCTTGTTCTGTCTCATCACTCTCTCCATACCTCACCTAACGGGGAAATGTATGAGAGTGTTGCATCCGACAGGAGACATCTCTCAGGAAAAACAACGTTCGTTTGGTAAATAAGGAAGGAGGACCATGTTGGGATGATTAATTATGAATAATGCATGCATAGTTTGCTGTTGACGTCATTGGTGCAAACCCTGAAACACTTACTTGTTAGCTATTTATCTATTTGTTGGTCCGGCAGATACATTTATATCATGTGTCATCTTCGTGTGAATTATTTCTGTCGTGTGTGTTCTCACATGTCAGGGAGCTCGCTCCATGTTTGACAGTCTTCAGTGTGACAGTAAAGTAAATGCAATTTCTCCGAATTAGAAACAGGCTTTAAATACCCTATTTTCCAGCTGGGTACCTCAGGCCACGCACCACACTCTGGTGTCTGTACTCAAAGGCTTAGCAGTGTCTAAAACTCAACATATTGTATAAGAGTGTAATCTTATAGCTTCAGTAAGCAGCATTACATCGGTCACGTCTGCGTGTGCAGTACATACTTTATAATACAATGAAAATATCGGGTTATGAAATGTATGCTACTGGTGTGTGACAGCATCTACCTTATCCGCGTTATTGTGCATTCAGTTCTTAATAAAACATCTGCATGTTGTCCCAATTGCTGACGTCGACCATTTAGTTATTCACACCCTCTTATGTGAACAGTACTACAGCAAGCTCTCACACACAAATACATAGATTATATGTATATATACTGCAAGGGCTCAATACAAATGGCACAATGGTGGCTGACTAAATATACGTGTGTCTCCTGCACTGTTCCAAACACACGTGCACGTGCACACCGCGGGGCTCCTCGGTTATCAGGGCTGCTCACATTGACACAGACACATGCATTGCCAAGACAGCCAGGCTACAGCCATGGTAATGCAGCCCGTTAGTCTAACAAAGGCTCAGGTCAATGGAGCCTCCAGTGGCTAATTGCTTCAGAGAGATAAGTGAGTTTGACGACGCAGCAAGGAACGGCTCAGCGAGGGGAAGCAGTGAGGGAGGAGGAGATGTTAATAAATCCCCCGTTCACTCCACCGTCAATATCGGCCCGTCACAGGCCTGCCGCAAAATGAATATTAAACACAGTTTTGTTTGTTTGCATGTTTTTCGATTGAATTTAAATGGGCTTTTTGTCACTTATGCTACGCTGGGTAAGAGAGTGGAGCTAATGTAATTAATCCCCACACCATCACCTGACGGCTAACCAGCTGTGGTATCTAGTAAATTCACATGACCATGTTGCACTCATCTAACGCGCTGCACTACACTGAGTGAAGGGGGCTGACTGCATGATACCAGGCCTGAGTCATGAAATTAGAGGGAGGTTTAAGAATGCATTTTTTTTGGAGAGTTTTCGTGCACACGTAGAGTCATAACAAGTCACGGGTACCATGCTAAAAAGATTTGATCTATTAAAGGAAACATTTTTTGGCTTGAGTTTGATTTGTTCCCTCTGAAGTGACAAGACCAGCGACTTCCACCGGCACTGATGACACTGATCTCCCTCATCAGCTAATCTGCCTGTGACTTATATTAAATCAATGTCAGTTTCCGACAGCAGGAGGTGGTGCCCGTTTACCCGACAATGGCAAAAAGCTCACTTTTCCTATGGAGCCGACTCAAGTTGTCCTACAGCTTTCTACCTCTGACTGACTCACTTCATCTGAAGATTACCATTCTCACTGAACATTAATCTTGAAGCCATATTTCCTGGATATGGCTGCAGGCTAATACAAATTGGACTTGACAAAATATGATGCATAAGTCAAGACAACAGTGTTTCATCCCTTTATTTCTTCCTCTCAAGGTACCGATTGTGTGAATTGCCGACGAGTGTGATGATGGACTATTGGAGGCGTTTGGTTTGACGATGCAAGTGGCCTCTCGAGAGCCACCCAGGCTTAGCGCATAAACAAAGACGTACATAAAATACTCTTCACACGCAGCCTCTCTCTCAAACACCACAGATATACCTCTCGATCTCGTTTTTTTTTCTTCTTTAAGGCAGCTTATCGTTCTTCTGTTTTCCACTTTCTCTCAAACTGCCTATCATCTCTCATTAGCATTCTCTTCTGCAGGCATGTCCTCCATGCTGTTTGTTTGTCTCTGTAGGTCCCACCAGTTGCTAACCCGTGGAGATGAATACAACCAGTCTCCATGGGACGTTTGGGAGGTTAGACTCCCACTGAAACATTACAGACACATCCCCTTTCAGTTAGAAACAAAGATTATTTTTTTTAACACTGGATAATGTGTCTCGAAGCACAAGTCATACAGTGAATAAACGTATTATTTTATATTTGAAGCCAGCTGGTAATAACGATGTTCGAAGTGTTTTGGTTATTTTTTACACAAAGGACAAACAATGTATTGAGACCTGTGGATTTGCACTGATGCTTGCTAAATTTGCACAATGTAACATCTCATTAAAGGCGAATATGGTAATACAAAATCCCTCCAAGACACCTTGAGGCCTCTCAGCAAGTTCAGTCGTCTTCCTTCTCATAAATTGGCCGAGGAGGCGGAGGAGTGTGTCTGCTGTGCTGCGGGGCCGGCCGGCCTGCACAGCACCCGTAAATACACGTACGCTGGTGCAGATTTTCTTGTTAAATAGTCGTGACCTGAGACGAGCTGTGGATCTGTCCCTGGCAGGTCTTCTCTTTTTTTTTTGGTCTAAGCCTTGTTGGAACTTTGGGTGGAGCTGCAGCGTCAAACCCCAGCCACCAGGGAGCATTGCAGCGCAAATTGTCCTCAAATATTGATTCGGCTGCAGAGAGTAATGTAGGACGGAGGGAGCAAGGCGCCAGGCTCATCTACAGAACACCAAATCTCTAAGGGAGAGACAGAGAGGGATGGAAAGAAAGGGGAGAAAGGGGGAGGAGAGAGGGGCAGGAAAGCCAACAAAGCCCTCAAATTCACATTCTCCGCTGATTCCTGTTGTCCAACATTAGTATGTTTGTGGGTGGGAGTGGTTGGGCTGGAGACTTGCAAAGTTTCTGTGTGAATGTGTATTTGCTCGTGCGTGAATGCGACTGCAGAATGTTATCGAATCCTCACTCTAAATGGACCATTGTTGCTGAGACGCTGCTGAAGGAAAGAGGGCATTGTGGTGTGACTGGCCTAACTGCAGTGCTGCACCGTAGGCCTAAAAATATTCCATGTCAGTGGTCCCGAGAGAAGCCCAGCGCTATCCAGGCCTCTCAGTAATGAGAGAGTGGAGCTGCCTGCCACTGGTAGCCGTGCTGTCCCCCAGCTCCCTCTGGCTCAGAGCTCAGCACTGGAGCTGGAGAGGCAGCAGCTCAGCTCCCACAGATTTATCATAGCTCACAAAGCAGCATGTCTGAAAGCAGAGGCTCTCGTTCACAGAGGAGCAGCCCCCAGCCGGCTAACCTCTGGGCACACTGACCCAACACATTCACATATCAGAGAGGCAGACGGACACAGTTTGAGAAAGACTTGCACTTGGATGTGTGTCTACAAGAGGAAAAAATGGAATTTGGAAAAGCATGAGGGCAAAAATCAGCACTGTGGTGCAAACGGCCGAGAAATAAAGATCATATGGTGTGTGAAAACAGCTTTAACTGTGCCATCTATTGCATTGTATGCAATGGGGCAGAAAAGAGAGAGATGGGCACAAGAGAGGGACAGAAAGGTTCAAAGAAGAGGCGAGTGTCTGAGGGAGCAGGGACGGAGATAATTGAGAGATGTAAGGTGGTTATTTGGGGCGCTGCGCTATTGTACTGATCAAGCCCACTGGGGTAAAAAAAAAACATGTTCGCAAAGGAAAGATTGAACTGCTATTATCAATGTGAATTATTTCAGTATACCTGACTAAAGTATTTGTGTGTGTGTGTGTGTGTGTGCGCACGTGCGTGCGTGCATGCGTGTGTGTGAGAGGCTCTGGAGGCAATCAATGGGCAATGTGTGCACAAAAACCTACTGCGTCTCCTAAATAGAGTCCTATTTATAGAATTGTTTTGTGTTTACAGTGTCTTTGACAATTACGAACCTGATCACTAAGACAGTGAAAGCAGAGAACATTTCCAATAAAGTGAAAAAACAACATAAAGACAACTAGTCCTTCTTGTTTAAACATTTTATGGGCCTCCTTTTAACAGTTAACATAAGAGATGTCACAGATTGAATATAATAGATCAAAGATATAGAATTTTGAAGGCTGAGCTTGAAAATGTTTCTGGTCAAAAATGAGACAAATGAATCACACTTTGCTATTTCATATTGTGTAAAAGCTGTACGTAAGTGAGGCTCAATAGTCAGAGCCATTTTTAACCAATTACTACTCAGGAATAATGGGGCGTGATATATATTTATCTACTTCAAGTGTTAGACATTTTACAAAATGCTCACCTCCAATTTTATGTGACATCCACAGCAAAAGATGAGCAATATCTAGAAAATCAAAAACATTCCCAAACGGTTTCAACTAGTGCAAATATCTTACATGAATTTTTAATATGTTGTTATGATCCTACACCGCAATTCTTAATTAGAACTGCAAAATGACTCCCACAAAGTAGTCTTCATGATAGTGACTTGACCCACAAGAGCAATTTGATGCTAATTTGCTATTTGCTAGTTATGAGCTGATATCGCGTTCATTCCCCCCAACTCATCTCCACCGTCTCCAGTGCAAGTTCTACATGTAGACAACATGTAGTGTCCAGCAGCACCCAAAGCACAGCTTTTAGTTCACAGTGCACACTCATCCACAAATGCTTTGTTGAAATATATACTTTGAAATGTGTGATCACTCTTTGAAATCAACCATTTCTTTTTTTTATCATTTTACATTTTGTCCATTATTGGAAAAGTCCACTTGTGTCCAGATTTACCCTGGGTTTCCATGATTGTAGTCCATTGGTCTCAACAAACAGCATGTTGTGTATGCTGGCTGTGTGGCTCCATATAGCCAAGTGTACGTAGTTTGTGATGAGTACATTTTATTCCATTGTTTGTGATGGATGGGCTGACATTGGTCCGTTCCTTGATAATTCCCCCCATTGTACAGTAAATATGTGTGAGTCATCCATCCTTTCCACGTGGAGAGTTTCAGGTTTCCTCGCGGATCAGCGGCTCTCTTGCTATCGTGTGACCTAAAAAAGAAACAATATCATAGATAAGACAAGAGGATCAGTGTCACAGAGACATGTAATTACATAGACTGTCCCGCTTCACTGTCGCTGAATGAACGTTCCCATTTCAAAGAGTCAATCAGAGGTCAGGGGAGAATATTCCAAATCAAACCCTTTCCTCTCTATTTCAGACTCTGTGTCTTTTTTGTTTGTTTGCAGTCTGGCCGGCTGACTGTTTGCAGGGACCAACAGTGTCTCGACTGCTAAAGCTGGATTTCACATGTCTCGGAGCTGTAATGGTTTGTTTACACTTAGTGTGGAAAGCAAATAATTGGAGATGTACAGGGGTTGTTTTCCATCAACAAATCCTGTGCAATGTGCATTTAGAAGAAAAAAAAGAGCGATGCGCTTACATATAAAAAAATCTTGTTTTAGTCCTGGGAATGCAGTACATTTTTTACCAGATATAAAATGAGACTTGTGAGGTTATGTGTCTGAAGGTGCGATATCTTTGCTGTTCCTTGTTCAACAGTGTTCTGGTTCCTTGGTCATCTTTCTACAACGCGCCTACGCTGTGTGGGCGTTATAGAGATGGACAGATACAGATCATCATGCTGAATGGGATGCTGAGTTTATGAAAGGAGGTCATGGGTAGAAAGAGAGACGCAGGAAAAAGAAGAGGGCACAGGGGGAGCAGGAGAGCAGGGCAGTTGTAGGGGGGATTGTTGTCTCCTTGCGACCATCTTCAGTGACAACTGCCACAAAGTACCTTGCAAATGTACAATTAATGTCCACTGATACAGTCAGCCATTGACACAAAGCGAGGGTGAGAAGAAGAAGAAGAAGAAGAAGAAGAAGAAGAAGAAGAAGAAGAAGAAGAAGAAGAAGAAGAAGAAGAAGAAGAAGAAGAAGAAGAAGAAGAAGAAGAAGAAGAAGAAGAAGAAGAAGAAGAAGAAGAAGAAGAAGAAGAAGAAGAAGAAGAGATAGTGCCATGCAACAGAATCAAGATAATTGCACCTACCGGTCCCAGAGTTGGTGTTAGGCCCAGGGTCATTAATTCCACTGCCTGTGACTGAGCCCAGCAGTGCCTCTGTTCCTCAGTCTATCCCACTCACCAATTTAATTATGACTCTTAATTGTGAAGCCTCTGTGGAAAGCCCCCGCCATAATGCATTCTAATGAATGCGACAGATGTTGTGCTGTTATGCCATCTCCCAAGCAATTACTCTTATGGCGCCTGCGCCGCTTCCCTCACAAATGTTTCTCTTTTTTTTTTATACGTTTCACCTGTAAATAAACGGCACCTGCTGAATTCCACGGCTAGCACGTACACGCACACACCCCAGCAGTCAGTCCCGCAAATTAACTTTCACACTTCAACAGCTTACAAAGGGCCATGAAGGACTCTCATTTAAATCAATTTATCTCATCTGAATAGTGTCAGTGTACATGGCATCACGCAGTGGTTGTGTGGAGTACAGAGTGTACACAGGTCCTGTGTTTCCTCCATCAGTTTGTTGTCACCCTCGCCAGAGGAGATACAGTGAGAGCAGATTAACAAATAAGGCTCACTGGGAGGCTTGCTCGTTGATTAGCTCTGTATCTGTTCCTTCGTAATTTCTTATTGATGTGTGAAATTAGTGCTTAAATTGGATTACACTCATTTGTGGACATCTTGAAGATCAAAACAACCTTTGTTATATGATTATCTTTAATTTGCTTGGTAAGCACTTCTGAGTTGTTTCTTTTGGCATACAGTTAGAAACAAAATGGAAAAAAACACAAACAAGAGTGAGCTAGTTGAAAGTTTGTGGACTAAACACGAGTTGATGTGAAAAGTTTCACAGGTAAAAAAAAAAAAATCATTGCAGATCGAGGCCAATTGTAGCGACATCAAACTGTAGTCAGATGCTCAGTCATATATTTATTTATTAGTTCTGGATATCATAGAGGCTTTTTGATGTGAACACACGTTTTCTGCTTTATTGTTGCTGACAAATTCGAAGTTATCAAAGACTTTGTAGCAATAAGACTTGGCGAGATAAACATGTAGGTGACACTGTGCAAGAAATATATATATAGATATAAAACAAAACAGACAAAAATGAAAGGAAAAGAGCATGCATGTGTGAGATGGCATGAGCATCAAAGGTACAAACGGTGGATCAGAAATTTCACTTACAGACAGACATATGGAGAAAGAGAGACAGGCATGCAAACACTTGCACATGTACTCAGTGTTCTCACCTTGGTGGTTTTGACTTTGTTGCCAGTGCTGCAGGACCAGCCAGTCAGGTCAGGCAGGACCTTACACTCCTCTCCGTCCATACACGGATGCATCTGGCACCACCACTTCTGTGCTACGATGGAGGCTGGAGCCGTAAATGGAGATTCAGAGGCAAAGAAAGACAGCAGGTTAGTGAATGGAACCTATGATATGATGAAGAGCACTGCAATAATGGCAAAGAAAAACTAAAATACTCAGTAATACTGTCCAGAGATGATTTACTTGATTTCCACAGCCGACATGAACTATTATTGTCCACAAAGAGAGTTGAGCATTTCACATATTTTTACAATGTCCATGGTGCTGATCCTACAGCTGGGACTGTTGGATCAGCACCTTGGACAGCACCTGTGACAAACACTGCTGTGTTCAAACCACCAGTGTCTCTGAGCGGGCGTGTGCTTTATCATCTGTAATAGGATTAGTGTGAGGAGCTAAACTGTATAGCAGTATATTTTTTTTTCTCCATTTTAATCAGATTATTGTAATGCCTCGACATGAGATTTTAAAGCCTGTGCAGAATGGGTGAGTTTGGCACCCACAGGAGAAATAATTTAAGAAGGTAGAACAGGGAAAAGACGACACATAAGTCATACCTATAAGCAGCAATTAATAATACAAGTCCTCAAACTATACTGTATAAATCCAATCAGATGTGGCTAGTCTGTTATGCTGCAGATGTCTTAACAAAGCATTCAGAGTGAATTTAAATGTATTTTGTCATTTGTGCAGTTGTGTGAGTCACCTTCTATAATATAAATGAAATGACTGCTTAATGCCAAACGTCCCTTTTGTTTCTAGTGTAATCAGTAAAGCACAAGGCACATTCAGACAATGAGCCAATATTCCAATTGTGTAATGCAGAGAGCAAGAACAGGATTATGATGAAGCAATGCTATCAATTATAACACAGTTTTCTCTGGAGTATTTGAAGCAGAAGAGACTAATGTTTGAGATATATTATATATTTTATGCAGACATAAAAGCCCTCTCGTAAACTCATCCATCATACATTACAAAATATGGAAAGGACCTTCTTCAATTTGATTCTTTCTTTTTATTGATTTTAAACACATTTATTGTGGTGATTGAGTGTATATAATACAACACAGTTTTGCAACTTGGCGAGATCTACAGTTAATCCAGTGGTAAAACCCAAAGTTTTCTTATGTCTTCCCAGCTGACACTCATATCTTCCAGATTATCTGACCCACTGTCTAGACAGAAGACATCGCGACAGCTGAGAATAACGCCCTCTCTCCTAATTCATCATCCATCCATCCTCCTGTCTCAAGAGTGAATGCAGGGAGGGATAAAAGAGTGCACCCGTTTCTCCAACTTCCTTAAACTGTTGGATTGATGGATTGATATTATGATTTCTGGTGACTATTGTTTCCGACAAAGGGAGAATTTGAGGTGATATTGGCAGGAAAATGGGCTTTCAATTGCATAATGCCAAAGAACATGGACAAATCCTCCAAAGCCTCGTGAAAGCAGAAAAACACTGTGACTGCAAGAAAGAGAGGGAAGAGGGAGGAAGACAAGACTAAAGAATAGATATTAACAAAGAAACACATCTTTTGTTTTGTGGCGATGAGCAGCGAGAGGAGTGAAGGGTGGAGGGGAAAAGAGGCTGTTTGTCGACGACCATCACCGATTTCAACAGAGGAAGGAGCAGATTAAATAAATAGAACAGAGGGAAGGTTCGTAACGAACTGAAGCAGGGTGCAAAATAGGCGGCACAAATGCAACAGCAGACACAGGAAGACATAGAGGGAGAAGCAGGAAGTCAACACAAAAGAACTCACAGCTATCAGGGGGCGTAATGTTGAACACACTCTTATGATGCATGAGCTCAGTGGCAGTAAACGGTTCTAAAAACCAATGGCTGTGTAATGCTCGTTAATGTGGCCATTATGGTGTTGACGACGGTGCTTTGCACTGCAAGAGCGTTAATGGGCATGGCCTGTGAGTGCTATTATGGAGTTAGCGTTCCCTGCAGCTTATCTCATGCTACACCGGGAGGGCTGGGCGAGCGCGACACATAAGTACTGCCTGTCAAGTCAGGAGAGGAACATGTGTCGGTCCAAGGCCCGTGATGTCGCGGATAGTTCAGATCTTGGGCAGTACTTGCAGACAGGTCGCCACAGGTCAACGATGAAAAAAGATTACGGAGGTGTTTGGTGTGTGTGCAGTGGTTAATTCTGACTATCGTGTTTCTTTCTGCGTGGCTGTGTAGACTGGCTTCCCCCCCTGTGGTGATGTCAAAGTCAGGTACTGTGCAGGTGGACTGCATTTGACGTCTTGAATTCTACTTAGAAGGAAAAGTTAAATGTTTTGGGTAAGTACCCTTATTCGCTTCCAAGCCGAGAAGTGATGAAGAAATGAGAAGATCAATTCCAATAACAAAGGTAACACAAGCACCTCCTAAACTCACCAATTAAGACGTTACATCGAGTTTGAAAAACTCAAACAAAAAGTGTAATTGTTATTATTATTTATGTGTGAAACAACAACTTATCTCTTTTTCACTTCAGCCTTTGTGCGAATGAAAACACTAGACATAATGTGTTAATTGCTAAACCTTAGAGGTGCAGTTAGTGGGATTTTGTTACCTCTGAACAGAGCAAGCAGTCTTTATGCTAATCTCTATGTTATATTTATTTTCCAGTCATATCTATTAGATCCTCTTCTAATCTAACTCCCAAGATGTTGAACTATTAGTTTATCAATTTCCTGCTCCTTCTCACCAACACTGTCGTGACTCGTGCGCACAAGTTGTTAATTATCCGCAGTCACATTGGCCGACTCTTGAAAAGCAGAAAATACTTGAAAAGCAATATTAGCTCAGTTGCTTTACAATGATTGACATTGATGGCTTTACTCTGAAATGCTGAACAAGAGTGTGTGAAAATGAGCCTTTGCTTTAAGTTTCCTTAAGTTCTTGAAAGAGGCATATTCTGCAGATAAAAATGTGTGCAACTACCTCACAGCCTATCTGCTCTAATTGTCTCATTCTCATTAGGAGTCTACATTTAAATTCACAAAAGGTGCATATGCTAATTAAAACAGGTTTACAGCTCAGGCATACATTTCATCCCAGTTTCTACTGGCTCATTACAACGGAATCTGCTCTCAAAATGGCTCTCTTTTAAGTTCTCCCTCAAACTTTCAGAGCGGGATCATCTGAGGGCAAACATGGAGGCAGAGCTTTGCTTAAGGTGCAGGTGATTAGGCAACACCAGGGACTGAGGCTATGCTATTCCCCAGGTTCCCGCCTCGTCTCTGGGGTTGTCTAAATGAGGTGTCACGCTATGAGGATGCCTATGGCTCTGTCTCTCCTCCTGTTGATCATGTCAATCTCTCGCAACATCTGATGAACGTCACGCACACCTTCTGACCGTCGTGGTTACAGCTTTTCATTTGTGTTGGCCGATTGAGCGTTCATCCGAACATTGCCTCTGTTCATTTCTCCCTGCAATGCCGCCTGAGTTGTCATTGCAATGTTTGTGACATCAAGTGGACAAAGCTGAAATTGCAAGTCCCCACAGCCACATGTTTATTCTTCAACTTTGTATGAACAGATAACCTGGTGTAATGTGAGCAAAAAGAAGCCTGTGTGCTGAACTATTGTGACACTTGTGTGGATGCAATGCCTTGTTATTGTCCAATCAACACCGTGAGAATGTCTGATTTGTTCCACCTCTGCAGGTATTTAACAAATCGTCATCCCCCTGACTGCCGATGACAAATATGTTGAAGATAATAATATTGTCTCTTTGGGTGAAAAAAAGTCAAAAACATATTCACACCATGTTCTCTTGAAAAGACAACAAAAAGGATTAAATCAACCCATTATTTCTAACACTTTTGTTGATCGTAATATTTAATCTGTGAAAATACATTCAACACCAAGGCCAGAAATGTGACATTAGATGAGCTCACTTACTCTCCCAGCTCATGTGATGCAATTTAAAAGGCCAGCGTCCATTCATGTTCAAAGAGAGCTCCTTCACCTCAAACCCTTTCATGTCAAGTCCCATGATATAGAATAATAGAATAGCCTCTAAAATAAAAAGAAAACATATTCACTACATATTCCATTGTCTGATGTACGGCCATACGAATACAATAACTGCACTCAGGCTTGTGTCTGTTAGAGTGCCCATTAATACTTCACGAAGGCACTGTCTGAACTCACTTTATGGAGCAACACAAGCTGCAACAGGGAATTTACTTTTACTTTGCATGTGCACACACATGCCCGTTGTGCACCTTTGTGTGTTTTGTGTGTGTACATGTATGTACTGGGCAGTAAGTGTCAGGAGTAAAAGCAGAATCACAAGCAGCCCTGTGCCCTTGCTCCCAGGTCATTACTATTTAAAGGGAATATGATGTACACCCACACACACACACACACACACACACACAAAGAGAGAGAGAGAGAGAGAGAGAGAGTTGGGGATGGATCTGGAGGTATGGATACCCTCAGGCATTGTAACTGTTCCACTCAGTGATCCTGGAGTGCAGAAGCAGTTGGAGAGAGGCATCCATCTCCTTCTACAATGATTTACTAACACACTGTATCTCAGTTGCCAGGGCTCACACATCCATGCCAGCACACCCAGGTATGCATGACGAGAAAATACAAGCAAAGAAATGGTGTGAAAAAACTGTCAGAAGAGGATGCACAGGAAACATTTACACACCGCTGGAAGGACTGGCAAAATGACAAAAGTATGATATTATGAACAGATATTACATTAACAACAGCAGGTTGACATGGGCCAAAGCGACAAACTCAATTTCTTTGCCAATTATTGAAACCTGGTTTGTCTGTCGCCGAGCTAAGCAAATAACACACCTTAGTAAATCCACTCATCCGTTGTTTTTATCAGGTCACTGTGCTCCACCACCACATTTAAATGATTTAAAGTCCTCTTTCAACCGATGCTCAGGAAACTCTCAGACACACATGAATGCCCAGTTGGCGTGTTGCTCTGGGCCGAGGACTGAACGGCAATTTTGAGGTATTTATGGTTGACTTGAGTATATCAAATAAGTACAACTTTCTACTTTCACCGCACATTCAGAGCAAATAGTTGTAGTTACTACTTTAAAGACAAAGGCATAGGGGTTAATTTAATGTCATGTTGTTGTTAAAGGTTAAACTACCAAGTAGAGTATAAAGTGCTTCCACTTAGCCCCGATACGACACTACACGTTAAACGGGTTGATCATAATAAGTAGCATTACACGAGTAGCATTACATATATATATATATATATATATATATATATATATATATATATATATATATATATATATATATATATATATATATTATGCAGGTCTCCTTATAGAGTATTTTACTGTATGTACTGTAAATGACATTCAGTACAGAATATGAGTGCTTTTTTCCGAAGACAGTGCACAATATTGTGCAACATGTGAGCTAAGAGGAACAACCTACATACTCTTATATGAGGATAGCTTTCTTTTTGGACTTTGCACAGACTTTATTCATTCCTTAGAGGAGTGCACACGAGCCCTAACCAACACAGTCCTAACTCGCAGTGTGAGCTTAACTCAATTTGGCAGAACCCCAAATTGAGACAAAAAAAACGTTTCATTTACCCTGCATGCTACTGCATTCAGTGGACACACATTTTGTCTGCATTTGAACAAGCTATTTCTCCGAATGGGGACTGTATGAGATGCAGACACACAACTGGACCCAATGCATATCTTCAGTGGAATATTCTGAGAACAGATCAACTTACTTGACATCTATCTATTGTCAATTATTCCTCTAAAAAGTAATTACGCTCCGATTTCGACTTTTCCAAATCACCTCACGACGAACAGCACAAACTATTTCTACAATCACGGATTCTAATAGACAATTTAAAAACAACAAAAAGGAGTCGATTTCATGATGACAAATCACGGAAAAGAATATTGTGAGGAATAAAGTTCATTTGAAAATGTTAGTCCCAAAGTAATGGGTCCCACCGTGCGGCAGCCGGTAATGGGACCTGCTGCCATTTTCTCCTCTTTCAGCCGGCATCAATAATGTAACTCCATTTACACGGTAGCTTTTCTACAAGGGTGGCTACTAAGAGGGGTTTGTCTCTTTCCAACAGCGCTCGAGCCTACGAGGTGAGAGTAGCATGCGTGGATGTGTGTGTGTGTGTGTGCGTGTGCATGTGCGTGTGTTGGATGAGGTGAGATGTTTTCGTAACTGTGAACTCAGAGGTCAAGCATGACTCACGAGGTAAGTGCTGCTGAGCACTGGATTTTGGAAGTGAGAGGCGGTGTGACTCGGAGGGGCGAATAGGAAATTAGAAAACGTCATGACGAGTGTGACGGAAGGACGAAGCTGTTTGTGTGTGAAATACTGGGACTAAGACCATCAAAAATAATCATTGAACGACTTTTAGAGACACAGTAACAACACAGTAATACGGCTATTAGCTTCTCATCAGCGCCATTCCGTCCTCTGAGCACACAACGCACCAGGTTTAAAAGGAGAAGTGAACAAACAAAAGCAAAGCAATGGCTTTTCTGAGAGGTTCGCAAAGCTTCACATGATTCCTTATTTATCCCAAGTTTCATTACAAAGCCAATCATCTTTGTTATGGTTGCCCGATTTTATCATTATCAAGCAATCGTTCTCATCTAGGAACTCATCAAAGAGGTTAAACAACAAATCTACTTCTTTATTGGGTAAGAATAGTGCTGAAATGATCTCGCAGGTATATAGACTGTTTGTGAGTCATTTGAATGGGAAAAGCACCGTCTACTGGCCACAGGCACGAATAGCAACACACTGCATGGGGGCGGCATGTCGGGCGCTATATGGATAGTTATGATTATTAAATATGGAAGCTGCTTGGACACTTAGAGAGCATGTCTGCACCACAGGAAGTAAGTGTGATTCACGCTAAAATTCAAACACGTGCGAGTTTATTTTCAAGAAAATAAATAACTCACGAATGCAACTAAGAAGCAAAGGTGGTCGTTTAGAATGTAAATTAAAAACAAGAATTCATGAAAATGAATTAATCCAATTATTGTGCGGGAGATCCGGGCCCTTGCTAACAACACAGAACCATCAGCTTGATACTTCCTGACTTTTCCTTCATTTCTGTCTCACGATGCTTTACAATTAATGACATAATTTAAAAAAAGATGGGTTACTTTTGTTTGGGGGCTCTGAGACCCCAGCTGTAAAACAAATGTTAAATACAGTAGATTTGACAGGATCAATATCAGTAGTGCAGCACCTCTCCCAAATCCCAAATAAGTCTATTTGCATTATATTAGAGTTTTATAACAGTGAGTGCGTAAGGGGTCTAACAGGGAGTTAAACCGCAAACATAGGCAACGTCACTATGTAGATAGCATCATGTAAAAGTCAAACGCACAGATTTAAAAAGTGAAATATATATTTATGGTGTTAAAAAAATACTTTAGGGCTAATTTGGCACCTTTAATAAACATGTTGTGGCAAAGAGAAGTTAGTTACATATTGGATTTAATGAGGTCAGAAGAAAAAAATAAACAATGAACAACAACCCTAACCCTAACCCAGCTTGGCGGGGGGAATGAGTTTTTTGTTTTGTTTTTGTTTTTCCCTCTTGACAATTACCGTACCATAAATCAGCATGATGCTGTGCCGATGCTGTATTTTCATTGAAAAAAATTAACTAACCAAAAACTGCAATTCTGATCAAGTTCGAGAACGAGCATCACTGCATCGTCGTTCACACAACTCATCAAAGTGTCTGTTTGTATTGGTCCATCAGTCATTCAGTGCCCGCCCCCGCCTGACCTCAACAGTTTGAATAACCCCGGTGCTTCGGAGATGCACTGGCTCTCCTCGCGTATGAGACAACTATGTATTTTCCTGTGGTAGGCGGCTAATACAGCGGGATAGGATCGAGCTGACCGACACTGTGTGTGTGTGTTCGTGATCTCAGCGGAGCGTCTGCGGATGATAGGGGTCAGTGACACTGCTTGTTTCTTGCTGGGCAGGAGCTCGCGGAGCGGACAGACGGGTGGAACAAAGGTCTATGAAAACTACCGGCAGCTTTCCTCTGTCTCTCATCACTACACTCGCCCTCTCACACACACACACACATGCCCACGCACACACATACACATGCACACACACTGCACATATAGCAGACACAAACACACAGATACACATGCTTACTGTGTATGTGTGAGCAGAATTCCTTGGATGATGTATTTCCTCAAAACATGATGTTCCATATTTGACATGAGCCTTTTAATTATTGACCTAACATCATGAACAACATAATATTTCTTTTAATTTTAACCCACATAGCATCGTTCCTGCCAATGTTTTTTATTTGGATCCCCGTTAGTTTCCATAAAGTAGTCTCTGGTGCTCCTGGGCTCAATGTCTTGTTACGTCTCGGCGTATAAAAGAGATCAGAGGAAAATGCTGTCTCCCCATCTGTCATGCACTCAAGTGGCCCACTAGGTATGAAATGGGCCGCTGTCCCAAATAAAATCAGGCCTTTTAAACTGCAGTTTAAATTTCCAGTCATGAGGCCGAGGCAGTCTTAGTCGACAGCTGTCGTATATTTTCTTCTCCTTTCAGACAGCGTGAGGGAATAAGGAGGCAAGGAGACACTGCAGGCTGTGCTTCCATTACCTGCATTAGTGCCTTTAACCTTTCATGTTCCATGATCACCTTGGGACGTGATGAACCACGAACTGTTGGACCGGAAGGGAAGTGATATACAATTTTACATCATCCATTGAAAAACATACCTCAAAATAGTATGTTTTTTAATGGATGATGTAAAATTGTACAGCACTCCTTTTCAAAAGACATTTCTGTATCATAATGGTGGTCTTTTATTCATTGTCTCAATTTCAAACCACGGATGTTCTTGCCTCTCAGTGTCTCAACAACATTGTGTTATTTTTTCCTTCTGATATTTGTTCATCTTGTCCCTGTCTCACCCCTTGTGGGTTTCTTTACTGTGTGGCTTTGCTAAGAAGGATAGAAAGGCTAGGTGTTATTTTCCCATCAGCCTTTCATGTTTTCGACCACCTTTAAAAGGTTTTGCTCTGTTTGTGCAAAAAGAAGAGCAGTGGCCTGCTGCTTTATGCCATAAGAAAATCAATTTCCACACAGGAATCTAACCTGGCAGCCATTCAAAATAAAGTGCAACCTATTAATCTTTCCTGCAGTGGACTCATTTATTTATGTCTTTCTACATCGGGTAATGATTTGTTTTAGGTGAGATGATTCATGTTGCAAATTTAATGATGCAAGATGATTAAAAACATTTTTAGCCTCTTTGACCCCGTGAGATTCGGCAGTGTGTCGATCATCACAAAAACATGCGGTGCAGCCGAGCAACGTTCACACATACAACCTCAAACCTTATTCAGAATTCTAGTCACGATCGATTGGATACCAAACATGTCCAGCGGAATTATCCTGCTCGAGAATTGTGGGGGGAAATGTTTATAACATGATGTACTAGAAATCTGGATAACTTCTCTTTGATTTAATGCATTTAATCGAGAAAAACACAGTGTTCGGGTTTGACTGCTTCCTGGCTGTATTGCTTTAATGAAGGGTTGCAACAGAAGACACAGTATGTTTTCCATACTGTGTGGAACTTGAACACTGCTACTTTAAGATATATTTAATGAATAATTAAGAATTCAAGCACTGCAGTTTTAATATTTGGTGCAAACACAGCGGACCAACCAGACTTACTGTAGACTGTTGGTTGACAGAGTCATTGCAGGTGATTTGTTCAAGGGAAAGGTTCTCCTTCAAACTAAAAATGTCTGGATTGTGCGGCTGCAAATAAAGTGCGTCACTGGGATATATACATATGTTTTATTTTACCTTCCACACAGGAGGGTCTGGATCTGGTGGTGCCAGCGACCTGTCCAGGGAAACAGGAGCACTTGACGGTTTGAGAGCGCTCCTCAATCTTATTCTTATTACAGCAGCGATGGATGTCCACCACCTCACATGTCCCCTGCTTCACCTGGTACGAGACTGAGAGAGAGAGAGAGAGGGAGAGAGAGAGGGAGAGAGAGAGGGAGAAAGAGAGATAGGGAGAGAGAGAGAGAGAGAGAGAGAGAGAGAGAGAGAGAGAGAGAGAGAGAGAGAGAGAGGTGAGCGGGATTATTTGCTAGAAATTCATAGACTTTAAGGACGGCTTATTGGTGTTTTGAAGGTTTGTTGCTACAAATAAATTGGCATTAAATTATAATAAATGTGTGCTCCATATAACAATCAAATATACACCACAGCAGCTTATCTGAGGATTAAACAAATCTGTTGAATTATTTACTTTTGTTTAAACTCCTCAATGTATTCCAGTCTCATACTCTTTGATTCTGAAGTAAACACTCTGTAGTGATGATTTGCTTTTATTCTCAGCACAGTGCCCTCATTAACTCAGACACAGAGGCGCCTCTGTTGTCGCTGTGTGCAGGGCGAAAGAAACGTTGGGAAAATAATAGTTTCTTTTGACTACTTTCAGAGATAATAAACCACTTGATGTAAGCAAAGAACAGACATGCACAGATTATGAGTAATGCGGTGGAACAACCCACTGGTAGGATCCATCTTTACGGTTCTAGCCATCACTGTATGTTTATGCATGGGCGTGTATGGAGACTGTATATACAGTGTGTGTGTGTGTGTGTGTGTGTGTGTGTGTGTGTGTGTGTGTGTGTGTGTGTGTGTGTGTGTGTGCTTGTTTTTTCTCTGGATTTGTGTGTATGTGTGTGTGATCCTCAAAGCCATAATTTATATGAGCATAATTGCTTTTCACCTGACACCTTCAACACACAAACAGCATCTAATCTCCTGTGATTATCTCCACACTTCCCTGGGGACCTTGATATGGTTAATTATAATATTCTCTTGACAGAAGGGCACCCTTAACTTTAAGTAAATTTTAACCCAGAAATAAAACGTGTCTTTGTGTGTGTGATGGTACTAAAACAATGAGACAATATGCTTTCTTGTAGTCGTGTATGTAGCAGTTTGTGTCTTATCATCGTTACATCTGCCACATGTGTTAGAGTTTGGTCTGTTGGCTGTTCAGTACAACATCACCATGATGCTATGAGTAGAAAGTGTGAATAGGCTTATGTTCTTGTTTAGAAGTGTTAACTCTTTAATGTATATGCTAATGTTACATTTCACTGCACATTAAACCCATAAATCTCGTCGCAAGAGGCATTTGTTCCACCTGAAGGAAAACGCTCCGACCACAAGTGTTAGGGAAAATGTTTAGTAAATCTAATCTTTGCTTATGGCTTCTGAACAGATTCCAGGGGCCTTATCTTCTCTCTCAAACCTTGTTGTGCACTCCTGAGACTCTCTGGTAGCGTTTCCCGAGCACAGCAAACCCTGCTGGCGACATTACTACCTATAAGCCTCTTTACAGCTCTGGAAAAACCTTGGTTATACTGTACCGTAAGCCCAGATTTCCTTTATGTACGTGACTTTACCCAGACTCCCAAACTTTTCATGCTCAGCTGAATAAGCTTTGCAGCCAGACACACAGCGGCCAACGCGGCGCGCACAAAGCGCACGCACACACAAAGCGCACGCACACACAAAGCGCACGCACACACTCTGTCGAGGGTTCCATTTCAGCAGGCCATGGCCCCTCTCATCCTTTCTGATTTAAAGTTTGTTTGTTCTCTCCTCCAGAGAGCCCCATCAATGATCCCAGGCTCTCTGAGGGCGCCCCTCCGCTATCATCCCTCCACTTTCATTTCCCTCACTCCTCTGTCTCAGGTTCTCCTGAGGCTGGAGCAGCTGCCGGATTACCACCGTGCACACACACACGCACACACACACACACCTACACACACACACACACACACACACACACACACACACACACACACACACACACATACACACACACACACACACACAAACATATAGCCTACTGATCAAAATCTACACTTTATAATAAAATGTAACTAACCTCAATGGGACAAGAGCTATCAGCACAGTGGTGATTATAACCGTAATAATCACAATTAGAGCAAAGGGTAACAATAAAAAAAAAAGAACATGTAATTTAAACACAATCAAATTGTCTTTGTTTTACTCCGACTCGTGCCCTCATTATTATTAATCTTTCTTGAAATCACTGTGAGTGCACAGCGGTGACAGGGTAAGACCCATTGTCTTCCTCCATCTCACAAATAGGCAGCTTGTTAGTGAGAAAGAAAGAGAGAAAGGAAGAGGAGGAGGAGAAGTAGTGTCACAGGCACCAGAGAGAAGAAAGAGCGGATCGCCTCCGACTAGCATAATGAGGTCAGAGGGTTCGCAGGTCTCTTCTCTTTATTGCTTACATCAAACCTGGGCCGGGGCTGTTTGTATTTCAAAACTGTAAAGCTCTGAGGATGTGTGTAAGCAGTGGAAGATAAAAAAACACCTGAGCTTCAATTGTGTGCCTATTTTGTCTCTGTCCAGCTTTATATGCTAATGTATAATCTATTTTAAAGGTATTGTCTTAAATCCAAGCTGTGTAACGTACATGAGGTGACCAGGTTGGAGGGCCTCAGATGGGTTTTTCTTACAGTTGCAGCGTAGTGAAAAAAAGAGAGCTGAAGGTGCTTTCCAAGCAAATATTCTAAAAGCCTTTCTTTCATGGAAATATCAAAAGGACACTCAAACCTTCTTCGGTGTGTTTCAGATGTGGCCTGAAGGGAGCAGACCACATTCTTTACATTGATGGTGAGCCGTTGCTTAATAACTACCATTTGTTAAAATAAAATCATAAGTGAAATATGATGTGGGATGTGGCTTTTTGCATTTGACAACATATTTCTGAGAGGCCATTACACCACTTCACACATAAACAAATTAATCAGATCAATGTGAAAATAGTACTTTACACCGTTCAGAGTAAAGGGCTTTAAAAGACTGTTTTGTTCTTCTATAGTCCATCTTCCTGTGCGTGCGGCCAGTTGCTGCTTCAAGTCTGAGTGCAGACATTATCACTCTGAGTGCATTGATCTACAACCAATTTTGTATTTCTTCAGACTTGCACAAATACTTTCAAGTAAAATATCACATCATATCTCAAAAATTGTATGAATTTAACCTCAGAAAATCAAAGAAATATTAATTGTATTCCCTCTGTTTCAACGGTGTGTCACAGAAATGTGAGTGAAGAATAAAGCGTGGGGTGAGCAGTTATGAAAGTCTGAGCCCCATTAGTGTTTCATACCCATGACAACTTAACCTTCATTGTATCACTTCTTTTGCTTTAATAATGGACAACTGGCATGTTTTCCCACACAGAAACATGTTTTATCCTTATGCACCACCATAATAATGTGTTTTAAAATATTTAACTAATTTGTGAGCATTAGGATTATAAAAAACAAGGTGTATAAATCCATATGTAGAAGACTTCACTGTATGTCTAAACCGTATGAGTGTGGGCTTGTTTCGAAGCAGAAATGTAAATCGTTGAAAGAGCAGCATTGCTCTGAATTGCACACTTGAGCATCCACGGTATGTAACCAATCAATAGAGGTTAGAGCAATACAGAGTTTACGGACAAAATCTATTACATTTGGGCGAAATGAACTCAAAACACTCATTCCTGAAGGTACATCCTCTCATTTTTAAAGATATTTACATGTGCGTAGTTTTGCTAACAATACTTCCCATTTCCCTATTTACCACATAAAAATGCTGGGAAAGGGAGTGTGTCAAATATATATAAAACAACACTTTTTTTATTTTAGAGCATACTGAACATATTTCCATGTATTGTTTGTGGTGTATTATTATGCACAGATGTGGCTGAAGCTTTTCCTATTCAATTCAACAAGAACAATATGAGCCTGAAGCCACGGCAGCAGGTCTGTGCGTAGGCACGGCAGACCGACACTGACAATGCTGACATGCTGAGCTGAGCTGGACCTAAGTGGTGGGTCAACAGGCAGACAGACAGACAGACAGATGTTGCTATTTACATGTTGCAATTACAACAAACTATTTATAAATGTTTCAGTGCAGCCACACTGACCTATAAACATATAGTTTCCATATAAGAAACTTGTTTTTTACTGCAGTAAAATGTCACTGAAAAGTGATTTTTCAGAAGATGTTCGAGGAGTGAAAAGCATGAAGTTGGACCCAGATTTGAAATAGTCGTACAAAATCAGACCAAGTGCCAAACAGGAGAAAAGTGGTCTGGAGTGCAGACTGAAATGCATGCAGCTTTACTGTGAGCACTCTCCATCTGCACTCTGTTCAGAGTGCCGCAGCCTCTCACAACTCATCTGCTTAAGATTCATGTGCTGAGCAGTCAGCCTCTAGCTTTATACACACAATAACAGTGTATCTAATGTCTCAATGTTGCCTTTAAACCATTCTGTTATGGCCATCTTAACGTAATAGAGCCCAGCACACACTGAGATGAAAAAATTTCTCAAGCATGGCTAAATGCTTTTATTCCCGCAGCAGGCACAGGGTGTGTGCGGTGGGAAGCAAGGTGGTGGTGGTGGCGGTGGGGAGGTGCGGGGGTGGCAACAGTAGCTGGGGAGCCAACAAACCAAGCTACCTTGAACTGATGGGTTAGCCAGGCGATTGATGTATTCTGACAGACACAGCCGAGCAGGAGCATCGTGCAATTTATCAAAAAGCTGTGTCTCTCCCCGTCAATACCTGACAAGCATGTCCACGGCCAGATATCTAGAAAATCTGTCGGAGGCGGCAAAGTCAATGTGAAGGGGACATACTGTACGTCTCTGTAGGAACACACAGGTGTGTCTCAAGAGAGAAAGACGTGTGCAACAGAGTTGGAAACCATGTCACACATCTTTCCACATCCTTCATACTACAAAACAACACATTCATATATCACACCTATTTGCTGAAACATTGTTTTCTTTGTTTACATTTACAGCCCTTTTCCCTTTCTTTCTCCATTTGCCCCCTCTTTGACCTCTCCTTTCCTAACTTGCTTCATCTCCTCCTATACGCAGCCCATCAATCCTCCTGACATTATCAGAGTTTAACAGGGCCACAGGCTTCATGCTAATTAATGTAACAGGCCGCTGGTACGGCTGAGTACTCCTGCTCAACAAAACTAGACCCAATAAAACCTGCTCACTAAGGAGACCTTATATATGACGGACTAGTGGACAGAATGCTTTAAAACAAACCTGCATGGATGCACATTATGCTTGAGCATGAGGGTGACCGTGGGCCTTTTCAAGCAGAAAGTTACAGGTATGGTGTTCCTTACATGAGGCTAAGGATGGCCCAATAAAACTTGATGAAATGCGTCCTTCAGATACCTTTTGTGATCGACGGTATGTTCCAACAGGGATTAGCAATTGATACTATACTGAAAAAATTGTTTTGTTCACTATGTATTTGTTCTGCAAGCTAGTGACTCAAGTGCTGGTCTCAGATTATGGATTTTCAGGCATTCAAACAAAAAAAGCAAAAGGGCATATGATTTAATTGTCAGGAGAATATTGCTCGGAGCTGAAAGAGTACAATAAATCCCTTCAAGTGTGATGTTTATTCAAGACACAGCACATCAGGTTAGAGTACATAATTGTTGGTGTCGCGCTACATTCAAAGATGCTGGATCGCAATTTATTGTATGATTGTGTAATTGTTAGAAAATACAGTAAAAGATTGAATTATCAGCATTATAGATCTTACGGTGTGCTAAAGTATTTGTTGCTGCATGTTAGGCAATAGGTAATACATTATTCTACACGGCCTTGCACTAGTTGTGAGAGCTAAGAGTGAAAAGTTGTTGATAATTTGTATGTGCTGAATCTTTCAGAGTTAAAATCATAAAGATATGGACCTGCTGAGAGGAAAGCTATTTCCGGTGGGATTGTGCTGTTTTCATTTGTATATGTTTTTAAGATGGATCTGATAATTGGCTCATTTTATATATTTTATTCCCATGAGAGTGTTGCTAGAAAATAAAAAAGAAAGCAGATGTATTATTTTTCCCCACATCTATTTTAAGTGACAGCTGTCAGTCATATCATGTCTGCTTCGTTAGTTGCCATTCATTCCATCCAGACGTATTATAGATTTGTTTTTCAGGTGAGTTTTTGTCAAATGACAGATTGCCTTTTGAGAATGACGTTGGGTCAATGGGACAGAGATTATGAAAAATACATATTTCCAGAGGAGGATTTTTTGACCTCTAGAGCCACCATGTGGCAGCAAATGGTACATCACCAGAAACACGGCTCAAACAAATGTCTCACTGACCGGCCAACAGACCAGCAGCACAAATACTTAAGCAGAAACCACAGAAACATATTGAGCAGTCGTAATGAACTGCCAATTATTTCTCCGCCTCAAACCGCTGAATGGGTTGGTGCCATGTTGGTATTAATAAGTCCTTAACTTGCACCAATTAGAGAAAAACCCTCATAAAAGGCACCAGACGATTTGCGAGCAAGTCATTTTGTTTCACAGTGGGAGAGAAATAAAAAATAAGTAAAGCCATGCTGACCTTCACAATACACAGGGCCTGCAATTAGTAGAGTCCCTGCCATAAGCAGGCTGCCTCCTCTCCATCAAAGGGAAACTAATACCTTCACTCGTTGCACAGACTGGATGCTGGTAGCGTTGCTGTGGCACATAAAGGTCACGTAGCAGAGCACCAGCAGTGAGAGCGTAGAGACCAAGACATAATTAAGGAAATTGTCATAATTAAATGTGAGGAGGAAGAGGTGCACTCGGGAGGTTGTCGGCAACAAGTCGAAGCGCAAGATGCTGTGACTCAGTACAACTGTTCCTGCAGTCAGCACCGATACAATATTAATAAGACCGTGTTGGTCTTTTTTTTGGGGTTTGGGTGACAGCCTGTCTCCATGACTTATGGGATTTAAGGATAGAGAATAGATTTCGCTCGTGGGATTAAATTAAGTCAATGTCAGCTATGGTTTCTCAGGTAATAAGCGCAGTAGTGCTTTGGTTAAAAAACACTTTTAGCCCTGCTGAGCTATGCATATTCATCTCGGCACAGGCAATTAGGAGCCTGAGGATTAAAAGTCGTGAGCCTTACATGGCCTCTTCCGCACAGGATACACAAACTATTTCATAGCAATCCTAAATCACTGAGAATTAAGTCGCTCGAGAAGAACGGCATCAGCCTGAACTGCTGGTCGTCTGCTACCGCTCTGCAGAGATCAGATCACACTCACTCTGATCTATTTGTGTTGACAGCTCCTGACATCTTAAGTGCCATTTGTACTGGAAGGGCTCGATCATTCAAACAGGGGCGTGTTTGCATCCATGCCCAAAACGAGGTCTCGTCTAGATTACATTATGTCACGCTGAGGGACGGAGCATATTGTCCCCGCTCGGCCCCCTCCTGCAGGATCGGGATGATGTGCGAACGGGCTTGGGGAACATGTGTTGTGCCTTTGCAGTGACAGTGTAATTAACCTCTTGTGGTGTTGGAAGGGGGTTCAGAGTAAGACCTGGTGTACCTGTCGGTCCCCGATGGTTACGGCTGCCAGCGGACACCGGGTCAACGCAGAGCATCACCAACGCAACGAGGAAGGCCACATGCACAGGCCAAGCTGACCTCCCCCACAGTTCCATCCTGAGAGAGGGAAAGAGGAGAGAGAGGGGCAAAGAGGAAGCCAAGGGGGGAGGAAGGGGAGGAGGAGGAAGAGGAGGAGGGCATAAGGAGAGGTCAGAACGCCCTCCACTTAAAAAAAGAAAGACAGGAGGCAGAAGAGCAAAGCAAACAAAACATATTGCTTTTCAAAAAGCAGAAACAACGTAAAAAGCGAACTGGCAAAGGTCAAAGAAAAAAAATGAGAACTGGGAGAACAGAATAGGCCTGAGCAGCACAGACACGCATCGTGTGGGTGGAGCTAACTCACCAGCGGCGCCACAGAAGTATGCTACCAGCATCCTTTTATGCCTATTAGTATCACATTAGGATTAACTCCTCCAATTTCTCTCTGGCAGCAGACAATTACAAAAAAGTCGACTTTATGAGTCATGACATGTTACAGAGAAACATGAGGCTCAGCTCAGAAATCATAATATGGGAGTTAGGGCTGCGACTAATCATTATTTTTCATCATTGATCATTCCGTAAAATATTTTCTTGATTTATTGTTTGTATATAAAATGTCAAAGAAATTTGAAAATCATCCATCACATGGCTTTCTCAGAGGTGACATCTTTAAATTGCTTTGTTCGACCTACCTTCAAACAAAATAAATGATATTCTGGTACCTTTTATAATATCGGCTCAATCGAGTGTTATATATAACTGAAACGATCAATTATCAAAATAGCTGCTCATTAATTTTCTGTTGATCAACTAATTGCTTCAGCTTTATTGCTGTTTGGGAGTTGTTATTAATCATTTAGGTTATGTTTCAAGCATAATTACTCCTTCTAGATCCTAATGTGAATATGTACTGCTTTTATATCCATACAGATTCTTTATATTTGGATTTTTAAACTGGTGGACAAAACAACCAATTTGAAGATGTCAACCTGACTTTTGGAAACTTGAGCCGTGCATTTTTATTATTTTCAATTCAAGAACTGTCAACTTTCAATGAACTGCAAAAAAAAGGCTTAATGAAAAGTATCGTTAGTAGATGTTTGTTCTCAGGACACGGTCTCACCTGTTGGTTGTCTCGGTCTTCTCTGATCCGTCTTCCACTCAGTCGCTCCTCTATGGACAGGGTACACAGGCCATGGCTGCATTCACTCACACCTTACCACACCTCCTCCTCTTCCTCCTGCTTCTCCTCTTCCTCACCTCAAACAGAAGAAGCCCCTGGAGAGAGGAAGTACAAAGACACTCGGTCAGAGAGGCCGGCCTGCCCTGGGGTTCCTCAGTGGCCTCCAATGACCTTGTATGAAGGTCTACACACACACACACACACACACACACACACACACACACACACACACACACACACACACACACACACACACACAGGTAGAGATGTGAAGGCCTAGAGTCTGTTAGATCCATTGTTTACAATAGGTTCACCTACCCTCAGGCTGAATGTGATCCCCACTCTAGATCACACACACTCATACATACACACACCCTTATTCTCTGTCATGAGCACCCCCCCACACACACACACGGATTGACACACTAAAACATTGTACATAAAACTTAGATTGATTCCAAAATTGGTGCACATGAGGAAAAACTTGCAGAAAAGCTTCATAGCTGAAACATTCACCGGCAGCAAATCAGATGATTAAACAAGCCATAAACACAAGTAGACACACACACATACACAGACACCCACACACACACACACACACACACACACACACACACACACACACACACACACACACACACAGAGTGAGTGCATTTGCAAAGTGTTTGCCAGGTAAATTAAAACAGTGTCGGAGGACAGCAGAAGAGACTCTCCCTAATTACAGCTGAGTGACAGCTTCTGATGCATGTGCACTTCTTCTCTCTCTCTATCTCACACACACACACACCCTCACCCACACACAAACACACACACATTGAGTAAATTACTAGACCGCCGCCGAGAATGTCAACACATCTCTCTTTACAAAAGGACTAACTCCGCAATCTAAATGAAAGACAACAGATTCACATTAATAACAAAATGTTCCCCTCTTCGGACCTTCATTATTCATCATGACTCATTGATATGCAGCTTAGTCCGCTGCAATGCTCAGAAACTTTCTGGGAATGTGTCAGCTTCATCCGAGCCTGATAGCTCCAACCATCAGTGTAGCGCCACTGCCCCCTAGTGGGGAACAAATGAACAGCAACTGCTACGAACGAGTCAAAGATCGAGAAGAGAAATCACAGGAACAAGCCAAGTGAGAACCTAGCAGGGCAATTTAGGTGAGACTAAGTGAATATGGGTATTGTTGGTTTCTATTAACGAAGATTAGTAAGCTTTAACCAAAAAAAAAAGGATCAAGGACGGACACAGGTCAGAGAGAATCTTAAGAAGGAAAAAAGAGAAGGTGAGATAAGAAGAGAGCAGGAAATGGAGAGTTTACAAAAGGAAAGTTTAAACATATGGATCATACACTATGTAATGTTTCACAGACACACACACACACACACACACACACACACACACACACATATACACAGTAGGGGATGTGTGTATTCTCAGTGTATTCTTGTGTTTTGGACGACTGCAGTGGGATGACTAATATTTGTATAATTTGTGCATATAGAATCCATATGCATAATGTATACCCGCATCTGTGTGTGTGTGTGTGTGTGTGTGTGTGTGTGTGTGTGTGTGTGTGTGCGTGTGTGTGTGTATTTAATTCCAGTACAGTATGTGAAAGTATGCAGAGTGCATGTGCTGTGTGTGCAGTGTGATTAGGCATGCTGCATGGCAGCACTGTAGCCCATTTCTTATTCTCTTTTTAAAGGCTGGGCCATGGCACGCATTTTTATCAGCTTTGTTCTCTGATACACTCATTAAAAGAGCACAATAGTGTGTGTGTGTGTGTGTGTGTGTGTGTGTGTGTGTGTGTGTGTGTGTGTGTGTGTGTGTGTGTGTGTGTGTGCGTGAGTGTGGTCTCCAGATGCAGCTCAGTCTCGTCAGGACTTCAGGGACATAACGTCCGATCAGTCACAGCGACGTTGTCACCTCTACCGGGTCTCACACATACAAACGTAGTGATGAATCGGTTTAAAAAAAACAACAACACAAAAACACAACAAGCTGTGTTGATGCGCTTGAATCAGACACAATGTCACATAAAACATCCATGTTACCAGTGTCTCTGGCGGAATCATGTTGAAGAGTGTGTGTGTGTGGTGTGTGTGGTGTGTGTGTGTGTGTGTGTGTGTGTGTGTGTGTGTGTGTGTGTGCATGTGTGTGCGTGTGTGTGCGTGTGTGTGTGTATGGCTCAGCTGGTCATCACTGCTGTAAGGAGTCGTCAAATTTGGCAGCAGTAGCAATAGGTGCACACACACACACACACACACACACACACACACACACACACACACACACACAAACACACAAACACACGAATATTAACAAACAGAGCACAGACATACTCAAGAATATCTGAGAACATCAAGTCTCGCTCTTTCTAACCTCCTCTCTCTCTCTCTCTCTCTCTCTCTCTCTCTCCCTCTCTCTCTCTCTCTCTCTCTCTCTCTCTCTCTCTCTCTCTCTCTCCCTCTCTCTCTCTGGGTTGAAGGGCTGATATGTGTCATTCCTTGGAGTAATCACACAGGAGTGACACGGGCACTCATTGACATTCATTGAGACAATCCCACCTCGGCCACAAATATATCTGTGTGCTCTGCATCCCAACAGCATCATCTGCCAGCACTCTCTGAGCGCACAGTCGCAGTCACAAACATGTGCGCGCAAAAGGTGAATTTGCAAAATGACACTCGTTCCTTATAGCTGGATGACCTTATGTCCCACCGGGGAAACATGTGTGTCTGTGGGACGCGCTCTCAGTACAGTGCAGGAAGTTCGGTTCAATGAGGACTGAGCTTCTGCGAAGATTAGAAAAAGCAACATCACTTGATCACTTCTGCGCCTATTTAGTGCAACAGCGTTCGCCTTTGGGCTTTTGTTGATATCCCTGGTTTATCTTTTTTAAATCGATACTTTATCTCTAATTGGAGTAATTGCATTTCCTTGAGTGCTGTTTATTAGACTTTGTTATTGAAAATAACGGGAATGATAAATGCATTCTGTTTCAGACGGCGTGACAAGATCGTCCCTTCATCAATCTATGATTGATTTCGCCTCACTCGCCGCCTCAGGATGATGATGTTGGTCATTAGGTCGATCCATTCAACACTTTGGGCCAGAGCTAAATTTCTCAGCGACTACTCGCCAAATCGACATATTTCTTAAGGTCATTCGCGATCTCCAGGACGATAACTTTTGATATTTTGTCTATTTGAGGTTGTGAAGAAAAAAAAAGTAGAAAGACTGCTGCTTGATGGGTGATACTGTACTCGTCAAAACTTTGGCTTTGGTGACTCTTCTCATTGTCTCACATTCAGCGTTGTGAAGCTGAAATTATTAAATTTAGAAGAGCATATTTATACTCAATTCATCAACTCAATGTCAAATTACTTTTTTTGTGGTTGAGCTTTCAAGTTTGACTGATATATTGGCGGCCTTTTGTAAAAATAAATATGATAAAATCGGTTAGTCTGTTTTAGTTCGATGTGCCATCATGCTGTAAATGCTGATATTGAGGTGTTTTTGTACACAGACAAGAGTAGTTGTGCTAAATATTAGCATGTTTTGGGAGGAATAAATATATGGATCCCAGACTCAGAAACAAACAAAATAATTATTTATATAATCTTTTGGTTTTGTAACATGGGTTTTGGTTGAGCTGTTGAGTGTGAAAAATAGAAAGGCGTTGAGATTGGAGAGATCATACAATCATCACACCAGTATCTCAGTACGCTGATTCCTCTGTGCCCAGACACAGACCAAGCACACAAAAAGCATATCAGTGTAAAACAAAGTGCATCTCCCTGAGGCGGAAAGATATCGAAAATGAAACGGGCGAAAGCACAAAGCCCAACGGAATCTTACGTCAAGCGTTTCAGATTTCTGCCGATATGCAGAGTATTAACATTCAGTTAGGGACGTGTACTGTTCTGCCTCTATGTATTCGCCTGCCTCCGACTTTCCACCAGTACATCATGCTGCTCCTCGCCTTTCCCTCAGGGTCGCTGGGCAGATAGAGCGGGTGGACGCACGCAAAAGCACACTCTCACACACAAAGACAAATGAAAAACTTCAATTAACACACCAGTATGTTTTCACAAGCCTGAGCCCCTTTTCTCTGAACCCTTTGGTTCAGCCCTCTATGGTTTGTTTGTCTTTTGCTATGACTCTCGAGTAGCAATGCCTCCATATGTCTCTCTCTCTCTCTCTCTCTCTCTCTCTCTCTCTCTCTCTCTGCTCTCTTAATTCATGTGCGCATGCAAAAGCCTGCTTTCCCCTATAACACGGTTTTCTGTAGAACATCGAGTCAATAACGCTCAACTGTAATTTCTAATCACCCGACATTGTTCCTTTCTTTCGTCACACATCACCAACCATGTTTGTGTGTGACAAGTGAAGCAGAAATCTTGGACACATTGTGAGTCAGACGCATGAAAGACACACACACACACACACACACACACACACACACACACACACACACACACAACTAACCAAAGCAAGTTGTAAAATATACAGCATGTACTGTGATACACTGTATATATTTAAATATCACATGAATTAATATGGATAATGTGTTTGAGGTGTATATGTTTCTGCTGATATTATACAATCTTATACTAATACCTCTTATCATTCATGTACTAATATGCCAAACACATTTTGCATTATGCATAGTTTTGTTTATGACATATGAGCCACAAATATATACTTTTAAACTAGCATGAAGACATCTTTAAGTGTAATCTTTTATGGAATCTGTATGAAAGAGCCCATATTCCTTAGAGTTTTTTTCTTTTCTTTTAGATTGGAAAAGGTCAGAAGTCTTATGAGGGACACATAATAACATTGCACCTGTTTATTGCCATCCATCTGTACTTCCACCAACCCTATTGTTTCCTCTAATAAACCAACAAGCAATAAAGTGGAGGATCCTGTTTGGTGGAACGGCCAGATGGGGAGACAGTGAAGGAAGAAAGTTGTGAGTGAAAGTCGGACTTCAGAGCCATTACCTGAGTCTGGTATTGACTGCAGGGTTCAGAGAATGGCCTCGGCACTAAGGTACCATTACAGCTCAATTGATCGGCATGCACTTAAATCCAAATCCCACCTTGTTGCACTCGCCGTCGTGTCAGGATCTGGTGACTACAGAAAAGATGTGTGTTTGTGTGTGTGTGTATGTGTGTGCATGTTTTGCAGAAGTGCTCCAAAAATGTTGCCGTTTCCCGAGCTTGCTCTTTGCCCCCCTTTGCGTTCTCTCGCTACCAACTTATATATTCATCTTTTTCTCTGCACTTCTAACTTGCCCTTCCTCTCTTTCTCTTTCTTATTCTTTCCCTCTCTCCTCACTTACCCTGGAGTATTCATTGCACAGTTTTGCGGAACGTACCTGTCACATTCACACATTTGCGAGCAAGTCTTATTAAAGTCTTTTAACATCCCCTTCCACTAAAGCAGACGTGGGGGAGAAGCAGATGTAGGCTGTTAAGTTGTTTTATGGAAGGGGAGAAAGGCACAGACGCTAACAGGCCTATAAACATTAGCTCGCTAATACAACAAGTCTGTGGCCACAACCCAGTCCCTGGTTTCCTCTTTGCAAGTTAGTCGTTTAAGTCCCAGACAGCCGGCATTGAGCGGCATAGATCAGAGCAACCCTCCTCAGAGCCGCTGACAGACAGAGGCAGGGCCTGCGCTGTAAATCCAGCGCACTCTAATAAAGCAATAAAAGGCCATTAAAAGTCAGTGTCCCTCAGCACTGGAAGATGGATGGAAAGGTGGAAAGTAAAGGAGACACTTTTAGATGGCTGAACACACCCACACACACTTTGGCAGGTTTTCTTCCCTTCTCCGCTCAGACAAACTGAGTATCTGCAATATTGATGCCTTCCTCCTGTTGTTACTCCGCTGTTGTATGGTCGCTGGCTGCAGCTCGCTTTTGTGTTGAAAAAAAAAGAAAAGTAAACACTGTGATTTAGGAAAGTGAAGTGCAATCTCCATGTACAGTTCTGTTCACTCAGTAAGCTTTGTGTTTACACCATTGATCTGCCGTCCTCCCTGCGAGGTCGACTGCAACGGTTCCCTCGAAAAGGATTTCACATTTTACTCACACGCACAAACGTAAATGTGAAGTTGCCCCTTGCATACTCTTTTTTTTTTAACCTTTACCAAAGAAGCAATACGATACTTTCTTTTTAGGTCTGGGATTGTAATTATTTACTGGAAGAAAAATGCAAAATGCTGTATTATTTTTACTGCGGGTTATGGACAATTTTCCAGTGATGGGAAAACTAACAACTCTTTTGTGCTTCTTTCCCATCCTCCTTTATTTTCCCTCTTTTCTTCACCAGTTCTCTCCCTGTCGCCAAGTTGTTTTCCCCTTCCCAACCTGAGCAGAGATCGAACGGAGGAGAGGTATAGAGTAGTGAAGCACAGCTTAGCCAAGTAATACAACACGGTTTCTAAACACCAGGTCAATGTTTGAATGGGTCCTGTTTGTACAAAGAATAAGGAAAAGATAAGAACAAAGTGTATGTGTCTTTGCGGCAGTGTATTCTCAACCTCGGCTGGACACACACCGTGGCTGCTGGTATCGAAGGGCTGCTCGCAGCCAAACAAAAGCCGAACGGGAACCCTGACAGCGAGTCTCCCAAGTACAGCGGCCACTCATTGTGCTTTGTGCCCAAATTATGATTAATGGAAAATAAACAGCCTTGATGTGAGCCTGCTTTGATTTTTCATGAGCCCCGGCAGTGCTGTAGTTGTAGCTGCTCCTCTGGCCAAGAGAACACCGCCAGACAAACACTTAACTCACGGCCTCACGGCGCTTTCACACAACAGCTTTAAATGAATGGACACAGAGAAAGAAGCTGCTTTCACAACCTCTCCTCCTTTCACGCAAACTATTGCGCGCGTCGTCTCTGAACATCCACAGACGCACAGAAACTCACAGACCGACATCTTGATGATATCAGTCCCCTCTGCTGCTAATGACCAGCTTGCTCGTAATTATATTAATTACCGTACGTGCCTTGGCTGTCAATTGGCCGGCCAAAGAAAAGGGAGAGCTTGATAGAAGTAGAAAGGAGAAAAGGAGCAAAAAGAAGGGGAAGAAACAAAGCGACAGACGGAAGGAGTTGGAGAGAGGTCAGAGTGGCAAACCACAGAGAAGGAGAAAGGAAAGGAGGGCGAGAGAGGTCAGGAAAATAGAGTGCAAAGAGAGCGGGGAGAGAGAGGAAGCCTGATCAATTGTTCATTTTACAAAGTCACTGAGACGTGTCAGCAGTGTCAATAAGTGAATTAATTTGTCAGTGGGTCTCCGGAGCATGACACCATATCACTCTGCTCCCCCGAGACAAGCAGGGCCTCTCTCTGTCACACACACACACACACACACACACACACACACACACACACATACATAAAAACAATTCCATACAAGGATCATACATGGATATCAAGAACAGATGACACAAAAAAGATTTTCATACAAATGCTCCCGTACTTGTAGATGCATATTCTCACTCATCATTTGGAAGAATATTGCAGTGACTTACATTAATTTCCTAAAGGCTTACTGACCCTTATTCATAACCACGGCATGCCTAAAACCTGCATGAGTCTTAACCCAAACGTCTGGAATTCACCTTCAACTTCATGAATTAAAACCCACATACGCACACACATACACACACACACACACACACACACGCACACACACGCACACACACACACACACACACACAAATACGCACACACACACAATAGTAATTCATCCTCATCCGAGTAGCCATCCCCGAGGGGGGCTATTGTCCGCTGGTGACTGACATCAGTCACCCACCAAGAGGGACCCTCGACCACTGACTGCCTCCTGTTTTCATTACAGAGCTATCACTTCTTGTGCACGCACACACAGACACACACACACACACACAACTGTGTGCACTGACATACACAATGACAGACACTCACTCACTCCTCTGACAGATTTCCCCTCAGTCCCAACTACCCATTCAATCCAACTCAGCTAACACCAACATTAAGCCCTGACTTCCTATATTTCCCTCTCTGTTGTTTCTCTCTCTCTCTCTCTCTCTCTTTCTCTCTCTCTCTCTCTCTCTCTCTCTCTCTCTCTCTCTCTCTCTCTCTCCCACCGTCTCCCGCCACACACACACACACACTTTCATGGCCCACAGGGTTGAACCCTCCCCTCCTCCTCATGAGGTGCAGTGTTGTTTGAGGGCTGCTGTGATGACCGCCCCGGGCCCCTCCACCAGTACCGCTCTCTCTCTACGACTTCACAGTGGACCCACGCTGCAGAGCATGCTGGGAGCTTTTCATAATCCCACAAACACACTAACACTGTCGCTCACGGTTACCAGCGCATCTGCCAGCTGCTAGAGGGGGCGCGAACAGGAACCCGCTATCTCACAGAGACGCACACACAGAATGACACACATGAACACACACACAGACACACACACACACGGGTGGAAGCAGCAGATTGCATCCAAGGTGATAGATAGAGCACTGTGGGAAGAACTGTGCCCGTTCAATTACAATCATCACTACCACTTTGGGAGATTTGTCATGGTCAAAGTGAGTTGGAGCTGTGAAGGAATCACCTTGAGCCCCGTGAAGTGGAGTTGTTTTTGGTTTTCACAAAAGGGCCGCAACATCCTCAAAACTCTCTCCCGACTTGGGAATGACGAACATTTAACATAAATTAGTTCCTCCAATATTTTCGAACAGATTTCCAAAGAATGAATCCCTCAACGGTACACGACTGACTCTGCAAAAGCACTTGGCACCTAAAGAACAGGAATCCACGAACCCGCAAACTGTCATTGAACATTTAAGTGTGGGGCTCGCTGTGCCTTTCCCTGTTGTCTCCGGGCGGGACAGGAGGAAGCCATGTGGCAGTGCGGGCTGTCAGTCAAAGCGGGACCTGTTAGATGGAATTAGAGAGGGTCTGGCCGGCGTGATGGCGCCTCACAGGAGACCGAGGCCTCGCTGTCACTGATTGACTGACAGACAGAGGGGAAGAACGGAAGACAAGGAACACACACACAGCTGCGAGACTCCAACAGGAGACCTCCACTGCTCTTACAAAGTGACTGCTGAGTGAAAGTAATGGCCAAAGTCATCACCACACCTATACTTAAAGGACACGTTACGCTTTCAGGATTGGATCAACTGCGAGTAAATTTGTATTGATATGTGCAGCGATGTGGGTAAACTATGGCCTTATATTGAGTGCCTCAAATGCACTCGTATTTTTTTGGTGCATGATGCCTGTTTGTGCTATGTTAGTGGTGATAATGAAAATAGGATAATGCCAATTCATTGATGTAAAACATATTGCTAGGTAGGTGTTACATGTTTTGAGATGATATTTATATCTAGCCAATAGTAATGTTTTCGTCAACACATGAGCGTGACCGTGTCAAGGACCCCGTAGATTTGTCTCTTCAAATAATTGGGAATATATATTTAGAGGGGAAAAAAATCTGCTTCTCAACGGTAATGATGACACTGTTTTGCCTTAAACATAGTTTAGGGTTTTTGCACTGCAGGTTGTCAGACATGCAACAATCTCAATGTAGCGGAAGAGGTGGAAAGTGATTTTCTATATTTGTGGAGGCCCACACTTGTTACATTGTTACAAGGGTCTCACATGTTAGACCTTGAACTTTAACCTTCTTTTTTTTTTATCATGGGCCGTGACCTCTATTCAACTGTGGTTTTGTGGTCGAGACAGGGAACAGAGACGCGCCACTCTCACATTCAATTGGTCTAATATCACTTGTTTCTCCATGATTAGAGTCACGGATCTCCTATTTGAGAAAAGACAATGTACACCGTGACGTATTTTCTCTGAACCTGATTTCACTAAGATAAGCAAAGACGTTATTGTTCACAGCTTCTGCTGAAGCCGGTTGATGTTCTCTGACTCAATGCACCCAGAGTCTGCCGAGATGAAAAGCTGTCCAGGACACTGTCATTTACAAATGGGTGGCCTTTCTCCATCTTTATGCCCATGACATGAAAGAAGGCCTCTCCTCTCTCCTCCTCTCAGTCGGAAGTATCCATTCATCACAGTCAATCTGATAATGCCAGTGTGTGTGTGGAGGTGATCTCCTATCTGTCGCGCTGCTGTCACCTCACCAGTCCTACATTCCTGATCCCCTGTTTATTCATCTAGCATATCATCCAGAACACACACACACACACACACACACACACACACACCATCATCATCATCTCACAGTGTTGTTTCTTCCCCACACATGAACAAGCACACATATTCACAAGATCCCTCTGTACAGAGTTCTCACACACTCACAAACGCTATCTCCTTTCTTCGCCTCATTTCTTACAAATATTTATTCTGCCTCTCCAGCTCATTTATCTCGCCTCCCTTGCTCTCCCGTGTCTTCGCTACTGTCCATCGCCTCTCAGCTTGGCCGTGTCTTCATGCACAATCACAAATGCACACAATCCATTCCCGCTCATTCCCAGCCAGTCATCCCGAACAGCCCTCTGTGGGGTAAGTAGATAGGAGGCTGTTGAGACATGTAGAGCCGAACGGCCCTCAGAGGATGCCGGCTGTCCCACTGCTGGGAGCGCCTAGGAAGAAGGGAGGGGTGCAAGGGTTCAGATGAGAGTGAGCCAGGAGGGAGGAGTAATTACCAACTGTGTGAATTTCTTGGCATGTGTTTTGCACTGCAAAAAGTGCAGTGGGAGCGTGGTTGGGTGTGAGGAGATGGAAAAGGGTGACAAAGACAGAGTCATCCACTGTGGAGAGGAAAAGCGACACAGCCATAAAGGTGTGCGAGTGCGTGTGTGTGTGTGTGTGTGTGTGTGTGTGTGTGTGTGTGCGTGCATGTGTGTGTGTGTGCGTGCGTGCATGTGTGTATGTGTGTGTGGCTGGTTGACAGGGGGTCAGGTTGGGGAGAGTAATCTCCCCAGGATTAAGAGTGCTGCTCCTGTGTTAATGTGACTGTCAATGAGAATTAAGTCCCTGGACCGATCCTCTCCACCCGGCTCTCCTCTCCCTTTCTCCCCTCGCCTGTCCGCCCTGTCACACTAATGACGCCACTCTCTGTGGAGTGCCACTGCGCTGTGCTAAAAACAATGGGGAAATAATTACACTCTTTCAGTACAGTACAAATTACAGAGCTGAGCTGCAGGACAAGGAGGGATATAAGCAAAGGGAGAGAGAGGGAGGAGATGGGAGTGGGAGGGGATGAGACAAGGATGACTAACAATTACAACACGATAGGGGTTCGGTCTCATTACTGCACCCATTAACATGCACCAAGTCATTTCCCCCCACCAGTTTGTGTGTGTGCGCATGAGAGAGAGAGAGAGAGAGAGAGAGAGAGAGAGAGAGAGAGAGAGAGAGAGAGAGAGAGAGAGAGAGAGAGAGAGAGAGAGAGAGAGAGAGAGAGAGAGAGAGAGAGAGAGAGAGACCAGTAGTGTGTGCTCATTAGGTTCTGCAACACACCTCTCTGCCTCCGTGCGCAATCTGCC
The DNA here is from genome assembly GCF_023055335.1 of Clinocottus analis. NCBI lineage: Eukaryota > Metazoa > Chordata > Actinopteri > Perciformes > Cottidae > Clinocottus > Clinocottus analis. The sequence continues at coordinate 10,168,718 of NW_027176042.1, read as the reverse complement.
CGGAGAGCCCGGCGGCACCTCATTTCTCCTCCATTTGTCTGAGCTCCGCGCGCTCTCATCTCCTCTCTGTACCCAGCTGGTCACGATCCATGCAAAAGCGATTAGAAAGGCGCGTGAAAAGAGCCTGGTCAGCAGATCAGCTTCGCAGATCACTCAATAGGTACTAAGCAGCGCCGAGCTTCGACCGATCGCTTATTTAACCTCACACTGGTAAAACACACTGCATCAATCTCACCTCGATCTTCCTCGCGCTAACCGACAGCACGCGCTGGACACGGGAATTGACGGACGTTTGTATCGGCTCATCATGTGGTCCGTATTTACGCATGGCAATCACGCGCCGTGGGACCTCGGTCAATTGGAGATCGCTGAAGGTTTTTACTGGAAATCCCGATGCTTTTCTTTAAGTAATCGTTCCTCAGCAAACATGTTTGCTGAGCTCTGAGCAAAGTTGCTTTCAGCTCGCAAGTCATTTAGTGGGTCAGACAATCACCGACCCTTCTCATGCTGCCCATGGAACTAAAATGTTCCACATCTCTACAGCCAAAGTCTCCCGCTGACCCCATCCTAGTTGCGTTAGCCTATTGACCGCGCGCCATGAAAAGGCACAGGGAATTAAAATGTGAATCTACACTCATTTAATTGGAATAAAAAACACATCACCTTACCCAAATCTATAAACTCGATGGCATGATCACAGGGAATTGTAAAGGATCCAGGTGACAGGCGCTTTGCCACTTTTTGCTTCAACTCCACTGGTTTTGTTTTCCACTAAACGGGCCAATCCTTTTCAGCCTCCTGTCCAGTTCCGGGAGCCCGCGCACAAACACACCGAAGCAGGGGGTGAGGAGGGCTACTGCAACGCCAGAGTACCAGCCCTCCGGAGCCGGGTAAGAAAATAGAGTTCGCGCAATAGCGAGGTGCTCCAATGTGCCATGATGGTGCCGCGTCCCATCTCAAAACCACACTGAGAAGAAAGTCACCAAAAGTGCATAATTCCCCCAAAGAGACACCGGGCTGACGTCTCCTGCGGCCACTCCACACAAGTTCATCCCCCTTGCGCGAATGTCACACGGAGGCGTTGAAGTCGCCGGAGAGTCAGTGATGGGAGCAATGGTATGGTGATGCAAGAGTGATAGTTGCGCGCCCGTCGCTCCTCCCGAGCAGGGATCGATTGGACATGAGAAATGCGATGCGAGCCCGTCTTCCCCATTCAGAACACGTGCAACAGCGCCCGCCCAGTTCACGAGCTCCCAAGTACACCCCTTTTTCCTCACTGATGTCATGTAGTTTACTAGCACGGACCGATATGGGGTGGAGGTCATATTAACAAGTCGTAATTTGTCATTGTGGAATGCTTGACATGGCCGTTTTTTTAAATTGTACTTTATGGTTTGTATCATCTTAAAACGTAGTAGGTACACCAGATCGGGGGGAACCAGATTGCCGAGGGAGTAGTTTAGATTCACAACTGGCCACATTTAACATTGTCATATATATAAAATATATTATCTTCCGAAGTGAATATATTTTTCTTGGGGCTTGCTTAATTGTAAAAGTGTTGACATTTCACCACTCCATTACTTGTGTATAACTTGTGTGTTGAGTTGAGGAGGGGTATAGTGACTGACAGCTGCTCGACGTGCTCGAGTCGATGACCCCTGCTCATCACATAATAGTCCACCTCGCTTCCACACTTCGATCATGTTACAGATGGTGTCTGGATATCAATACTTGCGTCTGTACTTGGCTAATACGCGCGGATGGTGTACACACACACACACACACACACACACGCACACACACACACGCGCGCGCACACACACACACACACACACACACACACACACACACACACACACACACACACACCGCCATGTTAAACAGAATTTAATCACCGCCGCCTCTCCGTTACGCACCAGGAGACAGCCTATCAATTATTCCATCCCCAGAATATTCTGGTGTGTTGATGGCGATTGATTGCTTTGCGCTGTTTTTGCAGTCGTTAAGACTTAGAGGAGGTCGATGTCTGCTAACGACCCAAGGTGAGGAGTATCCGATACGTTCAGATATCTTCTTTGTTTTCTTGTTGCCAGCATTGCTGGGCCATACGGCGAGCTCTGTGTCAGTGGAGGTATGTGTTTGTTGGGATTTTTTTTTATTTTTTAGAGACGCACGACTTTTAATTAACCGTAAACGGAAACATGAAATGGAATGAAATTCAAGACTGAAACATGGACCGCTGCATTTATCTTACAGTAAACTTGTCTGGCACTGTGCTTTCCTTCTTTTTTATTATTCAGGATTCAGATTAAAACAGCAACATTAAACTGAAGTAAAAATCCTAGTTTCAGCACCATGGACAGGTCCAGGCGCGTTGCATACAAATCCAGGGCGCTAGACGGCTCCAGGTTGTCCTGTCACTGCGCTTTTCTTTTTAGCTTACTTTGCTGACAAGTAATCCGAAAAAAAATAAACAAAAGTAGATGAACTTTGTCAAGTGAGCGTAAAGGGGGAGGACCAGAATTTTGCTAGAGCACAATATATTAGTTTGCAGGGGAAGGTGGTTGTGTCTATTGAACTCATATGTCACAATGGGGATATGAGGCCTTTTATCTTATAGTGAGGCAGCTAATGGATACAGCAGCTCAGAGCACTTATCTCATCTATCCATCCTCAGAGGGGCCAGATATCAGAGGAAACCACATCATGTGACGCAAAAAGAGACTTGAAAGTGCGAGGTTGAGCGGGCTGAAATCTAATTTACGCATACTTCCCATCACAGTTGTGAAGTGTTACAGTGCCATCGGTTTACTTAACATGTTTCACGGCATGTATCCGTTTCAGCGGTTCATAACTTGCCGGAATGGCAAGTTAAAGGTTGTAGCCTCATCCTTTATATGTTGTGGCAAGGGTAAAAGTAGGCCGAAGTCTTGTTGGCGTGTCATGTATCAGAGGAGCAGGGTTATAAGATCTCCTCTGGGATGGTTCCTCCCAATAACTATCACCAAGGGGATACAAAAACAATAAGGGAATATCTGCTCACAAAATGAGCCATATTTCTTCCTCCTAAATCAATATTTCTACTTTTATCCCTCGGAGAAACATAGTTTTCCTAGTTTGGTGACGCCTGGAAAATTGGGCACATTAAAATGAACGAGTGTGATTGATTCATATTCAGCGGTGACAAATGTTTATCTTTTCAGATCAATTAATTGTGCTTACGATCACGTTGTAAAACGCAAAGATAAATGATCTTTGGGCAGTATCATAAGGAAATGGAGCCAAGAAACAATGGCGTTGACAGAGCAGAGAGTTCAGAATATAACTGCAGATGTCAGACAAGCTAAAATAGGCCAACAACAGTCAGCAATTATGAGACGTCTCAATGAAACCAAATTCCAAGAAAACAAAATCCTATTCTGTTGAAGTGTGAATCGTGGCTCAAACGTGATAATGACTTTACTCACAGCTTCCACCTCGGTGATTAGACCTCGGCCCTTTCTTGCAATCAGCTGTGCTGTCCTGACGCGTCGGCAGCCCACTTTTCTCTGCACAGGCTCTACATTAAGGGCAACAGAGATAAGCAACTCAACATTTATGGAAGACAACACACAATTACCCACAGCGAGACTAAACGAGACCACCCCAGACATGGACGCGGTGAAACTCTGGGAGGTAAACCATCAGCGGCCCGAGGCCACGCACTTGGGGCCCGTTCATGGGCCTGCGACACCACCGAGGTATTTTACCTGCGTACGTGGCGGCCAATGAAGCAAGGTTATGCTATAGTTACACTGTGGTCATACATTGGTTATACTGTTGTAATACTGTGGTTGTACTGTGTGTACAGTGATTGCACACCGAGATGATTTCGCTATGAAGACTTTGTGTTTTCCTCACGCTTCGCACTTGAAATCGAAAGGTGGGTGAGGTGATCCGATGCAATTCTTGCGTCTTCTCTTCCACTCAAGCGCTCCATTTTTGGATACAGGCAGGCTTTGCGCTGTAAAACAGGAGTTGGTCATCGATTCGGAGCTGCCATGAAGGTTAATGAGAACAGACAGACATCTTGGTTCCTCTGCTTTTGTTTCCCCCTCATACCCGCCCGCCCACCTGCATGGAGATTCTTCATTTCTTTACGAGGTCACTGGCAGTAACCTGAGCAGGGCCATAAATAGTGCCCACCCTAGACAGGCCCGGTGTCTGTCAATACCCCGAAATTTCAGACACAACATCCGCAAAAAAGCAGACAGGGGCACGACTGCTGACATCAAACATGTGAAATTGGAGCAAACACTTCAACAAACAGTGACTTCTTATGACCCAATGGATCTATTTGGGAATACAGTGTTCCCACCCGGTACACTGTTTGGAACAAGTCTGTCAGGGACGATCACACTGCGCAGGGTGACGGTTTGGTCTCATGTGTGATGTTATACTGCCCCCGTGTGGCTCAGATGGGTCACTGTTCACTTAGTAGTTTTTGAGGTCATCCAGATTTATTACAGTGACAGTAAAAACTGGACTAGTGCCCTTTTGCGAAGAGCCATCTCCCTCCTCAGACCTGAACTCACTAAAATAATGAAACCCACAGCAGAGAACAGGCTGGTGTCAGCAAGAACCGGCCTTCAGTTTTTCCCCTCCAAGGTCAGCCTTCAAAAGATGATTGATTAAATTAAGATGAATTAAATTCCTGATGCCAAATACGACCAGCACAGACAGGAAGACATGCTTCAGCATTTTTAAGAATCATTTATTTCATAATATTACACAGCTTTTGAATATGAAATTGCCCACGAGTCAAACAAAGCCTCGACCAAAAAGTTCTGACTGGGTTTAACTGGGTTTCATCGATAAATAAAACATCATGCTCATGGAGAGGCCAGGTAACACAAACATTATCTGATCGCTCGAAATACTCCTGTGCATTGTCTCAGACATGGAAATTGTGCTCATTCCATTTAAGTCAAATTTAACTTTCAATATAAAATATAAAAGTTTAGAAAAGGTAATGTCACCAGCAGCACCCTCATCATTTGACCATACTGACAATGCATCAAACCAACGAACATACACACATTTAAATAAGGAATAATAAAGAAGACCATGTCAACTGTGGATAAAGACACAAGAACAAAGGGAGATGGAAGGATTTAAAAAGTCTCCCAGATATTTCTGATATTTCGCTGACAAAAGCGACATCATGATTTTGTATCATGTTGCTTTAAAGCATGGAGTGATGAATTTTCTTAACAAATACTTGGATGTTTGTTTTCACAGTGCTTACTACCAATGTGTTGTACAAACACTAATACTGATAGAAAAGAAACCCCTCTTGGCAGTAGCAGTGTGTCAGTTACCGTCTTTTAGAGATATTTCGATGAGCAAAGCTTAAATTTACATGTCAAACTAAATGCAAAAAACTGTATGCTGTAATCCAGCACGTGAATACTGCGCATCATATCAGACTGGAGTACGCTGGATGTGCTCAGAGACTCTGGTGGGATTGTCACAAGCTCTGAGGAGGCTGGCATCAAGGTGACACTGATGAAATGTGACAAGATGTTGCGTGTGAAGGGACGCCATAACAGCTGCTCATTAGCTAACTTTGTCGGCGTAGAATGAAGTAGACGCAGCAGCGGTAATGAAGAAACATAGGACACATCTTATTGCTCTCCAGATGCCGTGACTGCACACGTCTCGTCATTTAACTGATTTGACACTAATAAGAGCTTGTGGAGGCTATTCAACCCTGAGTCGTCCGCCGTATTACTTTTACTCATCCAGACCTATCAAAGCAGCGGAGAGGAAGTGACAAATACTCTCCCAGAACTACTGATGAAGGAGGTGGATTTTTTTTAAAAACACATTTAAAATGACTTTAAAGTTCTTCAGTGTTTGGATGTCTCGGTCCTAAACTCACAGAAGCTCTAGAGCTCATCATGAAGTGTACGATGGTGCCATTTGGGATGGTGCGTGACATAGTCGGCTGCCTCCAGCACAAGGCGCATGAACTCCTCCACATCAAATGAGTAGTTGGTAAACTTTGGGTGGTCCCCGAGGGTTGGATGGTGACCCTGAGGGAGATGATAGAGAAACGTGTGTACATTAAATAGACACATAGAAGCCTTCAAATGTGTGTGTTTGTGTTGTTATGGTGTTCTTGCAATTAAGTGACAAGAGATATAACACACATGAGAAAGGAAGTCTGTGTGTTGGTTTTACAATGCCTCCAATTGCCTATAATGAAATGAGTACATAGGAGTGTAAGTGTGTCAAGATATGTGAGATAAATCGAGAAGGCTCACACTGAGGTGCTTGAGAGCTAATGGCTGGTGCGGGAGTTTCCCCTACCTTGTCCTGTGGGTGCACTTTGTCCATCTTCTGCCAAGTCACGTATCGAACGCCCCGTAGCCGAGCCAAATCTCGATAACAGCTCTCGTCCTGACAATTATATCTAGAAGGGACAGATGCACACACTTTATCTTTTGCTCTCCTCGGTCTGCCTCACTTTCATTCTTTCATGCTCAATCTCTCTCACACACACACACACACACACACACACACACACACATGCACACACACACACATATATTCCAAAAAGCTCTTATATTCAGGTGTGATAAATGTCTAGTTAATTAGACAGCATTTCAAAGCTATACACCTAGTGTCTGAGGGCTACTTTGGGCGCAGCACGCTGCCATCGCTCTCCCTGCTCCCCTCTCCGCCATTTACTGTCTTTCACTCAAACAGACAATCACAGGCAGACAAAAAATGTCACTCACAGCTCAAAGATTACAGCCCAGTCCGGGAGGAAGAGGAGGTGTGTAAGACCCGCCCCGTGCATCCCGATAAAGATGTCAGAGTTGCTGGTGATCCTCAACTGCACCAGGAAGGGAACATCCCTGAAAGACAGTCGGGAGTCACACATCAATCATCTTTGATGGGTAAACACTGTTGCTATTACAAAATCTAAAAGCTTAACATTGGCATATTCATGTACAGCACCGTTACATTGCTGACCGAGGCTAAGCAGCACTGAATACCTCCTGTAGTAATCTGACAAGCACTCCATAACTCACTTGTATTTGTAGTCCACCACATTGACCTCCAGTAAAGGCACAGTCTTGAGGGCATTTACCAGCTGTAACAACAACACAGGGACGTGTTCTCTGATCAATGAGAGAGCAAACAAATATAGGCAGTGACCATATAAATCACAAGCCTTTTTTACTCGTACTGTTTATACCAAATACGATTTTAAATAGGCACTTAACAGATGTGGGCAGTAAATCAATGGTGGAAAGGAGGGGCTGAGGGCGTGAGAGAGTTGTACAGAGGGAAGAAAGAGAAGGAGACAAAGAGAGAGAAAGTGAAAGACAGAGCAGGGAGAAAAAGGAGAACAGGATAGAGGGGAAAAGAGCAAGTGCAAGAAAGTTACGAGACAGAAAGGTGGAGAGAGGTTGGTGCTTCACTCACCTCCACTTGGTTTAATATCTGTCTGTATTCTGTACTGCGTGCCAGCAGGGTGACGCGAACACGCCCCTCCTGAAAACAGCAATGTGCCCAATAATCAATCAGCCAAGGACAAAAAAGATAGGCGGCTGGCAAAAGCCTCTATTTAAAATGCGCCTTTTGTCCAGCACAGAGGAGACGACACGTCAGATACAATCCCATTACAAAGTATTTTTCAAAGTGGAACCAACAGCTTTCTTTTCTGATGTGCTCTTATTAGTTTATACAACATGTGGAAGTAAAATATTCTTCTACTGCCACCTTGTGTTCTGCAAGAGAATGAGACACATGTATAACATATGAGAATAAACAGTAATAATCATAACTTCATGATCTTTAAATCAAAGTTATGACACCAACAGCTTGACTTGCAACCTATTTTATCTGTTGAACACAATAAAGCAGCCAAACTATGACACCTCACTTTAGGCAGTGGAAATATATGTATTCAACACAGACCTCATTTATTCTATTCTATTTAAATATTATTAAAAGTACTGAAAAAGATGCCATTCTAAGAAAGTGAGCAAGTTATGACAAGGGGGCGATGGGAGGAGCGGGGCGGTGGAGGCGGATGCATAGGGCACAATAGAGGGGAGCAGCAGTGTGAGTCTCTGGCGGTGCCATTAATCTGGGGATGAAAGGAGGAGGGTCAGGGCAGAGAGGACCTCTCATTCAGTCGCAGGCCTGCTATCGCCAGCAGCTCCATGTCTCGTCGAAAAGCCTCTTAGCATATTTCCAGTGAAGTCCATGAATACCCAATGAGCTGCTCTACAGAAAGGAAGAAGTTATTGGGCCTCGCTGATCACAAAGACACATTCAAGTGCTTCAAACCTGGGATCATAAAACACCTGTGAAAAGTGCTGAAGAGTTATAGATGTAGGATGAATGAGGAGGTGGCTGAGGCAGTATTCAAGTGAGCACATCCATCTTTCAGAAACTAGAAGGCTACAGTCAGTGAGGAGCTCCTACCCTGTTTATCATAGTAATGAAATCACTTTCTGTAAAGTCTGATTGCAGTGAGTGTAGTGACTTGGGGTCAACATAAAATGTACTTTAAGTACCTGATCTTTGCTTAAAGGTACGCATCTTCTGAAATCATAGATGGGTTGGAGCATTACAATGGTACCTGTTGAAACATACCAAAGCAGCAGGGATTGGAAACTGATTATAGACCATTAAAATGGCCTGATGGCCCAGAATGTCTTTTTTTTTTAAAAATATTTTCACTGCTCAGTTGCTGAAAATGTAATTTCTAAAACATTACTAAGGTGTAAAATGTCTTAACAGCTCAACTCCACTGATTATCTATTCGTCATTCTTGAGAAGGGAATACTCTAAACTCTACCCTCTGATGTGTGTTAGACCACAGTAGGAGCTATTCATTGTATAATGTTATAAGTTATTTTTACTCACAAGTATTGGTTGAGTCTAGTTTTGTTAAGTTACAATAAATATTAGGAAAAATTGAATCCCGAATGGACAATGCATTATTTTGGCTGAGTAATCTACATACCCACAGTGCGTCAGTGGCCTCTTTGATTTTTGGGACAAATGGCCACTACACACTCCATATCTTGTCAACGGCAAAGCATTACACCACAATGTATTTCGATTTAGGAGAAATATTGTTACTTGCACAAAGTAGGAAATAGAGGTGCAAGAAAGACGAGATCAAAGTTGGTTATATTCAACAGTGACAGAAAGCAGAAACAGTTGTTGAAGGGATCAAACATGTTTTCTCACACACTGAGCAGTTATTTGAACTCGCTAAAGACTTGTAACTTGAGATCTATCACAGCAAACAATGTACAGCCTTGCTTTACAAAGTTCTGTTCTTAGCCATTTGCTCCTTTCACTCATGCTATTTTGGTCCATTTGTAAAAGGACACCAAATCATCAAACAGTCTGTTAATTTAGTGCTTTGGTTTTGGTTCTTTTACTGATCACGTTGGGTGTAATGTGACAAGGAATTTATCAAGATGGACAAAAATGTGGAGTTCCCTGACCGGGAATCGAACCCGGGCCGCGGCGGTGAGAGCGCCGAATCCTAACCACTAGACCACCAGGGACTTCAAGGGATGATAGGAATGTAACTGTGGAAGACAAAGCACAGCCTCATCTTGAAAGTCAAACTACAAGCTGATGTTTTGCATTTGACTTAGATTGGCATTTTTAATTAAATGACATAGAAATCGCATTTCATATTTTCATTTGGATAATGGTGAGATTCGCCCAGGCTATCTTTAATAAATCTGTTTGTTCGATATATCCTGCACAAGCGTGTGAAGCTAAATATGTTGGTGTACTCTTTACAATTGCAACCAAATAAGCAGCTCGCTGATGGTCAAGCGGCTAGCATTCGGTGCTATCACTGCCGCGGTCTAGGTTCGGAGGAAAGTCCCCCTCAGGGAAAGCCCCCCCTTATGAAAGCTGCTTGATCATGAAAACTAACACGCGCGTTTTAACAACAATCTGTTTACCACAATCTGAATTCATTTGAGAATGACGTGAAATTTTTCCTCAGATATTTTTTGTTACTACCTTGATTATTGCATTGGATTATACATGTGTTCAAAAAACTGGGTCCATCCCATGTGTGCAAACAAGAAAAAACTGATTCCGAAAAGGTGTTTTTCCTACCTTTGGCCCGTCTCGCGGGATGTTTAGTCGATGAAGGACATGATGGGAGAACGCCCGAAACATCCCTTCACTGTAGCAGTCTGAGATCTGCCATCAACACACCACAGAAAGTGTCAAATTCACTCACATATGCAATTTATTTTTCATCCATCCCTTCAATTCAAAACTAATGTATTCAGATTATGACTTTGGTGATGCAAAAGTCAAAGAAAATTGACTCTGGTTTGAAATGAATTGAATCAGGCTACACTGCTGAATTTCACCGGGTTGAGATGAAAAAACATGTAACACACTGGGGCTCTGACAATTGTACACATATTTCTAACCCCCCAGGGATTGATATTTTATGAGCCTATGCATATCTCAAGTACAAGACTTCCACACATACACTGCTGCACTGCAGCTGTAAATGTGAGCGCATGAATGTAAACATGCCATGTGCTGCTGCAGTGGCAATCAAAAGCAGCAGCTTGAGGCTGAGCTATCAATATTTCACACCCCAAGGCTGGAACCACAGGACAATACATATTTACATGGTATCATCTTTATAGTAATCTCCTTGGAATTATCATTTAAATAGCGTAAGCAGTTGCTGGGCTTTTGAATGTATCACATAAATATTTGACCTGGACTGCATGTTTGCGATTAACCTGGATATCATTGTGCATTTGGCAAAGACCAATAAATTAATTTTTAAAAATCTATTAGAATATGTGAGATAAAAACATAGAAATGGAAACACAAATAAGGCAAAATTTAATGGAACAATTTGTTGAAAGCAAATACATTTAAAGTACATCTGGTCAGTGGCTACACACACTGCTGCACACACACACACACACACACACGCGCACACACACACACACACACACACACACACACACACACACACACACACACCAATACATTAAAATGGAAACTTACAAGAGGCGTGTTGTAAAAGAGGCCATATCTCATTCTCGGTAGGAGGGAGAAGAAGGCATCTCTAAAACAAACCTGTGGATAGGAGTGTACAGTTAGGATACGGCATAGCACAGAAATTGGTTTGTGTATAGGTCACACAAACAACTAAAATATTAAAATGATGATGCGGGTGAACATGGATAACCAGGCAATATACAATATATAAAGCATTGTTATTACATGGTTCGATGGCACATCATGTTTGTTGGATTTTATATGGATGGTATATGACTGTCTGTAGGAGGTTCTTATCAGTTCAGCCATGGTTGGACATACTAACTTTACAGTTTTTTACATGTATATTTCATCGAGACCCTTGTTGCTGCTTGTGGATACACAAAACACAATAGATCCTGTATGCCAGAAGACCTTTATAAAAAAATAAGCGTACAATGACCACAAAGAAGTGACCGTTTACCTACTCTTTTCGAGTCATAGGTCTTCAAGTGGATGATGTCATCTTTGGAGAAGGCCCTCCATGTTTCACCGAACAGATCACCATAACCGTAAAAACTCTGGGAAAAGACATAAACAAGAAAGAAACAAATGTTAATCAAATTAATGTTACATCTGAAATGAAAAACAAACCCATAAAATTAGAATCAACTCCAGCCTTAAGCAGTGCCAGGGTCTGTCATCTGTTTTAAAACTCTGCTGGTTGTGTTTATCTGAAGCTGTGGTTTTATACAAAATCTGTTATCACACTATTATCCGACAGCCTGCCACTGTTTGGATGAAAGTGTGCGGTTTGTGCTGAAAGGTCACTGCTTTCCTTGTCCCCGTTAGTTTTGTCTCTTTCCATGTTCCTCTTTCCCTCTGTGCACAGTTTGGGGAACAATGGGCCGGATGAAGCGGTCTGTGAAGCATTCTGTTATTCAAACTGGTGTTTCCCCCTGATGTCTACATTGGGCACATGTGCCACTGACTTGTTAAACAGAAACTGTGACTGAAGTACACTGCAGACAAAATACTGTTTGGCTTTCCCGCTGGGTTATGGAACTCAAATCCAATCTCACTTTTTCAGACCCTTTCTTTTCCGTCTGTCTTGGACTCAAAACTCTTTCAATCCGTATGACTCTGTGTTTTCATGTAACTTTGAACAAAAACATCAGAGAGGGTGTTTTACAGAGGGAAGAAAGCTAAAATATACGCCTGCATATGACAAAATAATCTTAATAAAAAATGTGCGTACGCGTCAGCATTTTGAGGTCTTGAGTTCAATTGCTGAGACCCAAGAAGAGATCCTATGTGCAACTCTTCATGTATGTCTTATGTTGCTAAAATAAGGCAAAACCACTTCACAGAAAACAGCAGGACACGTGTAAAACCCTGCCTTGTATTTTGACAATGTACAATATGTTAAATAGAAAAAACTAATCAAGAAATATCTAGGTTACACCCTCCATTGAATCTGTAATGGGAGACATTGGGTACTCACCGTGTCCCACATGATGATGTTGATATCTGAGCTGAAGGAGTTGTTTATGTGCTGGGAAATGTAGAGGTTGACAAAGTCACAGAAATGGTGGTACATGTTCACCCCTGTTAAGAAAACACACATGTATTATTTTAGTGAACATCAGTTTGTTTTTTGGCCTGGTATCTAAAAGAAGAATACTCAAGCTTTCAATCCATTACTCTGACATTTCAACAAAGTTTTTATAAAGGTGGAACCATTGCTATCCCACATTGCACATTGACCATGTGTATTGTTTGTTTTCACAAAGATACCATAAGAGTAAAGGTTGTAACTACTTGTTTAAGTTGTAGGACTGTAAATTAAAGAGGGTTAGTATCAGAGGTTGTGCATATTTATTTGGGCATCCAGTACCTTCCAATCCACAAACTGTGAAATAAGACAACCCGGACAGTTTTTGGTTTTTGTTTATCATGTAAACATGTTCTAGTAGAAACAAAAATACGAGAATGAACCTGAAAATTTGCACGATATGGGACCTTTAAGTCATGTAAATGTGTATTACCTACCAGCATCCAGTTTCATAAAAACAGAGGGCTTTTCAATGACAACATCACAGTGTCCATCCTGTATGGGTTGAAAGTCCAGCTCTGTGTATGTCTGCAGCTCGGCATACCTAAAAATCAAAAAAGCTTGTTTAAAGGTTAAAGCCTGGTCCAGCATACTGCAAATTAATCGATTCATAAGTTCAGACACGGTATGCAGTACGTACTGTATGCTGCATACAGCCTTCTTTCGTAATATTTAGTAGGCAGTTTGGAATACAGCCAACTGCTTTAAACCACAGACTGTATATTACAAATTGACATAGTCACCGTGACCCGTTAGTTTGTGGACTGGAGTTAGAAAGCCTGACATAAGTCCATGTATGGTGCCGAAAAGTATTTTATTTCATGTTTTCATTATTTTCAATGTGTTTGGCCTGTAATTGAACTATCTGAGTCATGTGATTGCCTCCCATTGATTGTGAGTATAGAGAGATTATAAACCGCTATATTACATGCACATTACAAGAAGCTGGAAAAATTTCTACGAGCCAGCCAGGAGTCGAACCTAGAATCTTCTGATCCGTAGTCAGACGCGTTATCCATTGCGCCACTGGCCCGCATGACACCCTCTTTGCCTGACAGAAAAGAAAAGAATGGAGCAGACTCCACCCCATCCGCTTCATCCAGCTTCTTCATCCATTCACTCAAGTCTCCATGGCAGTTGAATGGGGGAGGGTACTACTCCTGAAGGGATCACACCAGATGCTTTGCATCTTCAACTGATTTAACAACCGTTTATCTACACTGTCCTCCCTGAGAAGTAGCCTGAGTCACAGTGCACACACAAACTATAACTACTAATTTCCCAGGCAGGACATTAACTGCCTCTAAGCTGTACAGAAGAGTAATACCTAAAAAGGTCTGTTCAGCAAAATGCTGCAATACAGTCCACAGACCACCATCTAGTGGCAGTCTGTGTTACTCCATTCAAAAAGCCCCATACTGCTGCGTGTCACGCATGCTATTCAATCCACAAAGGCATGTATTTCCGTGGTGTTCTAGTTCATAAGATTTGACGCACTCACCACTGTTGACCCGGTGAGATTCCCAATCAGGGAACAGGATTTTGGCCCTTTTTAGTGACTTTTTAGTAACTACAAATCAAGAGTACATTCCTTTTGACTGTCTGATCAGAACGTTATTCAGTTGAAAAAGGAAGAGGAAACCGAAGAGGATGGAATGATCTCCAATATAAACACACAAAAACCTCCCTGGCTAAAGCCAAAAAGAAATATATATGGAAATTAAGTTTGAAATACAGAAACAATGGGACATAAACAGGACATAAATAAATAAATATGTTTTTGCTACATTTTTCTACTCCAACATTTATTTTTTTAGCTATTGCTGTTTCTGTACCTTAATGAGGTAGGAGATTCTAACATCTGTCTAAAGCAGAATCGGTCAATCAGATGAATGGTAACTAGTGTACAACTACGGTAACTGATTATAGCATATTCATTAAATAGTTTAACAATTGGACCATTCTGTCTGAATGAGGGACATTTTAGCTGTTGCTGAGGGACAGGCTGAGGAAATTAAACAGAAATCATGTATATATCATTAAACAGAAATTAAACCCACTTATTATTTTTTTGTATTTTATATTCCTTTATAATATATATATATATATATATATATATATATATATATATATATATATATATATATATATATATATATATATATATATACATACATACATACATATATAGGTATTGGCGAAGTTGAACAAATTTAACTGATTAATTGCATGATTTTTCTGCGATTAATTGTGATTGATGCGCCAAATACAATAATAAAGTAAAAACTAGTCTATTGAGCGTTTATTTTCAAATTAATGTTATCAGAACAATATAACACGCACTCTGGAACAACAACAAGTTAACATACATACATATATAGTTTATAAAGCTGTTTTCTTTTTTTTCTGAACAGGTACCAGAAGAAAAAAACATTTTTTTATCAGAGAACAACATTAACAGTGTGTTCAGTAGTAAGGATCCCTGTTAGGGACAAGCCACTCCTTCTTTTGTCCATGTTCAGTCTGTTGCTTACCTTAAAGATGATGTTAAAGACCAGCAATTGATTAACTTTATACATAAGTAATAAGTGCTTTTGATGTTTTCCAGTTCAGTTGAGTTTTTTTTTACTCCAGTCTGTGTTGGCTTCAACAAGTGCACACAACACCTTCTCATGTGTGGAAAGTTCTTCTCTTTGCAACACTTTAACGTTGAAGATTTTTTCACAGCTCAGGGATTTGTGTCTGAAAAGCCTTCTTACTTTGCAAGTAAAATAAACAAAAAGATATCTGCTGAATCCGTCTAGAACTCTGTTTATTTTTATATTGATTGAGAACTTAAACTCTTCTCCTGAAACACAAATACATTTTCCACAAGGAAACATGCCTTTAGCCTCTTTTAGTGACTATAAACCTACATTTCTTTCTATTTCCAAGAGCTCATACCAACATTATTGGATTAAACTCAGTAACTGAGTGTGTGAATGTGTCCGGCCTCACCAAGATTGCAAGGGGCTCTTGTGCTCTCCCTCTGTGGCAAATGACCGCCGGTTCAGTCTGCAACAACCACCAATCTCACCCGTCTGGATGAAGTCCTCTTTGTACCTGAAACACAAACAAGAATGAGTCTGTCTATGTCATGTTTATTTTATGTGAATGTCACTTTCAAATATACTGACCTCTCATGACCTCTGCGCGGCTTTCGGAGGTCCAGATAAAGGTTAGTTGCCTTACAGAAGCGAGTGTGTCTACTACATCTTAACGATGAGTCCCCCTACAAAAATATTAGGAGTACAAAATATTTAGTATTCAAGTGATATTAACTGGACCTTAGAGATTGTAAAAGCGTTCTCTGTACTATACTTCCTCGACATTCTGCTTGTAAAGCTAATTATGTTCAGGTCTATTGTCTTTGTATTCTTTTGAACAGTGTGTCTGCCTGTTGTTTCTTCCTGTGGACTCTGTAGGCCCGTGGGAACTAAGGAAATGAGCAGACTTACTGGCTTGCTGGCCTTGCAGAGTGTTTTGAGCTCAGAGAGGCGCTCCTTGACGTAGCCAAAGTCCGCCTGCTTCCAGAAAAGCTCTTGGGCTGCCTCCAGAGAATGGGCCCTGACAGATCAGAGATGTAGGCAGATCAGCAAAGCCCAAACCATAATGGTTCCTCAATAATGCATGCTATGAATGATTACACTATTACTTTGGAAAAACAATGGGGACTGTGGTTCAGCAAATTCAATACATATGAATAAAAGATTACTATTATTTAAACTTAACATCGCTGAACCCCTGAAACATCATCAGAAGGAAAAGGTAAGAGTATAAAGTGTGGATATTATGCTTGGAACAGTACCATCCAGAGTCAGCTTTAGTACAGATTGGATAGCTGTAGCGCTTCTCTGGACCACAGTTCTTCTCGTAGCCCCAACAGGCAGGCAGATCCTGCAGTGCATCCTGTTGTTAAAAACAAGGATATAAAGTGTGAATACATACATGTTTGTGCATGTGTAGGTATCTAAAACATGCATTTCTATAATACCCTTCTTACTATAACTGTAATGGATACTGTAAAGAAAACCCCAGAGTAAATATATTTAAAGTTAGCATCAATAAAGAAAATTGTTTAAAAATTGTTATTTTATAAATATTCAAGAACATATTAGTGTAAGTTAAACTGAATATTATATATTCTACATTTATATTATATCAGACACTGATGGCACAGTGTTGTCTATCACATCCTTTTTCCAACAAAAAATGGTTTATGTTGGTCAGAGGCTTGGCTGAAAAAAATATTCCAGTGGAGGTACATCAATGAAAAAAGGTTGAGAACCACTGCTTGAAATAATAGTGTTTATTTAAGCAAGTTTCATTGGTATGAGTCACAATCTAAATCTTGAGGCTTGGCAGTCATAGGGCTTTTTGAGAGATTTTCCTCACAGTACAGCAACACTTACTAACATGTTACAACTCTAGACTAAGAAAATATTTGAACAGTGAAAAAGTGCATATCTTACTTTAAAAGGGCAGAGTGGGTCCAGGCGGCATTGCTTGGCGACCCTCTTGTTGTTGTAGAGGAAGTAGGGTACGTGCTCTGGCGGCAGGGAGATCCTGCTGTAGTTGAGCGGCGGTGCTGGTGGTTTATGGTTGATGTTCTCAGCCTTCTCGGTGGTGACCACAGTGAAAGAAGAAAAGATGCCAAGTGCTACCAAGAGCAGCATAGTCAAGAGTTACACAGACATGTGAAAGAGCTGCTGCTCCTCTTCACAGCACTCTTGAGGTGTTAAAAAAAGAAGGAAGAAAAAGAAGAAAAGGAGGAGGGGTAGGGGAGGAGGAGGAGGAGAAGAAGAGGCACAGACTTAGACTTGCACTCAGCAATCTTGTTTGAAATCTCAACACCAGTTTACAAGCATGTGGCCACAAGCAAGTGTGTGGGAATGTAGCTGCAAGGGATCTGAGCGCCTCATGCAGAAAAGGTCCTGTTGCAGGATGTGTAACTGACCTTTTTTCCGACCGTTGTCTGAACAATCATGAGTGAGACTGAAGGAAAAAATGAAAACTGCTGGCTGGTAACAATGTGACCTGTGCAGTTCCAGGTGGTCAATAAAGTATGATTGTGTATCCATGATCCATGCGATAAAAGTCTCCAGTCTGCATGAGCACACATGGCCCAAAGCCAGATACATTATTAAATATCACTGTGACTACTGTTACTGCAGTTACCACACTGTGTGTGCGTTATAACGATGGCTCCCACACATGTGCACGTCTCAAAGGAGCTGAAGACTGGCGCTGTATTATTTTAACTTTAAAAGATGTGGGTTTTGCCAACAACAAGTAGTTATATTAATTACACGTGTTTTCAAGGAGTTAAAGTTACTTGTCATTCTTAACCTACTTACTTATGAGTAACGGGATGTATGTGAGATATCTCAGGAGTAAATGTCACATGTAAACACCGTGAAAGCATGGTTGCCTCCTTACCTGAGGTTTACCAGTATATACATATATATATATATATATATATATATATATATATATATATATATATATATATATATATACATATATATATATATATATATATATATATATATATATATATATATATATATATACATATATATATATATATATATATATATATATATATATATATATATATATATATATATATAATTTGCTGCTATCAAACTCTAAGCTAGCGTCAATCAACGTCCGTCAACTCGTCTTTAACAAGATGACGTCAACGTTTCGACCAGTCAGCGCGAGCCGGCTACTTGATGGCCACGTGAGATAGCAGTTACAAGCCAAGACGCGCGGGGATAATAACGCATTACTTGCTCTTTTTTTTCTTGCTCAGGGGGAGACATAAGCTCATACTTTATTGAAGGCTAATGTCTGAAATGTGTACGTGGCGGCGAACATGTCACAGCAGCGTTAGTTCTTGACAAAGCCAAGACCCCTGCCCGTTAATTCAAGCCGTGTTACCGATTTGAGGGTGCGAAAGAACGGAGCAGGGATTAAAATATGTACGTTAACGTTTCCCCGGAATAATGACGTGTGACAGGCACGTATCTCACGACCGGTGGTCCTCTGAATTTGTTTCGCTTCAGTTGCGAGTGAAAGGTTTACCTGAACGCACCGCCTGCAATTCTCCAGACTGAAGCGAGGATGTTGCCAGTGGTCGCCATAACACCGGAAACCTGATGGCGGGTTGTAATGCGTAGCGACGACGGCAGGGTGGCGCTGTGTACCACACTTCATCCATGAAAGTGCTCAGAACACTTTTCGCATGAATGTAATGAAAATGCAGTTTTCTAATGTGTGAATCCACATAATTAAAATCATAAAATAAAATGTATAACATAAAATTATGAGTCATGTTTCTCACCACCCAAATAAATGTTTATTCATTTACATATTTAAAGGGTTTCAATCCAATCTTTCTTCCTCTGGATTTCCATTACAGACTACTCTTAGGTCTCCACCAGAGGTTGTGATTTGTAAGGAAATAATACATAAAATTCTCTGTACAATATTGTTTTATATGTTTCTTAAACCATTCTGATTATGCATTAAGAAATAAACAATGATGAATTTGTATAGTGCAAAAATCCTTTGCCATATCCCAACAGTTGTAAACTGTTTATACAATACAATGAAAAGGTTTATCCATTAGAAATTACACCAAAAACAAAGTTCGTACAAACTGCCAAATAATTGAAATGGACACGTGAATGATAAACTGTGGGTATCCTTCATACTGATTCTGTAAGAATATATTGTATGTTATGCATAATCCCAACATTCGCACTTAAATATAGCATGTGATAATTAATTAAAACAAAATAAAATAGATAAAAGACAAGCGTTTTCATTTGACACAGTGATGAAACTAAATTATTTTCTGGTGAATGCATGTGTGGCCAAGACGGTCAATTGATTTGTTTGTGAGAGTCCCAAAAGTAACACAGTTACAAATGGTTTATTTCTGGTTCTTTAGCAATTCATCAATCTGGATTTTGTACATGTTCTTCACATCTTCAAGGTCCAATCGCAGCTCCTCTGCCTCTTCGGCCTTTTCTCCATACATCTGCAGGATAGTGTTGTGCCTCTGTGCCAGATCCTGCAATGCACAGCCACACACGTTAGAAGAAAATACAAATCAAGCATTTGGGTATCCTGTATCTGCTTATACAGCCCTTACCTTGAGTTGAACTTTTAAAGTGGGGATCTCCTGCACCATCTCCTCCATTTCATCGTTTTGATTGGTGAGTCGAACCAGCTCCTCTGCCATCACAGAACGACTCCTCTCTAGACTGGAGATCTCCAGCTGCAAAAACAGGACAGAAAGAGGGTGTAAAACTGTGGGTTTCTTTCTAACAAAATGTTAATGCTGCAGTTTTCTTTTGCATATTTAAATACTTCTTTGTATTTTTATTTTAAGGAAACCTTGTTGATTTGGCCGGCCCTTTGCCTGCAGACAGGTGGTGCAGACATGTAGCAGAACCATCAAACTAATACAGTTTTAACACGCTTATGTGGCTTTGTTCTGAGTTGCTACCTGCAGTTGTGCTATCTCTCCTTCTCTGAGTTTGAGTTGAGACTGGAGGTTCTCCATGATGCTGGAGCCTCCGGACAGCCTGGCGGCCTCATATAGGTTGGTCCCGCTCATCGACATAGACATGGTCATGGTACCCAGAGAGTGGTCTAAACAGTCATCCTGTGGGAGAATGAAGCAAAAGTGCAGGGCCGGTCAAGCGACACAAATCCAAGCATGCAGAGACCGACTAATCATCAATTTTACCAGCGTGTACCTGGGAAAGAATAGAGGTGTGTAGACCAGCATTGTCTGCGCCACTGATGGAGCTCGAGCGGGACAGGGAGGGTGTGGAGGAGGCTGGAGGCTCTCCTAACGAGTGGATCGTTGTCCTCCGCTCCTAATGAAAAAACAGAATTAAGACATCTTAGCTGTCTTAATGGAGAAATTTGGATGAGATGAAAAAGCCTGAAGATTCCTAATCTCTAAATCGTTGTGAACCTTTTCCTTGAGTGCCTCGTGTGCCAGGTAGCTTTTCTTCTTCTCTTGCTCCACCTTCATCTTCTCCATTTCTAATTGATTGGTCAGCAGCAGCTGGTGGAAGAAGCAAAAATGATGCACGTGAGGTAGTTGTTTCTTCGAGGAGAACAGAGTGAGAGGGAGCTATAAAAAAAAAAGGTACCTTTTCTTTCTTGGCCTCTTCTAGCAAGCGACGGTGTTCTCCTCGCAAATTTTCCAAATCAACGTGCTCCCTTCATTGAGATAATGAGCAACAAGTCACTACAAACAATCGTCTCTATCACAGAACCAAAACCCATGCCTGGAATGAAATGAGCATAAAAATGTGCAATATAATGACAATTCTCTTTGAGCTTTTCCGCTAAAAAAATACGCTACACTGTTCCCCCAAGCAGCAACAAGCTGGATACAATATTAGCTTAAACATATTTTCAGACAAACAATTTACACTTTTAAGTAAGTGCTAAAAATGCTCCAACGAAGCCAGATGTCAAACGTAGAATTGTCTACGCTGTATTTATATGTGTAAATTATTGCACCGCTGGACCATTAACAGCAAAAAGTTAACCGTGTAGAAGAGTACCGACGTGCACCGGCCTCCTCCTCTTCCCACTCTGACTCACAGATGTGTTTGTTGTGAAACAAAAACACTCACCAGGAACCGTTAGCATTACAAGCCGAGCCATTCCAACAGCATTTTAGTCAACAGTCCCACAAGTTTTGTTCTACCCAGAAAAACTGTTCGTAATATTCACACGTACACAAATCTATACAATACATCCAACCAAAAGTTAGATGTTCAGGGAAAAAAATCAACAGGCAACAGGAGGTAATGAGTGAATGCAGCATAACAGTCAGCGTCTGTATAATCAGGTTTCTGGAAACAAGACAAATAAAACTAACTTCAGACAAAACAAAAATGTGGAGTCAGCTATAGAGCACTTATTGATTGTTGGCGCCTTCCTTTGTACTGCAACATTTTGACTTAATATTCTTGACAGTGTATTACTTATTTATAATGTGACCATCAATTAACATTGCAGGCTTGAGTTTTAAGTTGTGATTTGTTACCTGCTGCTCTCGTCCTCAAGTTTCTCTCGCTTGTTCTTTTCAGCGTCCAGCTTGGCCAGGAGTCGGGCCTTCTCCTGACGGAGGAGGGAGTTCTGGGACTCGAGAGAGATCAGCTGGGATTTGATGGACAGAAGGTCTTCTGTTGCTGATCGCTCCTTCTCCACAGCGACAGCCAGCTGTGCCTGGGCATCGGCTGTTAAAAAGAAAAAAGGGACAACCAAAAAAAAATCAGGCTTTTTGCTTCACTTTGTACATTACTGTATTTTGATGTTCCACAAACCCACCCCCACCCCCACCCCCACACACCAAGCCTGTCGGAGATGTTCTCCTCTAGTCTTTCCCACGATGCCGTCTGTCCGCCCAAAGAGGCCTGCAAGTTCTCAATCTGTCGCAGTAGGGGTCGTGTTGCCGAGGTAACACTCTGACTGAGCTCCTGGTTCCTTGTCTCTGCCTCCTGAAGCCTCTGTGGAAAATGAAAAGGAGAAGAAAAAAAACAGCGTGCATTAATTTAAATACATTCTGCCCCAGTCAAAATTCTGGTTATTTTCACCTCTTGCCAAAGGACATCTTAACCAGCATATGTTTACCTGCTGCAGCTCCTTGATTTCCTCCCTCAAATAATCTTCTTTTCTTGCTTGCTGTTGCTCAGCCCTCTGCAGAGCCAGTCTCAGGTCAGCCACCTGTGAACAACATTAAAAGAAAGATAAGAAAGGATGGTGGGTTCAACGTTGCAGTGCTTCAATCGAATGTCCAATACAGAGAATAAGGAACAATAAATCAGAAACTCGTCAAGCTGACTTTCCTCTATGTGTGAAATAATAAACCACCTCAGCATGCTTTATTGACCTCGGTAACTGGCAATTTTTATTTGGCTTAAGTACCATTTCCAACAAAGTTATCAAGAACATGCTGAAGACATTCACTAGAATTCTCAATGCAATTTTGAAAATGAAAAAGGTGCAGGGGGACAACATCTGGGTACAGTGAAGGAATCGCACAGTCAACCATGTGTGCTTGTGTGAGCGTGTAATCATAACATTTTTGTTTATGGGCCGCAGCATCTCCTGTACGAAAGGAAATAACAACCGACTCCACATTTGAGGATTGAGGTGTATTGAGGCTCCAAAGCCTACTGTAGTGTAAAATGTGTAACGCATGCAAGGTGGTCTGGTTGCTCATGCAGCAGCAAACTCGCAGGTCTGAGGAGTCTTCCTTCGACGCTTTATTTACATGCATATCCTGTGTTACCTGATTGGCCAGAGCTTCTTGTTGCAGCCGGGCCTCCTCCTGGGCCTTCTCCAGAGCCAGGCTCAGCTGCTCCTTGGCCTGCGTTTCCCTGCTCAGGGACACCTCTTCGGCCTCACTAGTTCTGCTGACGTGCACCTTGTGAAGTTCTGCCAGCTCCCTAAAAACAGAGGCGTTGAAATAGACCGTTAACAACATAACCCTATTACAGTACCGTCCTCATTTGTAAGAACAGTGGGACATTTGTTGTTGTTTGGCTCTGCACTTGCGCACACT
Organism: Clinocottus analis; assembly: GCF_023055335.1. NCBI lineage: Eukaryota > Metazoa > Chordata > Actinopteri > Perciformes > Cottidae > Clinocottus > Clinocottus analis. The sequence goes on along the minus strand of NW_027176042.1, from coordinate 10,145,397 downwards.
GAAGCTGTAATAAAACAACAATGGTGTATTTATTTTGTAAGTCTATGCTAATTTTTATGGTTACGCTCTGTCCTCTTGAAACTGGGGGACTGTGTATAAAAGTGGTTACAATTCCCCATACTGTTCACCCATTGTAGATGTAAACGTCTTCAAATAAATGGTGGAAGGCCATGCATTAGCCTCAATTTTCATCGAGTAATTTCAAATCCAATGAACTCAAGTACCTAAATAAATGTGTTCTGTTATAAATACGAAGTCCGCACAGTTTCCTCTGCCAACCATAAAATAATACAATGTGATGTGAATTGCAATATAATTGCTGGCTCGTGAGATTACATTTACAGTAAGAGCTCTCGATGTTAGCATTCAGTGTCGATAGAGAGGTGTGTCAGCGTTTACTTATAAGCGTTGTCCAGAGCAGCCTGGACGCTCCTGTTCGTCTCCTGCAGCTCCTCAGAGTCCGTCTGCAGCCGGGTCAGCTCTTTCTCCTGCCGCTCCACCACCGCATTCAGCTTCTTGATGTTCTCCCTGTGCTGTTTTTCCACCTCTTCTTTCCCATCGAGAACCTAAACACACAAAAAACGTCAGTTGCAGCCGTGATTACACTATATTCGGTTATACTCATAACGTACCGTAACCGAGGAACAAATGTCAAGACTTCTCAATGAGAAATTATTTATCGTAGCAAACGCATAAGTTATTTTTAAAATTAAACATCAAATTTAATTCAAACCCTTGAATTTGAAAAAGGGGAAATCCAACAAAAAAAGTAGATACGGTTCCTCTGAATCCAAATTGATAACGGATGACAACTTCTTCACATATCATCAAACTTAAAAGGTGCTAAAAAGCAGAAATTTCTCAATTTCAGGGTAAACCATGACTATATATTGTTAAAGCAACATTTCTAACAAGGTAGTAACATGTGACCTGCTGCAGCTGCCGGAGCTCCTCCTCCTGCTCCTTGGTTTTCCTCTGTTGCTTGGTGATCCTTGTGTCGCTCTCCTTCTCCTTTACGCGCAGCTTCTTGATGATGTTGCTGTGCTGCAGCTGCTGCTTAGACAACTTTTCGCCTGAAAAAATAAACACATAAATAAACTATATTTCAGTGACCATCCACACTGACGTATGCATAATTTCTTCCCTGATGAATTGTTTGCAATAAAGTAGTATTCATTCACTCATAACCCCAGCACAATAATTACAGAGAGAAATCTTTTCAGGATTAGTGCTGTCCCATGTATCATGTGGGTTGGTGGAGGGGACTTATGGACTGTTACATAATTTAGCTTTACCTTCTTCCAGCAAGCCTTTGATCTGCTCTTCCTTCTCTCTGATGATCTCCATTGTATCACTGGAGTGAAGTCTTGTTGAAAGCTCCTCTCGCAGGCCTTTTATTTCCTGTAGCATAGAGGAATGTCCTTTTTGACTTTGGACATGTTTGATTTTGTATTTCAACATAAAATTTAATAAATATGGGTTTGTTGTAAAAAAAATAAAAAATAAAAAAAAAGAACAGAGGCTTTTGTAGCTTTTGGAGAACTGTCTCAACGTACTGCTGAAGGAGTAGAAGAAGAGTGAAAGCTCAGATCACTCATGTGTGAATTACCTTCTTGGCTATGTCTCGTTCTTTGCATGCCAGCTGAGCCTTCCTCTCTGCATCTGCTATGCGCTGTGTGAACTCATCCTTGAGGGACTGAACAGTGGAGCTCTCCTCCTTCAGGCTTATCACTTCACTAGAGGAGGAACAGACTCATTAGTGGAAGAGCACATTGTTAAAAGCTATACAGCCTCAAAGCCAAGTAAAAGCTCTGCGGGAGTAGATTATTGAAAGCATTTAACAATCACTGTGGCTCTGTGAAACGATAACTTGAAATGTTCAGCATTATCTCTTAAGTGTAGTCACGGTCAATTACATAAATATATTTTTTTAAAAAGGTTTTAAAAAATTGAGAGGATCTCAAACATGAAAGTCGCTTAATTTACAAGTTCAACCAGTCCATTACATTTTGTAGTTTCATAGAAACAACACAAGACGGTGGCACTAGGTTACCTGGTCTGAAAAGGGTATCGAGACCATTAGGCCCAGGTAAAACAGGTTTCTTGCTGTGTGCATTGTGTACTCACTCTTTGAGATTGTCACATTGCTCCTCCAGACTGGCCTTGTCTTTGCTGACTGCGAGCAGCTGCAACTCTCTTTTCTCGAGGCGGCCTGACAGCTCGTCAATGACCTACAACATGTTATTGTGTTTGAAACAGCAGTTGCACAGAAGAGCCGAAAAATATAAATGTCACTCATAAGGAGAGTAAGTAAATATACTGTGAGAGATTTACAGTTGCCCTCTTTGTGTAGTATAAGAAATATATTAAAATACACTCCTGGCAAAATTCAGATTAAAGCCATTAGACAGATGAAACATAAAGTTTTGCTCCGGACAACAAGCTCGGAAGAATTTATAAGATGACATGGAAATATGAGGGATGGATGGATGGATGTCATATGCATTATCAAAGTGTGGCAGTGACTGGATGTCAGGTGTTTTTTTAAGTTTAACAAAAAAACTTGCATATTCACCATGAACAATGAAGCGATATGGACTTTGTCAGCATACATAAACACAAACACGCCTTTATGTTATACACTGTCAGCTATCGAGGAAGACCAAGCTACCTTTTGAAGCTCCAAAATCTGAACTGTTGAGACACTTTTCATCTCTTCTGTGATTGGTGGAATGATCCGTTCCTCAGCTTTGGAGGTGGGATCACACAGCGTGACATTAGCCTCAGATTCCTGTTCCGTCATCTCCTCTGGCGGCTCACTGTTGACAGGTGTAGCACTCCGCCCACTCTCCTCCATCTCGTCCAGTGACTGCTCCCTCATTGTTTCCGTAAAGCCCTCTTCTTCATCCTCTTCTTCTTCCTCCTTCTCCTCCTCCTCCACCTCCTCCACCTCTGCTTCCTTCTCAACCTCACCATCCTCCTGCTTCTGGCAGACAGCTGACGACACCATTAAAGGAGGAGGGCCTGCAGTGACAGACGCTAGTGTCCGACTGCCAGGGATGTCATCGTCAGAGTTAACCTCACTGACGCTCCGGCTATCCAATGACTGCACACTGAAGGAATCAATGCGTTCAAATGCATCCGAAGATGAGCCACAGCTCTCTGTGAGCTTGGAATAGTCCTCCAGACGAGGGAAATCTTCACAGGTGGAGGCAGTGAGAAGCTGGAAGGAGCCCTGCATTAGGTGAAGGCCAGCCTTGCCCTCGCCTGTTTCTTGTCTGGAGCTGGCTGAGCTCTCACTCAACACAGACTCATGGTCAAGCACTTCAATGTCACTGGTAGTCGAGGTTCCCGAGGAGAAAGCGCTGACTGGCGGAGAGGGGGTATCACTTTGACGGTCCTCCACCTTTGAGTCCTTATGCTCTACGAGTACTTCCTTAGAGGTCGGAGAGGGCGAAGGATCACAAGGTGCAGAGCTCTCAGGTTCAGAAGTGACAGCGGCGGGTTCTGGTGACTCTGTAGTATCCTGCTCAATCTGGTGATCTGATTGATTCTGTGAGCACTCTGTGTGTGTGTCTGCAAAGCCAACATCTGTTTCTTCACTGCTCTTGTCACTGTTACAGGGGAGGTCACTGGAAGAAGATGGAGAAACTGGCTGCAGGAGGATAGTGTCTGCTTTAGGCGACTCAAGCTCAACAGGCTGGCTCTCAGCGACCGTCTGATTCCCATGACCCTCGTCAGTCTCGACTTCTTTTTGTGCCCCAGCCTCTTCGCCGTTTTCCTCTTCTTTCTCCTGAGGCCGCCTGTGAGACTTCGCAGGGGGTACAGACACCACCTGGGCGTTGATGGCTACGCCTTGTACGTCGCCAGGAGGCAGAAAGGTAGTGAAAAAGTTTTCAGATTCATCCACAACTGTGCGTGTGACAGGCGTGGTGATGGCATCGGAGGATGGAGGAGGCGTGGTGGTCTTTTCCTCAGGGGGCGCTTCCCACTGCGTCATTCCCCATCCTCCACTTAGCGACAGCTTCCCAGGTATTGTGACGTCTGACAGAAAAGAAAACGCATCACCAGTTATTGCAGTAATCCGATATTTGCTTATGGAAACATTTGCTTTTAACCCCACCCATGTTAACCTGACTTACCGTCAAAGGGCAGGACGACGGCGTCACCCCACTGGTCCTCTTCTTTGATGTCCAGAACTCGGTCGATTGACTTCTGAGCTGTCGTTAACGCCTGTTTGGCGAAGCTGGACAGATGAGACGCGTTGAACCAACTCATTTTGGGCTGTTAGGCTAACGCAGCTAGCTCTCGGCCAAGTTGTGACACGGATCTTTGACAGAATTTGGCTTCACAACACAAAGTCAGCGAAATCGGGTTTTTTACATTGTTTACCCTGTCAACCTTAACCCGGGGCGAGCAATACTTCCTAAATGTCGAGCTGTCCGAGGACGCTTTGTTGACAGCCAGCTACCGCTTCGTTAGCTGTAGCCGTAGCGTCAATGTGAAGGGACGACATCGAGCCCAGACACAGAAACGGCTCGCGGACACCCCAGCTGGCATTCAGTATCGCGTCATTTCTCCCGTAGACATGCAGGTACCTCTAACACCACATCCACAACTCCACAGCGGTCAAAAGCAAAGCAACCCTGCCTCCTTTCGGCCCTCTTGCTCGGCCGACATCGTTTGTTTTGGTTGCTCTCGACTTGTCGCCCCGTTAGCCTGCTGCTCGCTACTTCCTTTTCCACGTAGCATAATGACGTCACGGCCCCGTCTGGCCGATCTGAGACGCTCACGTGCGTTTTTTTTTTTGTTGTTAGAATGTTTGACTTCGCAATTACAGGGATTAAGGATGTGCTCTTGACTGCAATACATGCGTGTGTGTTTCAGCCTTATTTATTTTTGAGCAGAAACCGTGAAATGATAGATGCAGTTTATATTGATGCATCTAATCAATCTGAAGCAAAGTTGGACTTATAAGTATACCTCCTCAATTGTACATGCTAATACTCTTGAGTGAATAAGCTTTAATTCACTCAAATGCATGCAGTGCATAAAGAAAATATGGACTTTGTAAGAAAAGCATTTTTTTTATTCCAGTTCACACATCGTTATTATTGTCTGTCAATTACCACTTTAGTGGCCACTGCAACAAAAAATACTGTGTCGGGATAAATAAATATTCAAAACCAGTACAGAAAACATGTACACAAAAGTAGCCATTTTGTATCTTTGCTTGCACGTAGCAAGTGCAGATAAAACATAATGCAAACATCATCAACATTTGTAGATAATGTATCACCAAAAGAAAAGACAAAGTATGAATTATGATTTTGGCTTTTCAGTGCAAAACATTAGTCAATAAGTACTTTAAAACAATAAAATCACACTCATTTATACTGTGACTTAATTCACTGTAAACGGTTCCAGTTTCTAGGCCATTTTAAATATGCTGCATTTATAGTTGGCCAATAACTGGTTGTGGGAGTGCTTGAGTTCATTCTATGAGGTAAAGCAGAGTCTGAACAACATGGTTTGGGGTGTGGTGGCATCAGCCACAGCAAGCTCTTGTCTGTCACTCAGCCCCAGCTCTGAAACAAAAAAAACCAACATGTTCAGAACAGTAGTGAGTCAGCATATTCAGGATATTCATCTCACCAATTCAGAGCGTAGGCATCGACATTTCTAGGAAACACATTCAGTAAATAAAGCACCTCACCCTTCAGCGTTTTGGACAGATTTGGCCGTGTCCTCTGTTCAATTGAAGCTACAGACTTTAAGACAAAATACAACTCAATGTAGGCTTAAACCAAAACAGGCATGATTGCCAAATTAATTAATAATAATAATAACAGAAACTGTGTGAAACTAGAGGTTAATTACCTGTAGATATAAAGTTTTGTTCTTTCCTTCCACTGTTGCTGTTATAGCAGGTGATTTCATTTGTCTGAAAAAATACAGTATATTGAACAACTACAAATATAATAGCAAGCAAATATAACCATAAGGAGAAGTTAAGTAGGGTGGCAAAGTGCAGTAATAAGTAATAAATCATAATAAGGCAGCTAAACCTACAGGGAGGCAGTCTCAGTCAGGTGATCTAACATCTCCTGGAGTTTGGAAGATGGGGAAAAGTGCAAGTCCAGAGGTACTTGGCTGCAGGCCGAACAGTTTTCCTGCATCAGAGGTGAATGTTAACATGTGTTTTACAAAAAGGCAAATTCATTACTGAAGCAATTATGAGCTGGCAGATGAAATTCAAGTACAAACCTTCCGTTCCGCCTCAAAAGTGTATGTGTACAGGCCGTCAACATCGTTGAAGACCATGTAGTTGTTGAGAGGTATGTAGGCACTGCAGAGGCAAACAGTAATACCATGAGAAATAATGAAAAGGCACACATGGTTTATACAGATTTTTACTTTGTGCGTATGACTGCCAAGTAGAACCTGTAAACTCACCTTGATGCTATTTTGAAAACCTCGGTTGCACAAGCAGCTGCATAGAATAAATAAGGAAAAGAAACAGTTATCTCCGGGTACACTGCTCTGTTTACAGAAGGTTATTAGACTCATAACTGTTTGGAAATGATTAACTCTTAAGTGGCAAGGCGTATAATCTTTGATAAAGGGATCAGTTCCATAGCTCTCTAGCACACCTTCACATGTATTCAAGCTACTTACCAGCTATCACAGCATTTGTAGACGCTACAGCAGGAATTATCCTCTTCACAACACCTGCAACATTCAAATAGAATACAGAAAATAAACATTTTGTGAAGCGCTAAAAATGGACCATCTAAGACATAAAAGTATGTACAATTACTGATTGGAGCAAACATCAATAAGATACATGTTGCTGTGTTATGTTCTTTAACTTATCTTTCAGCATTAGCAGTGTTCTGTTGGTGACGGATAGATGTGCTATGTGTGCTCACCCTGGGTTAGTCTGTATGTGACCCCTGTTATGTTGAAATCTGCTGCCCTCTTCAGGGATCTCTGGTACACCCACTGGATATGCTCTGGGTCATCCCCATCTAGGACCACACCATCTAATCCACATACACACAAAGAAGAAGTAAAAAAATAGTCTTAAAAGTCACAAGTCAGGTTTGTTGAGCCTCTTCATGATCAATCTAAACATTACAAAGAGGACTAAACAGAAATGATAACTGCAGTGTGAGTCATACCTCCAAAGGGTGTCTCTTTGGGCCACAGCAGCATCCGGACATACTCAATGCAATGTTCTGGCAAACGAGGCATGGAGGCTATTGTACACATGGGGAAGTTGATCTACAAAACAGGTTTATTTTTAATAACAACCAACTAACCAGAAATTATTCTGTAAGACCTGTGGGGTGTTATTTTATGTGCTACCTCACCTGAGGAGGGTAAAGCTCAAGGGTACAGTCGATGCAGGCGGTCATGCCAGGGAGGATGACTCTGGCGTTGCCTTTAAAGCCTTCCGTCCCCCCATCAATTAAAGGAACGACAGAACCTGGGTCTAAGACACCATCCTCATACACCAGCAAAGACAGCTGCAAAGACACAGGGTCATTACAAAAACGATATGTTCCTTTTAGCACATTTTATAGCTTTACCATTTTAAATTCAGGCATTTATGCACAGAACATTTTGGTGGAAAAAAAGCAGTCGGTCGAAGTACTGAGACAGATTGCGGTGAAAGCAATAACTTACCAGCATACCATTCATCCACCTCCTTGCAACGATAGAGTCCAGTCCACAGACAATTATATGGAATTCTAGATGAATGGAAGACAAATCAATTCTCATATAATGTCTGATAACGACAAAGTAAAAGCAGTAGGACTGTAACCGAATCGTATAATGCAAATCAATATTGCATTGTAGCACTGAAAATTGAAAGGCTGTTTCATTTTAAATAATTGTTTTAGTGGCTATATCAGCAGTAAGAAGTGCTGTAAAGCGGTGTTTTAGAAAGAGAACCAGTGTTCATCAAAATAACAGCAAGTTGCAAGTACAATTTATTTTGGGATTTTTAGTTAGTGTCTTTTGGTCACATGTAGTTATTTTTGTGTACAAAGTATAAGTATAAGTGTATCAAACCGTGAGCCCTGCAATAAAGCAAATTATGAGGTGATGGAATTGCTACACCCTCTCCAAGCCCACATTTGGTAAAGGTGCAACAGAAAAATCTTAATGATACTTACGTCTGTAGAATGTTTCATCTATGTCTTGAATTTTCTTAAAATGTCTGCACAAAGCATTAAGGAGAAATTTATTTAATTGGTTTCACAACCCAACAACTAAAGAAAGTGTCTATTCTACATTTGTAAATAGTATTTTTTTATATGAGGAATAGCTGCTTGCTATACACCTTTTAATCACCTAGTTTGGACTTTTTAAACAACTTCATTGATATCAAGCATTTAAAATCTTGCAATATGTGTTCAATCAAAAGGATACGGGACAACACAGCATCCAGGTATGCGGTTGTTGACGAAATCAGCTGCCACGTTCGCTTTGGGTCGACCTACATCAGTTGGCCTATTCAACATCACACACACACACACACACACACACACACACACACACACACACACACACACACACACATTAAAAGAACATCTGATTGCTTCAAACATTACACGAAACAATAATTAATTGGAATTACATTTGAACGTGATTTTTCTGACCTGAAGAGAAACTGTCGATTTAGGTTTGACACATCAATGGTGTCCATGTCAACAACATGAATGTTGCGAAAGCCTGACAAAGCCTGAACCACAACAGGAACAAAAAAAAGACAAAGTGTTAGACATTCATTAAAGCAGAAATTATACCTTTTAAATAGTTATAAAATATGATAGTGTTCATACCAGGTCTTTCAGCAGCTCACATCCCAGACCACCAGCACCAATGACCAGGATTTTGCAGGTTTCAAGCATAAACTGCAACGACTGTAGCGAGAAGCGATGAAGACATTATGTATTAAAGCACCGCAATAGAACACAAGTAACAAATAAAAAAAAACTTGCTTAATTCCGATCACAGAAATTGTTACCTCTGTGCTGGGTTCAAAGTCAGGATGCGTGAAGGGTCCTGACCTTTCCAGAAACTTTTTTATATGGTTCCACCGACCGTCCCACTCACAGGTGCGTCCACTACCTCCATCGACCACCATCCTGGAGGCAACATGTACATTTAGGACGTGTCATCAGCAACATTTGATAACATATGGCATGCATAACATTGTTTGTTTGATATTACACAAAAGCTTCTACGTCTACTGGGATCATGCACACACACAAAAATAGACAATCAATCAAACCCTAAACATAATATGGTTTACAGTTCAGAGCAGGTCATTCAATCCATCAGGTACATATAGTACTATGTTAACATCCACTTGTGTTTTGACGTCTGTCCTACGTCAGTGGCTGCTTTCGCGTGGCCGACGTTGTTTTAAAGCTTCCTGGAAATGATATTAGCCTGAATAGCATATTTTTGACATGTGGGCGTTTCTGACCCTCTGGCCTTAGGTTAGTCACTCCTGATGGACAGTTCCCGGCAGCTAGGCTAACTGAATAGCTAGCACGTCAACTCTAAGAAGGTTTAGTAAAAACCTCTCCCTTTGCACGGAGGTCAACGACGCCATTTATGTTTTACTGTAAAGACGTGTTAGCTACTCACGACCGATTGCTCGGTATTCTTTACCCTAGCCTAGAGTCGCCGTACTCCCTTTATAACAAATGTTCGATATTAGCTTCTTCAGATAACTGACGTTAACCTTCCCCCTGCCTGGTAACCTCAAATCTTCCGCCAGTTCTACCAATTCAGCACTAACTTCTTAGTCAGCTCCACTACTCTCCTTCTTTTCTTCTCCCTAAAAAGAGAGAATAAAAGAAGGTTCATTCATGCTGTGCTTTCAGAGGTTAATGAGATTTGAAAGCATCTTTCGAGCAGTTAATGACTGTTTCTTGCTTGTTTCTTCGGCAGCTACTTACGGCTCATCCGCGTCCGCCATGTTTGGCCACTTAAACGACTTCAAATGCCGACATCGACAGTAGTAAATACAACACCTCGTGGGCAATAATGCCAAAATTGTCCCAATGACAAATGCAGGTTTAGGAGTTTTTATGTGATCCCAACAGAACTATTATACTGTGTAGCAAGGCACTGAATACGATGAAAAGCGCATAATCTATCTGAAAATTATCTATGCAGTTTTAGCTGGATTATAATATTTCCGATAGTTATGAAGGCAGCATTGCTAACAGACCACGACAAAGACGGTAGATACACCTCAGATCCAGCGGGTGGCAGCATCTACCTTTTATTTCTGTATGCTTAGAGACGGCCAGTTCATCCGCCACTCAGTTCATCCGCCACTGCGCATGTGGATGATAAAAGTATATATATTTCTGTCAGAAATGTGCATTGTTAACGAATGTATTTAGCATTGATGTCCAACTGTTGACAGGTTTTAATTAAAAATGTGCAAGTTTGTAAGAATAGGACATTGGAGAAGTTGATTTAATAATAGAAAAGCCAGTTAATAATGGACTACTCGTAATTACTTGATAATTGCTCTGCTCTGTATGGTTCAGCCCTATAACTTAAGCAATTACATATAAAACCAGTTAACAGTCAATGAGGGACAAGAAGAGAGAAATGGCCCATTTGAGTTAAATAAAGCTGTTTCAAGAGCATAATCAAATTGTTATGGATTCAAATTACTGGATCAGTAATTTAATCTTTAAATTTCTTTACAGCACTTCTCATTGTGTTGTTATTATTTTATTAACTTGCAACAAACAATTTTAAAAAAGGACTGTGAAACTGCATATATACTTTGTGACAGATGTATTGCTTTGGGTTGCTTTATTGTGAATGGCTGCATGAGGCACTTAGCATACATAAATAAGACATGAACCTGAGATTCTGTTATTAAGTTTAATGACTTTACTAGTGAGGGCATCTCCCTCACGTATCTGATTTACGGTGTCCACATTGTGCTAATGAATCTCGGTGTTTAATCTCTCATTATAGAATGATTAATAAACCTTGGACGAGCTTCTTTGCATTTTAAGAGACATGCCTGTGGGCACATGAACATAATTAATCCATCTGTCTGCAACCCCTTTGATATTATAGGAAATGCAGTAGGTACCTTTTGCAGAGGTCATCAACTAACTGCCTAATGTATGCACCAATAACATGGAGGTGCTCTCAAATCATTTTTAGGGATACTGTGTGTATGTGTGTGTGTGTGTGTGTGTGTGTGTGTGTGTGAGAGAGAGAGAGAGAGAGAGAGAGAGAGAGAGAGAGAGAGAGAGAGAGAGAGAGAGAGAGAGAGAGAGAGAGAGAGAGAGAGATCATGCACAGCATGATATGGAGCTTTTTTCCCCTTAGAGTTTTGATGATTTGAATGGTTTGATAGAGTATCAAGATTTTTTTTATTATTTTTAATGAGATGTTCCGAATGACAGCCTCCGAAAACTGATAACTAAAAATAACTGCTGTGGCCATGTCCTTCATAGCTGACTGCCTGCCATCTCGGCCCTCCTCTCTCTCTTTCTACTTGTTCTGTGTGTCTTGTCTTCTTTCATTTAACATCAGCTATGCTCTCATGTTAAACAAAGGGGAAATGAAATGAAATTTCTTCAAAAAAAGATGGAAGATAGAAGCCCATGAGACACGTAAAAATCAGTTATATTATGAATGAAGACTATTGCTGTGGGAGTATTGCTCAAAGGCACTTCAGTAGGTATGATTGGGCACAGATCTTCAGGTTCAAGCAATGTCTCCTTTATTGGTTTTGCCTCCAGCATTATTCCAAAGGTCTTTAAAGCATCAAGTGTTGTTGAATTCAGACTGGATCTAAAGTAGGGCAGAAAGGGGAGGGGGTAGAAGTCAAAATATCTTCTATGGCTGACATATTTTTATAGATTTCATTGAAATGCCATCTGTCATTCCCCCCACCTTAAGCAGGGACACTCTGAATGTCACTGCCGTGCCTTTGAGGTGACCCAGCTCTCGGCCATCCATCACAGCCAGCTACAAACAGTTAGCGTGTCCACGCAGAGACGGAAGAGTCCAGTGGTAAACAGTCCATTACTTGAAATACTTGATCCTAGCAGGCTTTCAGTAATGTGACACCTTCCTTGGAAGAAAAACTTAAGAGGAGCTGTTGATGTTTTCCACTCTTTCCTCATCTAGCCCTTCAGTTTTCTGCATGCACCAACATGGGAATCAGGGTTTTGTCAGCTTTACGGCCTCATAGATCTTCATATCCATTTGCCATTTGATGGCTCTCTGTCAGGACGTCCAAAGTGGTGTTGATTGTGCTAATGATAATGTGTCAGCAATGTGTCCCGTGTTAGGCACAGTGCGGGGCTGCCAGCCAAAAGACAAGGAGACGCTACAGGATGATGTTGTGTTCTGCTGTGGTAAGTGATTGATGACTTTCTCTGTTGTAGTGCTTTGATTAGGACTCCAGTGATTTATAGCCACTGCTCACAATTCAATTACACTTCATATATACACTCAACAAAACAATGTTGTGTTGCTATATGAGCCCAATACGTGTGTTTGTGCACATACTTGTGTGCTATCTTCATATATTATTACATTATGTTGTGAAAGTGTGCATCTAAATGCTTCCTAAATCTGTATGAATAGATTCTGCATAAAAAAGAGAAAAAAATACCTCTCTGTTCACTTTTATTTATTTATATAAAAGCAGTAAATTTGTTGCATGGGAGGTATTTATAAAATTATTTAATATGTGATGGATGTGTTTACCTTTAACGGAAATTGCTTGGAGTGTATCAGCTTCACTATTGCCAAGAAGCATGATGAATAGATGTCATGTGCAAATGCAACCGTGCTGTGTTTGATGGTCCGGGGCCGAGGGTTTCGGTTTGTCTTGAGCTCCTTAGTTTGACTGAAGAAGAGACAAGATAGCAGGCACCACAAGTGCGGGGTTTGCGATTCATTATAAAATGTGTTTGTCTCAAGTAAAAAATAACCACTGATAAAAAAAAATATTGCTATTTCTAATGCAGGTGCATTGTTTCTGAAAACAGAGTATCGCTGCAACAATAAATATGTTACCACTGCCAATGTCAACGATAAAACATAAGATATATACTAAGTGAAGAGGCCGGATCAGATCTTACATGGGGTTATTGCGACATCACCAAGGTGTTCGACAAAACAATCCATCTTCCTTGCATGAGGGGTGTGGCGTCATTGCTGGTTTGCACTTTGTTCTTCCTGTTTCCGATGGGCAGAGCCCCACAGACGATTTGTGCTCGGCATTTCCTGCCTCCAGAGGTGGAGGATTTGACCTTATTTTACATAGATTTTTTAAACAAAAGTGACCATCATGTTATACACACCTTCTACACTGATGATGATACAACTCAGTGTTGTGAGACTATTAAATGCAGCCTCTCTATTGATTAGTGCGTGATTGATTAGAGAGAGAGTGTAAAAAAAAGAGAGAAAAAGAGAAAGAGAGATGGGGAGAGAGCGAGAAGGACATTTACAAATATGAAGCTAGCACTTTGCCACATCTTCATTTCATATTTGTACTTGTGTTAGTTACAGATTGCAACTTACGACAACCAACATAAAAGCAAACCTGGCCAATAAATACGCGTCTACCTTCTAAGGTGAGACGGAGACATGGATGTATGCAGAGCAAAAAGATGAGTAGGAAAAAACAAAGTAAAATGCCGAATTTGAGTCAAAATCAACAAAGACTAATGAAAATACAGATTTGATTTTAATGTCCATCGTCTTTTGTTGAGATTAATGCGATAATTTAACATTTTGTGAGATACACTCATTTGCTTTCTTGCAGGTTGTTAGAGGAGAGGGCAGACATGCACCTTTGGTCAGAGTGAGGTTTCCTGTTTCCAGTTTTTGAGCTAAGCTAAGCTAACCACCTGCTGAAACCACCTATATGTTTTATGTTTAGAGTACAGATATCTCGGTGGTTTCAATCTTCTGATCTAATTTCCGGCAAGAAAGAGAAACATATCAAATCCAACACAAGTCTTGACAGCTACACAAAGTGTTTTAATAGCTTGATTGTTAGTAGAGGCTCATACATTGGACCGATGGTAGCTCTGTTTTTCAATGGTTTTGGCATTAAGACTTGTGTGTCTATATAATGCTAAGGTGGCTCAAACGTCACAAGCAATTGCATGGACCCATGTCTCCATTATTCTGATTTGATATATGCCTCCTATCAGATCGCTCATCTTTGGGAGAGGCTCGCTCTCTGTCTTTCAAGGACAGCAAAGGAATTACTTGCAGGAGAACCTTAAGACAGTGAACGGAAATTTCCCTCTGGCTATTTCAACAACGTTTATTCCTGCTTGCGCTTCCTATTTCCTGTCCTCCTCAGCATGCTTCCTGCGCAACCATTCCTACTGTTCCTTCATCACTATTGTCCCCTCCTTGCTAAAAAGAGACATTGTGCATTGTGAAGGCAACATCCAGTTTGTCAGCAGTCACCCAAGAATGTCCTCACACGAGTGAAACACACCTAGAAATGAAGTGGCAAAAAACAGACACTTTAGGATCCAGAGTTTCCATCCAAAAGGATGACAGAGAGGGTGAATATCAAACATGAAAATGTACTGTGTAGTTTGTTTTATTCAGAGTTTTCGGTTGAGTAATGCAGTTAGCACACATGCAATGTAAAATGCAGCACTCTGTCAACCTAAACACCCCTATTGTCACATCAAGTACCACTCTAATGTCCCCTTATGGGGCAAAAATGATGTGACAAAGCAAAGCAATGACTCATTACTCAGTTGATCAATAGATGAACATTGCTTCTGGAATTTCTTCTGACTCTTTTATTTGTGATTTACTTGATGTTTCTCCATCAAGAAAATCCAATGCAAATCAAACCAACCAAACCGCAACTCACTCTGGTTAAGGCATGACCAGTTAGCTTATGAGCAGCCATAATGGATGATAGACACCCTGTCCGTGCTGGTCCCATCCTCACGTTTATCCCACATGGAGTCCCTCAGGTCTGCATTTCATGTTCTCGTCTTTCTCCTGCAGAGGATGGAGCAGTGTGGAGCTCTAGGAAGTGGGGTATATCCTTCCTCACCACTGAGACTATGATTGAGGAGAGAGGCTGGAGGCCTGGATGACGGGCTCGGTACCAGCGATAGGACGATGGCGTATCTTCTCTGTCAGTGGACTCTCATGTTTACAAGTAATATTCATATGAAACAGTCACAGGAGATAAAGTATCCGGAAATGTTGTCTCACTCAAGTAATAAACCGCAGTGCATCTAGCGGCCCTTAGATTTAAATTGCCTGTAAGATTTGCACTATAAAATTCAGATCTCAAAGAAAACATGGTCTTCTGTCATAACGGTTCCATTGCAGCAATAGTGTATCGAAATGTTTTTTAGCCTCATAATATTGTAGTTTTCTCCATTCGGACCACTGATATGTTGACGACCCATCCACTAAAACAATGACTCATTTTTATGTGGCTCATAAGGGTGTTTAAGATCGTCTATATCACATAATGAAAAGAGCATCATTTTTTATTGGCTTTTCACTTTGATTCATACAAAGTGGCCAACCATACTAATAACAGCGGAGAACATTACTCATGTTGACATGTTACACATTAATGAATCGTAAGATTATTCATTTGTGTTTTCCTCTTGACTTAATCTTTATGGTGGCTTTACATCTGCAGCCTGCATTGTAACAATTCATAATGTATTCCACACGTATAATTTCAAATGCATCACCACATTAAACAACCATAATGACAATATGATGTGACTGCCTGTTAACATTTCAGTGGTGGAGTAACTTGAATCTGGTTGAATTCCTCATAAATCCTTAAATGGATGGCATGACAACAATGATGCCGTTCAAAAGATACTTCAAGTTTATTCCAGCTTGGATCTTATTTACCAGAAAGATGTTGGCGATGGGAGATCACGGAGATAAAAAGTGATGGGGCAAATAATGTTCATGCAGTTTTTTTGAAACACCCAGGTTAGCGAAACATTAATAGCAAATGATCAACAACTGTCTGCCAACATCCACGACAGTTGAAAAAGCTTCCGTAGTCCAAATTTATTTATATGGATCATTTTAGATACTTTAGGCTCATTGTTTTGGTTTTGCAGCCATAATTTGCCTGTTTTGGTTTACTGTCACTGGTCTAATCAAACCAGGGGCTGTTTTCAGTAACAGCATCAAATAGAACGACAAAGTTAGCAAAACGCTGGCGAACACAGTGGAGCACTTAACCGTAAAAGAGCCTTTCGCTCAGATTTTGGTGGAGATCAAAAACAGAGCTAAAAGGACTGTAAAGATTAGGGTCAGGAGAACACAAAGGTATCTGAAAATGACTGTCTGCATGTCTTTTTCTACAGGATATTTCAATAAGCAACTGTTTGCTAACTGTTGATAACGTATATTTCAGGTGTTCACTTTTAGTTTTAACTTCAAATTAAGTTTTTGAAATAATATGACTATGTTTATGAACCAGTCTGGACGCAACTGGTCATGTTTCATATCACTGTGTTCCCAGATCTTTGCAACTACTTTAGTGAGCGAATAATCATACCCAATAGAAATAATAGCCAAACTATAATAAATAAGACCTGTTTATAAAAACAACAATTGAATTACCCTTTATTCATCGGGAAGATAAAGGATAAAACTTGTGATTATCACAGATCCGGCTCTGTTTGATGACATAACAGAGGATCCCCTAGTGCAGGGCGACTTGCCAGCCGGTGTTGAGCTCATTGCTCTCCCCAGCCCACCATAATGAATTCATTAGAACGCAAGTCAAATGAGATCTTGATTAAAAACAATTTGGTTGCTAACTTATTTATTAAGGTGGTGGTGAAGTGGTGTTTACCAGCTCCTCGGGGCCACTCAGGGAAGTAATGGCCATCACATGACTTTGTCTACTGAATGAATAATACACAAACACAGAAGCAGGCACCCACACATTCAGCACTTGCAAGTAAATGTTGCACACATGTCTTGCCTCAACTCAGGCTAGCTAGCACCTCATCATCACCAAACAAATTATGACTCTCTCACTCGCTCTCTCTTTCTCTCTCAGTCTACTTCTTCATCGTATGTCACTGTCTCCCAGCATCACCCTGAGTGATTGCCAGTCCTAACACCCACCTGCTTGTACCACTAACCCACCTAAATATCCATTCAAATGAAATGCTCCGCCGAGGTAATAAAGAGTGTAAATCCTGGTTGTGTTCTCGACCGGCGGCCGGGGTGTAGTGGGGGCAGGTATTACCATACTAAGCCCGGGGCAGAAGGGGATCAGAGCCCAGCACTCCCTCATTACACCTCATCTAGTGGGGATTTACTGCTTTTCCAAAAACAGCTCGCGCACAGCTTGTAGTTTTAGTCCGTGCTGTGCGTGGGTCAAGTGCAGGTACTTTATGTTCTGAGTCATGACTTAGGGAAATAGTTTTGTGCGTTTTACTATAAATTGTTGAAAGTGTTGGTGAAAGCCCTGCTGCTCTGCTATCATCCAATTACATGTTGGCTTTATTTGTGAGAGGGTTTTGTGCATGTGGGACAAAGACAGATTCAAATCAGATCACCTGAATCAGTATAGGATGTTAAAAATAGTCGTTCTTCTCTAGGGTGTCTGCTTCTTTGACCGTAAGATCTAAAATACAGGTTAGAGAATACTAATATAATTTTCATGATAGTGATCATATTTCTGTCTGTTCATTAGCAAGGCAGTATGACCAGCTTGTACAGTGACTGCAACACACATGATGAAATTCATTTTGAACAGATTTCCCCCCTTGATAACAGCTGTAGAGGAACAGATTAATAATGAAGTAGAAAATGAGATTATGCTGATCCATTAGGTTTATAGCCCTCTGTTGAAGTAGAAAATGGTTCTGCTAGTGAGCATAACTGTTGGCATAAAGTCACCAGAATGCTTGATTATAGTCCATGAAATCTTTCTTCACTGGGGGCATGTAACTTTAGTTATACTGAAGTGCAACGTCAGCTTATGAGGTACCAACAGTTGTTTATCTCTCAAAAGGGAAAGCAGTTAACGGCTGTGGAAAAAAGCCCAGTGTGTAGAATTTGGTGGCATCGAGCTGTGAGGTTGTACTCCTCCAATAACTTCTCTCTTTCAACTTTGATAATGTTACAGTGCAAACCCACTGCAATGCTGTTCGCCTTCCTCAGGGGCCGTCTTCACCATAACAACACTGACAGAAGTCAAATGGCAGCTGGCTGTACCACGGTTCTGCTCTCAACAGCTTACGTTACCCCAGTTTCACAAGCCTTCAAGTAACAAAACAAAATAGCAAAAGGCTCTCTCTTTAGGGTCAGTGTGTGATTTGTCCGTTCTGGGACGCTGTGGTAGCATGGTGACGTGATGTGACGTGGCAACATGACGTGGCAATATGATTGGCAACTTGACTTGGCGACGAGACACACAGACTTCATGAAGAGGCCCCGCTCCCTATATAAAGGGCTAATTCTAAGCTAATGAAAACACAGTTAAATTACATTTTATTTAGCTGACGCTTTAATCCAAAGCAACTTACAATAAATGTATATTTCATTTCTGCTAATAGATCCCCCTAAAATCCTTCATACATAACTCATTTCTACCCTCAAGATAAGGCAAGAAAACGCACCAATCCATAGTTTCTTATAACTCTGTTGTTTTACATTTGAAATGTTGTGTCATGTACATTTCCTTCCCTTTCATCGCTGCTCCACAAAATAGCAACACTCATTCAAAGACTGTAAAAGTCTCCTGCTAAGCATCTACTCCATTTCCACAACAAATTGACACTTTTTACTCACCTAACTTCATGAATATTCCTGCAAACACAAAGTAGACAGCCCAGGGCATACCCACTGAAGGTTTTTGTCCAACCTGGCTGTTTAAGAGTGAAGTAATCTGTTTTTACAGCAGGGGACAAATGCTTGGCATTAAGCTATATTTTTAACAAATGAATTTACCACAGATACTGGAAGTCTTTTGGGGCATTTGGGAAGGCACATTTCTAAACAATGAGAACTGTGAACAAATGAGAATTGTGAACAAATGTTCACGTACCAATTGTGCACATGACTACAGTAAAATATGAGGCAGCAGTTACAAAATGGAAGCTCCTCATTTAAAATACTGGCATGCAACATTTTACTAATTGTCTTGGCAAAAGATTGGTGCTCTGCTCTTTCATTTGAGCTTCACCACAATTGAAAACCTTATGTGGAAAGTTTCATTTTCATTCTGAAACTAGACTCCTCGCAGACAATCTTTACCACAGATTTCTTCATCACACACAACCCACAGGCAAATATGTGTTAAGTGTTCAATCACAGTTGTCAAGATGGGGATTATGTTGGGTGTTGATGGAGGATCAATACAACTCCATCATGGCTCAGCTGTCCTCTCAGTGCTAATAAACACAGACCATTCCCCACGTTATAATGTTCAGGGATAAACCCAATCCAAAATGAACTGGAATTCAGGGGCGTGATATTTTAACAGAGTGGTGCTTCTGGGGACGTGATCACACACATCACAGTTGCCCATCTTGTGTTTCTGTTCAATCTGCCCAAAAATATCTCCAGCATTTGATGCCTCGCCTACAGCTATCTGCATGTTGCACTAAAGCATACCCTGAAGAAGCACACATGCCGACTGTACATACCTTATTATGAATGGTGAGAAATCAAATAAGGGCAGGTGTACCAAGGCCATTTTCTTTTTAATATGTGATAATGCAAGGTATGTATATATACATATATATATATACACACACACACACCATATGTGAGTGCAGACCCTTGATGAAATATGGGGACCCTTAAGCTACTGTATGATAAGAGCCGTAGATTTGTCTCGGGTATATTCTTCCCATGGTAATACTGAGGGTGAGAAATCACACTATATCTTAAAGGGAAAGCGATAAAAACAAAACATAAATGGGAGTAAAATGGAGAAGATCATTGTTTATTGTGGTTCAGGATTTTTCATATTGCCTGAAACCAGTAACATAAAGAGAAGTAAAGATTGAGATTTCCAGTTTATATGAAACATATATAAAGTTCTCTCAGATGGGAGGCCAGTCCTGCATGTGTGTCCAGCCTCAGGTGGAACAGCAGAAGATTAGCTTTGTCTCTTGATTCAAAGCCTGCAGCCACACACTACTGTGTTACTCCTGCACCACAAAGAGACAGCGCCTTCTCTGAGAATTTACTTCTTTGTGTTTAAAGCGAAAAAGGTGAGAGACTGTAGCAATTAAGAGAAGAGAAGAGGAGCAAAAGAGAAAGTTGCTAATGGGGGCAGAACATAAATCAAACGCATGTATTTTATGAAAAGGAGGAATGGGATGGTGGTATTGGAAGGGGGAGGTGTGTGTCTGGGTGGACCATCTGTGTCTGTGCACAAAACGGTACTGCACACTGGCATTTAAGCACATGCTCGAGTGATCACACATACTGTATATTAGATCACTCAGTGTATTTGCTGAGGTGGGATGTTCCTGTGAAAGGCTGGTGGCTCACAGGAGGTGTTAGAACTTACACTTGTCTGGGTGACTGCAGTTTCCTAAAGCAGGGGAGGGCTGTCAGGCACATAGAGCATTGTTATAATACAATTTAAAACTTCACACTGACTCTGATCAGCTCAGAAATTAGCATTAACTTATTGTTTGCCACATATCATTACAATCCATCCGCTATCATCTGACAGAAATACAGCTCATTCTCTAATCACTGCATGGTATTATATTAATGTGATAAGATATCAAATGATTTTTCTCTTCATCCTTTTGCTGCTATGCAGAATGTTTTATTACAACGCTAGCAAAGCTCTAACGCTGATAATTTATGTCTGTTGTTCGCAAGCTAACACACTAAACTAAGATAGTGATCAGTAGACATTAAATATGCTTACTACAAGCATGTTAACATGTCTTTGTGAGCATATTGATGTTAGCATTTAGCTCAAAGCATTTAGCAAGCAGAGCGCAGCACCACAGAGCCGCTAGCATGACTGTAGTTATTTAATTACATTTGCTCCCACTCCGACTCCTTGCCACTTTGCATAATTAAAAACACTATTATCAATGTATTTTCCATATAATGCAAGAGGAAAATCGGTGGTTGGTCATCACAATGTGTACGAGTGTTCATCTGAAAGTTAACCAGGCCATTTGGATGCTAGAAATACCTTCTACATGTTTCTCGCATGTAAAATTGTGATTCTAGCTAATTACATTTGCTGACAAAGTGTAAACTAAATGTTGGCATGATATATTGTAGCCTGCCAAATCCCCCCACCTCCAACTCCATGTGTCACAGTGATCGAATAGCTTTAAAGGATTCAACAACATTCACCAATCACTTGTCTGCCAGAAGTGAAAGTCAATGGCATTACAGCTATTTATGTGTTTTGATTAATTGTTAGGAATTGACTTTTCAATGCGCATCTCCCTGGCACTGAGAGGTGTAGCTGTTGGCAGTCATTACCATAATGATGTTAGTGTTTGGCTCTGCCCTTGTAGTGGCTCGGCCCCATTATAATTCCACACAGTAATGGATGCACATGGGAGATGAGATTGGGACAGCCTTGTCCTCTGCAGGTTAGGACACTGGTCACAGCTGATCAACACAATATATGTTAGATAAGTGTGCTCTGAACATCAGATTTGATGCTTCAAATTTAAAAACATGCTGAAAGAGTTCCCTGTTTGTGTGCACTCCTTCAGCCTGATGTTGCTGGAGCATACAGCGCAAATGTGTCTGTCTTTTAATTTAAGTTATTCTCTGCTGACAGTCTCTGCAGGAAGCTCAGGGGCTCTGCTGTTAGCTTGCTGTTATCTATCTGACTGAGACATCTCTTGTTCCATCTCAGCGGCCACCGAAAGCTTCATTTCCCCGCCTGTCACGGCAACAGCTCACTGTCTGCCGCAAGGACGCATTGCTTTGATAAAAGCCCCTCCGTCACGCCACATATTACATCTCATTTCACTGACACTAGTTGCACATCTACGCTGTAAGATCCAAGCCGACCTCCCCCCTTGACCTCGAGAGAAATGAAAAGTGCAGCTGTGGATAATTGTAGACAACCTCCCTGTACACACACACACACACACACATACACACACACACACACACACACACACACACACACACACACACACACACACACACACACACACACACACATTCACACCTCCTAAAGGCAGGAGGGGAAACATGATGAAAGGTGTTGTTGCTAAAGGGGACCAGTTTGTTTAGCACAAGAAGCATGTGTCCATCCTGAGGAGAACAGTAATCCAATAGTGAGGTTGCCGAAAGGATGATATCTCTGGTTTTACGGCCTGTTTATGTCTGTGTTTGCACGAACTTGTAATGGAGGTCCTAAAATGTGCATACTGCTTGAAGGTACAGATTCTCTCATTGTAGGGTCCTATTGCTCCTACAATGGGAAGAGCAGGGACGCTTGTACTTTCTGAATTTTATATTTTGTCCACGTCCATTTATTTTCATACATTCACAACACAGTTGGCAAAAATAATCATTTCTGACAGGGAGGCATTCATAGCTACATTTGCAAGCGATACATACAACCATTGAGGTCTGCCGTGCAATATTGTCATCCTCATACCAACGTTTAATCACTTTAATATGACATATATCTACAGAGCTGGAGAGGCTGTAATGATGGTACTGGCAGTTGTGTTTCATTACAGTCTGCTAGCTAACTCAGGCCATTGACAGCAATGCCATTTGAATATATCCAGTTGATCCAATCAGCCACATTTCATTAGCTTAGTCTGAATGGTTGCTGCTATTGCAACATGTATTTCTCAATAACAGTCAGACATGTTTTGCCGCGACTCAGTACTTTGGGTTAAATTTGGCTTCACAACAGGGGAACCTAACTTAATTGAATAAATATGACAAATGTATGCCGTGACCATCAACACACATTACAGCCAGATATAACCTCCAGGTGCCACTTAACCTCAACCAAGAAAAATGATAAAACACACAAAACAAGTATTTGTCTCGACACACACACACACACACACATACACACACACACACACACAGAATATTAACAGATATTTTACAAATTACTCACTCAGTGCTTTAAAAGATACTTTCTCTCCAGCAGTATATCTTTATTACCCACTTACACTTTAAGTGGCACCATCACCTGACATTTAAATCTCGGTTACTGCACTGGCGCCACAGTGCCGAATTCATAAACCAATATGATCCAGCAGAGCCGAGGCCTCTCTCAAGAAAACAAGTGTGAGCATTAAAGACAATGGCCACTGGGTCAATGAGGGGTGAGGAGAGAAAGTGAGTCCCCGGAGACAGAGCAAGAGGGATTTTCGCTGCACCAAATAATGACAACTCAGGCAATATAACGCTGCCAATGTGTTGCAACGACAATAACGATCGGTTGAGGTTCATTGTATCAGCGCTGACCCTTTTGACCTCTAGGTTGCCATGGCAACAGATCTCAATGGGAGTGATAGCAGCTGATTGGCAGCGTGTAGAATGGCACATCACTTAGAGTAGATATTATTCAAGGATAATGCAATCGTAAGCGTCCTCTCTCCCTCTTCTGCTTCCCATCGAGAGACAGTTTAACCACACCACCGGACTGGAGCAATGTTGTGACCCGCGCATTGTTGTCGTGATAAATCGCATGATCAAATATACACGCGGAAGCATATTACACACTTTGGTGGTTTTGCTTCCTCCATAAATGAAAATTGACTGTGCCGTTTCTGCTGATGTTGGGAGAAAACCCACCAGTTTGTGCATGAAGACCCCACCCCCTACCCCCCGCACCTCCTCTCCCACCCGCCACACCCTTCATCCCTCGAGGCTCACTGTGCATGAGAATACGCGAGAGCCTGGCTTAAACCACCTCAGCTAAATATCTGACCAGAGACAGGACAGCTACGCCGCTCATGTCCCTTGAGAGTGCTTCACTGTGTATGTGTGTGAGATAATCAAAAATAAAAGAAAGGAAATCAACAATGCGAATGAGGATGTCATTGGCAATGAGGAGAGAAAAGAGCAAAGGGAAAAGTAGATATTATCAGTAACTTATGGCAGCAAGTGGAAGCTTACTTGAATATATTTATATATTGCCATAAGTGCCTCCTATAGGGTCACCTTGTGTTCACAGATTGGACATCAATGTCCAGAGGAATATTGTCACGATCCACAATGACCTACAGTCAATCATTTGGCACAGTTTCCATTCAGAAAGGAGACAAAAATAAACACCTGATGGACATAGAGGACACAGTGACATTAAAGGTGAAATTAAAACTGAAGGAAAAGCCTGGTGATGTTTTATTGTCAACCAAAAAAAAAAAGAACAAAACCAACAATGAATTAATGCTACTAACAAGTCCTGTCTGTGTATGCACAGCTTATTCCTCTGTGCCATAGAGCTCCATTGTTGTCCAAAACCTATTAGATACACACCAGCGAGCAGCACTGTTGCACTGGGAGTTCCTTCTTCACCGTGAACATGGACAGTTTGAGTCAACCCCACTTACACTGTCGTGGTGCTGAAAGTACTTCTTTGAAATTCAAAGGTGTATTGATCCACAGATAAAAACAACCCACGTAATATTTCCTGGTTGTTAATGGAGTTTATTGAGTAAACAGTCGTGACCCATTTTAAACGCTCTGGTTTGAGTCTTTTTGTTTGAATTTCTTTCATGTGCAGTCTTGTCCTTGCAGATATATAATCTAACGATTTTATCTTTGAAAACACATGGAATGTGTAAAGATGGCCACGTTATCGACATCGTCGAGACTTGCTGTCGGAAAGTTGAGGCACAGAGATGCAGAGTGTGACTAGAAATTTAAACAGCACAATGAACCAAAGTGGAGGACAAGATTGTTTCATTTTAAAAACCTGAATCAAATTCCTTGTGACAAACACAAATACATTTGTTTCTGATGTATATTTTGAAGAAGGCTTAAACTTAGTCTCATCTGAGTGCAAAACAAGACCAAGGAGTTAGAAGGGGTCTCATATTGCAACAAAGGCTACATCTTATTTTAATGCAGATCTCTCATTTCCTGTCTGTCACGGACCCGTCTTGATTAGAAAGGACTTAATCATTACAAAACAAAAGCCTGGTGGAGACACAAAAAGGGAGGTCGTGGTGCTGGCTGTTGATATTGTTCTATCAGACAGCTCGAAGGGAGGAAGTCCTCTGTCTGAGCTGCCGGGCCTGGCTGTTTTTTGGGTGGCGGGGAGGGGGTCCTGGGGATAAGAGACCGCCCTGTTATCTTTGTGTAAAAGGTCACACAGGTCTGGCGGAAGAAGCAAAAGCAACAACCATCTGTGTTTTCCACACACTCTGGTGCGTCCATCTAGAGCGCGGACAGCCGGGCTGAGTGAATACACACACACACGCACACACACGCACACGCACACGCACACACACAGACATCGCATCGCTCACTCATATCTGTGATGAAACATGCATTGTCAGAAGAAGTTGGAAAGCCCCCAGATATGTTTTCCCTCTTGTGATCATTGTTTTTGTAGCACACACAATTTATGCACATGCTATTGCTCACAATGAATGGTACAGATTTATCAGAGGACTTATGGTTCGTGCTGATATTGTGTGTGTGTTTTTTTTTTATTTCTTCATGTGACATCGGCAAGGATGAAATTTCGGCGATATCTCAAAGGAATGCATGCTTTTGCTCAACACCGAATGCCCTCCAGCATAGTGACGGACACAGCCTTGTACATGTGTTTGAATCACACAGTTTCTTCTATTGCACGTTGTTACATAAGTCATACAATGTGCTTACACCCACAGCTAGACTTGCGTGAGACTGCACAACAGCTCTGCCAGAGACGTGGGTTTCACCAGCAGGAGTATCTACATCCTCCCAGTCTCAAAACATTGGAGTAAATTCTGGCTCCAGGCTTTTTTTGTGTGTTATCCTGTGCACAATCAGAGAGGCGATGGTGGATTGCACACACACTTGCTGTATGTACACTCATACACACCTGCATGACACACATATATACACCTTGCGCGTTCAAAACAAACTCCATATGGGGCATGTGTGTTACATTGCCACGTGGGACTTGAGTATTCAAGGCCATTAAGATGGTAAACATAAACACACTGCAGAGATTAAGGAAGTATATCATGCGTTAAAACCCCAAAGAGACACAGACCACCTGAACTCAACAGTCCCTCACAATGAAAAGCCTCGACGGTGCTCGTTAATCTGTGACGCCAAAAATGCGATATATAATGTTTTGCCTGTGCCACTGTGCTTTATTTGGAGGGGACATCAAAGCTTCTTTTCTTTTCATAGGGCTCCTTGTGAGTTTTATTTTAAACCAGTAGTAAATCATTGTTTTTACAGTGCAGTTGGGAGGATTGTCTCTGCAGCAATAGAGAAAAAGAATAACAAAATTCATCCGTTATCAGAGTCTGACCTACTCTTTCGGCTTCTGGCTAATTAACGGCAGTGTGACAAGTATTGTGCTTTCGCCATGGCCTTTTACTGGTGAAACATAACACTTTGTTTTTTGGTAATGGAGCAACCCGGCCACTATCTGAGGTTATGGTTCGTAGAGGCGAGACTTAACACAAACAGCTCTTCTGAATTTACAAGTTAATGGGATCAAATGAGCCTCTGACTCACCTCTCAATCATTATTTGGATAAGTAAGGTGGCATTTTTTTAAAAGTGCCTACACATGTGGAAAATCCACATTGTGATGACTACAGCACTGTAACAAAAACACGCCTCAGACAATTTTTTATGTAATATAATGTTATTCAAATGACAACAATGATATAAGCCAGTTTCATTGATTTGCTGTGTTCTGAAGCCCCTGTGGGGAATTAAACCTTTAAGTGCTGACTTCCACGGTCCACCTGTTTACTGCAACGTGTGTGTGTGTGTGTGTGTGTGTGTGTGTGTGTGTGTGTGTGTGTGTGTGTGTGTGTGTGTGTGTGTGTGTGTGGTGTGTGTGTGCATGCAAAAGCAGTCATTGGGGAGGGGTTCCTGGCTTAATATTGTTGGGAGAGTGGAGTATACGCTGCTGACAACAGGGTTTTCCTATTTCACAGGTTACACAAAACTGTTTTTTATGCATAAAGATGCACTTGGGGTTCTTGGGCACCTGAGGTTGATGAGGTTCTGTGTAATAAAGCCTTGTCTATCTCGTCACAGACCCTTGAAAACACAACCAAACTCTATTAAACCTAAAATAATCTCTGCCTGTGTGTTTTCTTTGATATTTTTAATAAAGTCTGCTGTCTATTGTCTTCTTATATACATATCCTCTCCACCAAAGTCCCTTAATCAGAATCTAAAGCTCAGGGCTGTGGTCCCACCGCTAGGAATCAATAAAACATGTCAAACGCTTTGGCATCCAATTACAAAGGTGTTCGGGTCACTTTAAAGAGTAAAAGCCTGATTGTACTTGAGCATCATAGATCAATACCTGAACTTATTATACTTTAGCTAGATTGCATAATGACGCAATTAAGTGCCTTCTTTTCTTGGAAATATTCTCTGTTGTAAAGCTGCCACTGAAATACATAAAAGAACACAATGTGCCACAATGGGTCAAAGCCCAAAGCATGTGCTTTCCAGTAATCAGCTGCATTAAAGTGTGATGTCACATAGCTGTAGTCTCAGAGGGGAATAAAAACACTCAGCACATCCATTGAGTCCAGTGTCCAGTGGCTGGCAATGCAGGTGTTTATAGATTGTCTCGGCTCTGGGAACAAGTTGCTGACCCCTTTCCCTGATCCCTTTCCTGTTTGGCATTGTGTGTGCAGCCGAGTTGAGGGGAGATAGAGTCTGTTTGTCCCCTGCTACTATGGCATGTTTTTCCTAATGTCTCCATTCCCCCTTTCTCTTCCAGTCAAGTCATGTTCCAGGTGGGGTGACAGAGCACAGCACGCAGCTACAGGCAGTCCAGGAAATTTTGTGTCCTCTGTCCAAAAACATGTTTTGACCGTCTGTGCCACATCTGGAGGGATATTTACTCTGAAAGCCATTCTTTTCTGCAGGCACACAATACTCTTGACAGGTTCTATTTGCGCACCCTGCAAAGGCACAACATATTTTGCACAAATGAAAAAAAAGGTTGTATGTAGCAATTGTGAGTAGAATACTCTTGAGAGAGGCAATCTGGCAGAGCCAAAAGTCCAGAGCTATCTTTAGTCATCCAGTTGAAAAACAAAAGATTACTTTATGGCAGCTATAAATGTGCTACTACTGACACATTAAAAATGGTCTTGGCATCAACACTCCGTAATGGTAATTACAGTGTCTCATTGTAGCAAGTGGAAGCAAAACAAATGACTCACAGTGATTTCATTGTTTTGGTGGAGTTGTAGCATATTGCAAAATACATGATTCAGCAGTCTATCCACACAAATCAACAGCTTGATTACTCCAGCAAACACAACGTGTGCATCTTCAACAGAAATGATTTCATATTTAATACCGTCTTTAGTGAGACGCTTAATAATTTAGAAATGGAATCATTATATTTAGCCTTTAATGAGATAACATGAAGTGATATGACATGAACTCTCTCTTACTACCTTTTTGAGTCTGACAGAGCTCTGCACCTGCAGCAAGCTTAATTCTTCCTGCACCAAACCATCTGGAGTGGGAATTTTGCTGTGTGTATAATGTATGTGTCTGTATGCCGCTGCAGCAGCCCGGACCAGAGCCCCGCAGTGCTACAGCACAGCTGATACTTTTGTTGAGCTTCTCCACATTTCAACTCTGCTGGAAAAATCCCAGAAGTCTGCTCCATTGTTTGACCTTCAATGTGTGGGGGTTTCACCAGCATTGGGAGCTGAGAAATGAAAGACCCCAAGTGGGAGCTGATCAGCCTCCCCCTGTGTTGCACAAGGTGCCTCCGTCCTTGAAAGCTCACGTTGAGTCCCAGAGTAAAGCTGGTCGAGGTTTGTCTGTTCCTCGAACCGTCAGGTTCTGCAACTGCACCAGTGCATCAGCTCTGTTAGAGGTTACCTAAGGGGTTAACGCCGCCAACATATCCCATCTGTTGCTAAGGAAGTGTTGCCTGTTGTGCAGGAAACAGGGAGAGCAGTTTCCTGTTATGAAGAGAGGTTGTTAAAGGCTCGCATTCATTCAATCATGCAACAGATGCCGGGCCAGGAAGCCCTGCCAATAGCACAAGCTTTGGTGTCCTAGAGAAATTGTATTTGGAAACTGCTTTTAGGAACCTCTCTATGCACTGTGCTGGTTCAGGAAATAATAGCAAGCATAGGCAAAACAGGCAGGAGGAAACGCTGAAGAGAATACATGCTGGATTTCTGGTAGAACAAACCTCTCTACACATGTGTACGGCCCTTCCAAGCATACAAATGTGATTAAAAGAATAACGTTTCTTTCTGTGCAAAAACATGGCTGCCGATTAAAAGCTGCCCACCATCACAATGAAACACGGACTTAGGTCTCTCTCTTTTTTTTTTGTCCAAATCTTGCACACTGAGTGGATTCGTTGTCAACCCGTTCTGCCTCTTACTAGGACACCTTTGGTCCACATCTGTAAGAGCGGTGCCCCGAAACTTGATCAAATGTGAACGTACAATATCCCAGCTGCAAAAGTGACACATAGAGAGCGTGGGGTTGGTTTGCGCCTCGCGCTGTAGGCTGGTCCTGCCTCAGGAAGCGCCAAGCGGCACCTCCCGTTTCCACACAAGAGCGCACCAGTTTACTGTCGCACCAGCACTGGAGAGGATGCACGCCGGCTGAGATCAGCTGCAACTCTGCGAACGCGGACGTCTTCCACGAGGAGACTCTTACTGGAGAAAAAGACCAGGCAACATGAAGCGAAACTCTTCCTTTGCCGCTTGATTTGTATCTGGATTAAGTCCCCACGTCATTTCGAGCGACGCGGTCGCTGTGGGGGAAACATGAGCGTAACTGTCGGTTCCCGTGGATGATGATGCCCCACAATGAACACAGGTGGGTTTATTTAAATATTTAGTGTTCATGTTAAGAGTCCGGAAAGCAAACTTTCAGTGTTTTCAGAGCAGGCAAAGTGAGACAGTGTGGGTGTGTGCTCACGTGTGTTTTGTGCGAGCAAGTAATTATTGAAATGGTTTGATCTTGTCAGAACGCTTGTTTATGTCACCTTTTCCACAAATACATTGATATCAAATTCAACTTGATGCAGCCTGTTGTTGGCTACGCCATAGGTAAAACAAAGTATCAGACTAATCCTTATTGGAATTTTCATGGAAATGATGCTGCTGTATAGTTTTCCCATAATAGCAATGCAAATTATATGAATTCAATACGGAGACATTTTGAGTGAGTTTAAATCAATAGAATGAAATAAAGTTGCTTTCAGTGGAGAAATCTGTTCTCCGATTAGGGTTAAAGTGAGGATCATAATGCATGTTTGACAGTCAGAGAAGGTCACTTGTCTTGCAGGAGCAGTGTCCTGTAAGTGTATTCAATGAAAATAGTTATCTTGTATGTGATTTCTGTAGATGGAAACATTCCTTTTGAAAACAATGTGTCATTTAGTTCTGCAGCCTTGTCCCATTTTTATTTTGTTTAGTAGACAGGTTGTTCAGATTTAACGGGTGACATTTCATAATGAGGAAAACGGTTTGAAATCATGTCCTCTGAGTTTGGCACAGTCAAGGTCCCAGCGTCTATCTCTCCCTTTGTTTTCAAACATTTGTTTTAATTGAATTCTTGCTGCATAATTCATATCCTGTTGTTTGCAGTAGGGCGCTTTGTCCGAGCAGGACCCTTGTTTTCTCTTCCAGTTGTATTGTTCTTTGACGCACTCAAAGGACCTTTTTAGAAAAAAAGGGTGTTTGCATACGTGTGTGTGTGTGTGTGTGTGTGTGTGTGTGTGTGTGTGTGTGTGTGTGTGTGTGTGTGTGTGTGTGTGCAGCAGTGTGAGCATATTTTGCAAGAATTGAGGAAGAATGACAAGAAGGAAGTCCATTTGTGTTGTGAAAACCTGTACTCCTAGAGAGGTCCATGGAAGAGTGATGGGGGGCCATGGTGTTAATGTCCTCCCCCCATGGACATCCTGTGCAAAGTCCAAGGAGGCTCTGTCGGAGCATCTAATGAACCTGGAAATATCAAAAGAAAGACCACAATGACACTAATAGGGAAACAAATGTATAATTGTGGGTGGAAAGCTATATGGCAAAGAAGGGCAGTTTCTTCTGAAGCTCATATTAGACTGAGAGTGAGAGAGAGACACTGACCAGGAGACAGAGAGAGAAATGCTCAGAGATATCCAGAGTGCACACAGGGTTTAGTAGGATGTGCGTCAGGGCAGGTACTAAATAACAGGAAGAGACAAGGGGTGTACACACTTTATTAAGGACGGGGTGTGTTTCATGACATTTCTCTATTTTGTAAGAAACACTCTTTGATGACTTCACAATTTTTTTTCATTGGAAACTAAACATAAAGTCTGAATTGAAAAGCAACACAGACGCTCAGTGTCAAAAGTAGGATGCTTTCAAATTAAAGCAGCTGAATAATCCTTTGTGCTTCCATTTCAATATATTTAAATAAATATAAACTAATCACTCACAAAAATCATCTTTATAGGTTTTTAGCCATCATGTGTTAAAACTGCCATAATCATCCAATCTGCATGTGTCACTTCCCAGACGGGGAGATGTTATTGTTCCTCCTCTAAGTACCTTGTGGCTCTGTTGTTTTTCCTGCTGATAATGTCCCCTGCAGCATTCTCACTGGCTGTTGCACAGGACTTGAATTGACTTGTTCAAAGCAGGACCTTCATTTTTATACTTGTATAAACTGATATTAGTTGTTTTTTTTTAATATGGAAATATTATGAAGGATCTTTTCCTTTTTTTAAAATTTCATTCTACTCTCTTTGCACAGATTTTCAAAATCCACTACAAATCCCTCAACCAAAGGTTCGCAGTCATCTGACCATCAAAGTGCAGTCCAAACTGATGTCCAGGCCGTGTCCCCCTGTCCGTGGTCCAAAACCTCCTGTCGCCCCTAAGCCCAGACCCCTGTATGAGCTTCATGCACAAGAGGAGTCCGGCCCCCCGCAGAGCCTGAGTAACGGAGATCTGGCTCACTCTAATGGGGAGACGGACGGTCTTCATGAAACGGCTGCGGAGAACCAGGACAAAGAGGAAAAAAGCAAGGATGGGGTTAATGACACCAGCATCAAGCACAATCACAAAAAGGACATAGCAGAAGGAGAAATTGAGGAGGAAACCGAAAAAGAAGTAGATATATCAGATAATGATGGCGACAGTGTTGACTCTGAGAACACAGTAAAAGCTGATGAGGGTTCTAATGTTGATACTACTGAGGATGAAAACACTGACAACGACTTGATCCAGCCTGAAGCTGATAATCACACTGATGATGAGAAAACATCAGCGCCTTCATCTAATCCTGCTGAGATGGAGGATGAAACGGGAGAGGAGGAACCAAGTTTTAGTGAAAAAACTGACATAGTTTGTGACTCTTCAGGACACAAACATGTAGAGCAGAATCTTGATCAACCACAGTCCCTCAGTCAGGGTGATAAGGACAATGTCACAGGACGTAACGAAGTAGTCAGGGTGGAAAGTGAGGACTGTTTACACACAGATGAGACTGATCTGGAAGTTGGAGCATTTGCGTTTGGATTCAGTGTGCTTCCAACTGTAACTGAGGAATATCCTTATGATGTGATTGGCCCAACAGATGATGCTAGTGATACATGTGATCCAGCTGAAACAGGGGAAACAGAGGTATGGCAACCAGAGCGGGCCACCAAGGACCTCTCTGGCTGTTTCCGATTCACGTCCAGCACTGAGGATGTTTTTGGGCCTTATTCAGTCATCGAAGCTCTTCCGCCAGATCTGACCGTCACCGCTGACCCGGAGTGGGGTCAGGATGATACTGATGACAAACAATCAGATGAACTTCAAACGACAGGTGCTTCAAACCTGGAACCTTACTATGTGTCATCAGATGATGTGGACAAGCTCGAGGATAAGCAGGTCCTCTCAGAACTGGGTGAGATTGAGGAAAGCACCGAGCCGTCGAATCAGCACGAAGGCAAAGCAAAGGACAGCGAGTCAACAGATGAGTATGCAGATATTGATGATTCACTCTGCCTTCAAGCAGAAGACCAGCAGCGGGAGTGCGTGTCATCGGAGGATTATGTCGAGATAGGCGATGATGACGAAGAGGAAGAAATAGAAAAAAAACATATCAAAGGAAAAACTGCAAAAGAGAGAACGGCTAAACGAGAGCAGGCTTACCTCAGCCAGCGAGCAAGCTGCCAGCCTCGCCTCAGGTTGTGCAACATCACGGTGCCAACAGAACTAGATGCAGGCCGCACCCCGGAGCTCACCAACAGGGTAGTGTTTGCCCACACCACTGAGGCTTTTGAAGAAGACATTGAGGAACTGGACTGCCATATTGTGCCTTACTATGAGGACACAGACTCAGACAGCGAGGAGCATATTTACGAGGAGGCAGGATTTGACTCAGAAGGGGAGAACTTTGTGACGATTGATCGGAAGACTATTGTTACACGATCACGCTCTTATTCCGGGAAAATTTCAGGTTATGTCCCAGAAACTGTACCAGAGGAGACTGGGCCAGAGTACCAAACTCATGACTACTGCACTGTGGCCTTAGAAAAAAATGATGAACAACTGAGCCATACACAGCGGCCTGGGGTCAAGAGTTTGATCCCATCTATGAAGTCCCAACGTTTCTTGTTTTATTCCCGATCTGCAGAGGGTCCAGAATTGACCTTGACTAGTCCCACAGAGATCAACCACTCTCGGAAGGATGACATCAGGATGAGGAGGAAAGATGATACCCTTTCTCTTCCATGTGTCATAACCTCTTCTGGAAGCTTCTCCCAGCGTAGCCTTCAATCATCCAGTCGTGTTTCCACACCAACCTCTCTAGCAGACATCCCACCACCCTTTGAGCTGGCATACATCGCTAAAAGACCAGTCACCAAGAGTTCCCCCTCCCTCTTGATTCAGCATGAACCCAGCGAAATACCGAAGAAAAAGAAGTCCTCCTTCAAGCGTTTCCTGGCTCTCAAGTTCAAGAGGAAGACAGATTCTAAAGGATTCAGCGATGGAAGTATCCGCTCTTCTCGTTCTTCCTCTGAGTCCAGCCACCACGGCACAGTGAGAGTCATAGATCTTGACCGTAGAAGCACCGGCAGCTCTCCTCAGCTTCAGAACCTCATTGTGAACCCGCAGCAGCGTCCTTTAGACCTGCCGTCACCTTTTGTCCTCTACAAAGACCCTCAAAGGAGGAAAGGTGACCCTAAAACTTATGGCAGGGGCGTCTCCAGAGTGGAGTCCTTCGAGGAGCGTTCTCGGCGCTCTGCCATGCCGCTGCCTTTGACCAAACCCCGCTCCATCTCCTTCCCCAGTGCGGACACCTCAGACTATGAAAACATCCCGGCCATGAGCTCAGACTACGAGAACATCCAAATCCCAGGCAGACCCACCAGATCCCACACAGTTACAGAGTTTTTCGAGGACCCAAATCGCACTACGGTCGTCTGCAATGAAAACGATGGCTATGTGGATATGAACAGTTTCCCTGGAATTGACAGCATAACCCAGACGTCAAAGGAAGACACTGAAAGGTATAGTAAAAGCTCTGTAATGTTAAAATGGCTTTGCATGTTCTCAAGTTAAACCGAAAGAGTGGATTTACTCAAGTTATAAAACACATATATTACATTACTTTATGTTTTACCTTGAGTGGTATCTAGCCATACAAATAGTGCAACTCACTGGAGCGAATGAAAACTGTTACTGTTACACTTTTTATTTTTTCCAATGTTTTTTTATCGTCCTGAACTAAACTGCATTAACCTTGATTTGTATTGGGGATTAAGTAGAAATTTTCTTAAAATCTGGCAAAATAAAACCTAAATTACCTGCACCATGACATTTTAATGTATGCCACATTCATCAGCACCATCCATCACTATGATTATAGATATTTGATTGAAACTGTTTTCTTGCAATGGTTCAAATTGTAATTAATTCCGACTCCCAAAATCTGAATTGTTGAAATTGAACAAAACAAGCTATTTGAAGACATCCAATTGAACCCTGGGAAACTGAAATGTCATTGTCACGATATTTTATAGACCATACAATTAATCAATTGAATCTGCATCAAAGTTAAGAAAGAAAATCAGATCAGATCAGATTCAACTTTATTGTTATTGCACACAGTACAAGTACAGTGACAACAAAATATAGCTTGCAAAAGAGTGCAAAAGAGAAGCAGTTAAGGTGCAGTGCAATGTGGTGGATAAAATAATGAAGACAGTATAAACAGATATATACATAGATATGGGAAGGTGTCTAGTCCTTATCTGCAGCCTTAGATGAAATGTCTTCCACATTCTAAGCAGGAAATGTGTTTTTGCTTATGAGCTAATGACGGATATTCTTATACGTGCCAGGATTAAACTATATACACTAAACAGCATATCCTGCTTCTTCACTTTGTAGTCTATAGAAGAGTGTTTCTCAAGCATTTGTTTCTCTGGAACTCTTAAAATAGTCAGCTGAATTGTTATCTCCTCAGAAGGGCAATCTTGACCCCTGAACACCTGATGATAATTCCTACACTGTACCTCAGATGAGCAGAGGGCACCGGATGGGCAGAATCCGATCTCCCTCTTGAAGAAAATTGTTCAGTGAGAGATGAGCAGCTTGCTGTGTCATGCATCTCTGGCTTTGGGAAGATGGACAATGCTTGTGGGAGAGCTTACTCCTGTTTTTCATTTGGTGGATTAAGAGGTCGTATCTGGCGCCGCTGCTTCCCATGCAAGTCTGCGGTGATAGAACAGGTCATAGTGATTGGTTAGCTCACCGAGCGCAGGTTACTCCTCACACTATATAGAAAGTCATTATGGGTTGCAATTAAAAGTGAAGAAATGTGGGGGAGTTCCTTTCACACAAGGAGGTGGAGAAGGATGAGACAAATGTGAGAGCGAAAAGGGAGGGGATGTGTTAATATGAAGGTGCAGAAGAGTAAGAATACAGGGAGGAAAGCGATAAAGTCATATAGAGGAGGAGGAGGGGTAGTATGAACAGGAGAAAGGGAGCAAGAGCCGGTCTGGTGTAATTGCTCTCCTGTACCTGACACTTATTGTTAAGTTTAGGAGGGCTTTTATTAAAGTAGCTCTCTCTCGAGTGCTTCCCTTTCATTGGATCCTTAAGGGGCTGCAGGATTTACTGCAGTGTGTGATAGAGTGAGGAATCACCGCGGTCAGACTGGACAAAATTACCAAGGCCTGCACCTCAACTTTAACCACTACGGGCTACAGTCTTTCCCCAGTCTTAATAAAGTAGTTGTGCTTGATGACCAGTGTGTAGTCAAAGAGACAGGCCATTACCAAGAGCTTCTTGAAAGGCTTAAGATATTCTTGTGGCATTTGTTTTTTCTTTTATTTCTTCTGCTAACCTTTGATTATATTGTATGTGCTGCTGGCGTGTTTCTTCATTACATCTATTATAGCATGTGGAGAAGGTTTCAGCTTGCAGTTTTTTCACACCCGTGTCTCCTCCTGTCAGTCCGTGCAGCAGTAGACTCTATACCAGGATGTCCTTACTGTTTATTTACAGTGTACTTTATACTTAACATATATCACAACATTGGAAACCCTTCCATTTCCCGGACAATGGTCGCTCAGTGAGGGCTCTTTTTCTTCCAGTGATGTTATCGATGTGCATCATTGTGTGGTGAAAGTCTCACACCCTTACAATGATGCAAAGAACCAATCCGTCCTGTCGCTTTGCCTTCACCGCATTCCCCCCGGAGACGCGTCCGTTGCCAGGGCCACTCTTTGGTGTGTCTATACTATACTGAGCTGTTTTATGTTTATTTGAGTGTGAGTGTATGCATGTGTGTATACACTCAATGCAAGTCATGTGTAGTTAGTGTAGGTGTTTGTCCCTGCCTCTGTGTATACGTCTTACAATAAACTCTGTTCAAAGCCTGACTTTGCCGCTGTTCCATAGCTGCCGAGCTGATGATGGCAATGATTTATTGTGAACACATTCAGCAGTCAACATGGTTTTTGACCCACAGAGGAATAGAGTGGATTTTTGCGGTGAGGAAAATGACCGAAAGGCCCCAGAGCATTGCACACAAAAGGGCCGTGCCAACAGTGGCAGACTTGCATTTTAAGAAGAACTCACAAAGTTGCTGTTCCTAAGGCTTGGCTGGCTTCCACTTTGTGTGATTAATGTATAGCACCATTCACACATTACTTCAGCACAAACATGCATATAGTGCACAAAGAGACATGCTCATTAGCAAGCAGTGTACAGTGGAAAAACAACAGGCACACTAATGATTCATCTTAAACCCAACCAAAGTGCGTGTGTGTGTGTGTGTGTGTGTGTGTGTGTGTGTGTGTCTGTGTGTGTGTGTGTATGCATATATGTGCATGCACACTAAGTTACAACTAAGTGCTGCTTTATCAAAGATGAGGCTCCTGCTGATTATGCAGTCTCAGCAAAATTGCTCTCGCCAGCCTTGTAGCAACCAATGAGGCGTTTTAGCAAAGAAAGCCCAAGATTTTTCGATTGTGCTCAACTTGGAGTTCATTAGCTGTTCAATACGACAACTTAAAGCAATTCCAGGTAGACTTGCAACAGGAATGCAGATGTGTTGGTTCTCCTAGTAAACACAGCCATGGAGTTCAGCTCCATACTGCTAATGTATGCAAACATGTACATCTCTAGCTTACCCTTTGGTGTCATTTTCACCTCAAACTTGTCAACACAAACCTCTTCAGAGTGATGACAGAGCCCCTGCCATGGCCTCTAAATGAGCTCCTCCACCCACTGTTTTGTTAGCGTTATTAGTGATGAGGGAGCCATCTTAAGCACATTGTTGTACTGGGTGGTGGCTGTGTGCTGTGTGGCGAGGTGGTGGACAGGGCGTGTCGTTGGCTCGCCAGGCCTGGTGCCATGCGCTCTGAGGTCATTGCCAGGTCATCCCCGGGGAGGAAGTGTTCAGCCTAGGAGCTTCCCACCAGTCTGTTTACAGGAAATGCAGGACGAGGGCGGGGCACTGACGGGAGTCAGGGAGGTGGAGACAGGAGAGGACAGATAGGGCGGAGGGAGGAGAAGGGGGTCACCGCGGAGGAGGGAGGGTTCCCACAGACTCTCCCTTAAACAACATGAGGAGGTGTGGTACCACCAGGAATGCCAGGTCTGTTGTTATTGTTGCTCCCGTTTGTCAGAAATGCCTCCAGCCTCCCACTTCATCCACCCCCCCCCCAAAGTACTCTTGGTACAGTGGCATGGTGTGTTAAACAAGTGAGCAGAGGTTATATCACATATGTGGCCCTGAATCACATGAAGTGGGGTTATTATTATCCAAAGACGTCGATGTGCCAGCGTCTTCACAAATCACTTTGTCACACACTGATACAAAAGCAGCAGCATAACAGCCACGGGCTACACGTACTCATCATCACTAGAAGAAGCAAACAATTCCAAAACTACCCACAATCTCTTCCTCCCCACATTAGTATCCCAATTGTCTATAGTTAGCAGGCTAATGAACCGATTCAGCTGCTCCTATTTCTTCTAATAGTGCGGTTACAAGTTGAAAAAGGCTCGTCTGATTGCACCTAATATATATTTCAAGACTGACTGTTGAGCTCAATTGAATTACATATTACAAGCATCATCAAATTCACAGGAGAACGGTGGAATACAGGTCTTTTTCACAGAGAGTCATTGTGTTCTCCTTTGAATCTGACACAGTAGATTTAACTCCATGTTATAAAAGACATTGCAATCTGCTGGAATAATAGCATCACCTTAATGGTCTTGTTAAAGGGCTTCACCTATTACCATACAACATATCCACAGATTTCAATATGGACATATTATCATCTGCAGCTGATTGGAGCTAAGCACACGCTATGTCTTTATGGTTCTTCTTCAAACTTAATTGTTTTCTGTCAAAAAAAGTGAGATGTAATTCAAAGTAGAAACTATTCCAATCCAACTCATTGTTTTTCAGTGTTCTGTTCGGCCTTTCGGGAAGACATTACTCTAAATGATACACAACCATCCATTACAGCAGAGAGGGCGTGTTTTCATAGATTATGATGTTGATGCTCAAGGGTGAAAAGGTGAAGGTGAGAATCTGAAGTGCATTCTTCTTGAACATATAAAGGGATTTCCCTCACTCGCGGAATAAATCAGACCTCAAGAATTTGTTCAAAGAAGACCAATCCCTCCTCTTTCCATCCCAACATCACCCAGGAGCCCACATCAGGTGGATCTGTCTGCTCTGAGGTCAAACATGAGTAATGGCCTGTAGGAGCTTTCTTCAGCCTCCCAATAGGGCTGATGAGTGTGTGTGTGTGTGTGTGTGTGTGTGTGTGTGTGTGTGTGTGTGTGTGTGTGTGTGTGTGTGTGTGTGCGTGCGTGTGTGTGTGTGTGTGTGTGTGTGTGCGTGCGTGTGTGTGTAGTGTAAACCTCATGAAGTGTGTCTGAATGAAGTCCGGTGGGTAACTCTGATAACCTTTGGTCTTATAATAGCGGTCTACTCTTTGCACACACACACACACGCAACACACACACAGAGCAAATGTTTATCATTATCTGTAAAATGCCTAAAAAAAGCTGAACAATAGCAATTCTCGTAAGCCCTGACGTCTTCCAATTGCTTGTGTTGTTGCCCAACAGGCCCAAACTAAAATATTTTCAGTTAGACAAAGAAATTAAGCAAATTTTCAAAAGTGCAAAGTTGGAGCCAAAGAGCGTTTAGTATTTTTAATCAAAAGGACTTCAAACTATTAATTGATGAAAAAAATATGGACTGAAAGATAAATGGACTCGCCCCTGCATCTCTAGATAGTAACATCTGTTGGGTCATAACGTGTTTGACAATTAAAGGCAAGTCCTTAAAATACTCCCCATTTTTCTGACGTTCTGATGTCTTTTTATCGTATTTATTGAATTCAAGTCAAAAATGGATAAAATTACACAATTGTGTATTAATTGAATTAAAAAACAAGAAGTTGTTGAACATGTTCTGCAGAGATGAGGTAGGACTTTGTCAAAGAAAAAAAAACATTTATGTTCTATAATTGTTCCATTTGTTAGCTATATGACAAGCTGGCTACTTTGAGGATACCTGTTATCCAGTTATCATTGTTGCAATGTGATTTTGGTCAAACACACTGAATCTTAATGGGTCAGGGGACATTAATAATTACCACAGGTCGCATTTAAAGGGATTACATGTGAAGTGACCTACAGCGTGCCCCTCTCAGGTACAGCAGCACACAAAAGGATTACCAATGTACGAACACAACTGCGGCATCTGTGAGAAGAACTAATGATAAAAAAGATTACAGCGGTCCACTGAGGACGCCATATGAGGAGTGGAAATGTTCAGAGACACACACAGGAAAAGCATATATTTATAGTACAAGGAGGCTTATTGCTCAGTGTTTTGAGACTACGCTGCAGCAAAGATTGAACGTAAATTTGCTCTTTGGAATAATGTCATCAATGTCTCCTTCTCGTCCCCCAACTCAAAACTCTCAGTGTATAGTGTAAATGGTGTCATAGTATTTAGTATTCATGTTTACTTGTCTTGTTTTGCTGTATTCATACTGCCTTTTCTTCCGTTGGCAGTGCCTACACAGAGCCTTTCCCAATGAACCCGGTCTCTGCTGGGCTGTCAGCGGACGAGGACCACGGGCGTACGTCAGAGGAGGAAGAGGGGGTGGCCGAGCCGAGTTATGACAAACAGGTGAGATATGGCGCTCAGAGACGAATGAAAGCAAGATAGTAGTGGTTCAATTAATCCTCGGAGCTCGCAACTAGCACAACAATTCAACGTGACCCAAAGATGCTGCTGCAGGGCTCGTGTGCCCTGGATTGGACAGTTGTTGTTGACAGTTGATTATGAAAGCTATGGCTCACATTCACCACCCTATATGTTGCTTTGGTAGAGCATTACGTTGGACATGCAGGTCCATAGAGATCAAGCTCATTGAAATGTATCCCTTCAAGCTCCCCAGACTGCCGTACAGTAAACGGCAGCCATTTTACAGTAGCTGAGAGATGGACCCAACCTGCTACCGTAAAGATATCAGGCCACAGCTCCCATCATGTGACACTTGTTTCATTATTTTATCTTTTTCAAGTAATTACAAATACAATAAATTGAGGAAAAAACAGAGAGGAAAAGAGGACCAGAGAGTCTGGAGTTGGCCTCAGGAACAGTTAAATTTAATGGATCTGTGTTTTGTTTTTATTTTGAGGAAATGAGGGCTCAGCTGGCTTTTGATGCAGCATTTGTGAAATGCCCCACAAAGGAAAAAATAACACTGACAAAGCACAGGAGGAGCCTTGCCGGTAAACCCCTAAATGGCTTCAATGTTATGTTTTGGCTGGGATGTTTTGAGACCCTGTGATTAGCCTCTCAATCAATGGGCAGCATTGCTGTCGCCACACACACAGCCTCTCATACATAATGCATCTGCATTTTAAAGTCCCATATTTGAGAACACGGTCATGTCCATGCAGTACTTTAATGGAATAATCAGTCTTGTTTTGACAGAGGAAATTTTTAAAAAGTGAATTCGCTTTTTTTGCGGGTCTTCCTGGCTGCTGCGTAGCTGTTCCTATTAATGTTTGAGAGGCATAAGTGCCCCCAGAGAGCCTTTAAACATTAGCTGTGTTCATTCATCTCTCGTTGTTCTCTCGCACTGTCCCCCAGATTGATGGCCGGTCCCGAGCGTTCTACGTCGCCAAAGAGCTCGTTGACTCTGAGAGACTGTGAGTATCCCTCTCCCCCCTCGCCCTCCCTGCTTGTGGATTTCCACATTTGTACGTTTCCCCTGCATGTCTGTCAGTCCATACAAACATCGGATGTTTTGTCTTTTCGTGGTCCTGTATCTATTCTCCTGTTCCTTCCACCTGTATCTCCCCTGCTCCTCAGGTACTTCATCATGTGTGCAGAGTAACTGACAGACAATTACACAAGTGTCCTGTGTAGCTTACAACAGCCCTATACACGCTTTTTTCTCATCGTGCATGATTCAGATCATTTAATGAGTCTTGTAGAAATATTACCAGATTTGTGTAGAAAATTTGTGAATTTGTTTTTCACGCTGTAATTCAATTTTGTGTTTCACTCTTTGTGTTTTCAGACACATCAGCAGCCTCAAGTACCTTCAACAGGTAAGAAAAGCTTCACTGACACCAAAGAAGTGTGTCACATCGGCTTTAAACGTCTCCCGCCTATTAAACCTTCTTGAAACCCTACTGATAACATCATATATCCTGTGTGTCTGCTCCCTGGTCTCTGTCTCAACCCCCCTGTTGTAAAGCTCTGCCCAGGTTTATCAGTGTTGTTGCAGCAAGATCTACTTCCTGGTCTTGACAAAGTTAACATGTTGCACTCTGGAGTGGTCAGTTGTAAGGTGACGCAGCGTGTGCACACCAGCGGCTGTTGTTGATGCTGTCCTTGTGTCCTTACTCAACAAATATGTGTACTCAACTCAGCTGGCAAACTGCCACCTAAAGGTCACAAAAAGGCTGTCGAGGTCTTACATGGTTGTTGTCTTTGGGTATGAGCCCCTGGTAGAGGGCTGCAGGAATGAGACCTGTGAATCTCAGTTTCTAAAAAGTAGTTTGGTTTAATGAATGTGTTTTTGGTTAGATGACTAAAATAAGATAGGTGGTTAACACAAGCTCAAGAGATGTCGAAATTGTGTTTAACAATATGAATTCAATTCAATTCAATTTATTTTGTGTAGCACACAGGTTTAAAGGAGAGCTGTGGTAAGCCTCCCAAGGTTTGTCAATGTACTACCAACGGTTGTCATCTATTTCCACCGTTTCTCACTCACTGGCTGTCAAAACAAGATCCAAATCCCCACAGAGTCAGGAACAAAGGATATTTACCAAAAATATCACACATATTATAATCAGAAAGGAAAGTCGTACAGGAGAGGTCAAATAAGCAGCAGCTTTTGAAGGATGGCATGGATAAGTTGCTATTAAGGTGATGGTTGCCAGTACAATTCTGACAGGTCGAGTCATTGAACCCAGAGAAGCCCATCAGTCAGCCTGAACCTTATAACCTTGAACAAGGTCATAACCTGAATGTCTTATGTGTGCCACTCCCCATGATTTATGAAAGTCTGATGTGGATACAGAAGCAGCTGCCTAGTGTAATGTTATGTCATTAAACAGCAAGCAATGCAAATATTATACAATGGACGGCTCTAATAATCATAAATCTGCAATCTCATCATGATGCTCAATTATACTTATTAGCTGCTGCATGCCAAAACACAGACAGAAATAGACGCTGCAAGTTAATGTGAGGACCAGTGCCGCAGAAGTGACGTTTTGATTGTGTAGCCTGAACCAATTAATCAATTTTTCATAGTAAATTATCTGTTTTCACAGATTATTACTTTAAAACAACACTGGGTAACCTTGGCCTGATGCGCTCTTCAGTGTTACCATACCACCTAATTTAATCTTTTTGCCGCCTTTCAAAGGTGACATTGAAGGCTTTTTCATCAAGCTGTTGCATAATGCATCGGGGCCGTGTTGGGGTCTTATTATTCTTCAAACTTCAAATCGTGATGTGTCAACATTTTAGTTACTGTTAGATGCAGACTGATGTCATAATCAGCATGAAACTGAGCAATTCAGCTGGGAAACACTCCAGCGGCACAACATGCATAAACACTGGGGGAGGGCCATGGGAGCAGCGTTAAGTGAGAGGCTATTGTTCCATTGTTTGATAAGGAATAACAAGAATACAAAGAATTTCCAGACCCTGTCTCCACATAGGAAGGGAGGCCATGCTCCTCTTTTTTTTTTTCTTTCCCTGTAACAGCTTCAACATATGCAGCTCAGACTTATTATTTTTTCTCGTTTGTAGCCTGTGACCTTTAAACTGATTCTCTGTGCTGAGTTATGGCCGAGCATGACTGGATGCTAAAGCAACTGCTTAGCGTTGCTTCTTGACCTGCCTTACGTGAAGCAAAAAGGGATAAGGTGGAGAGTGGACCGGCGAAATTTAGAGCAAAGCTTCTCTCATTCATGATCCGAGTGTGTGTGTGTGTGTGTGTGTGTCTGTGTGTGTGTGTGAGTGTGTCTGTGTGTGTGTGAGCCGTTACTGTTCTTTTCCCTGGCAGATGTGATGAATGTTAACTCATACGCCATTGATTGTGCATGATGAACGGCATGTTCTGAAGGACCCGGTGTCATCACATTATCTCGCGGCTGACTGGGACAACTCCAACTCCACTAACATATAT
Source organism: Clinocottus analis (assembly GCF_023055335.1). Taxonomy (NCBI): domain Eukaryota; kingdom Metazoa; phylum Chordata; class Actinopteri; order Perciformes; family Cottidae; genus Clinocottus; species Clinocottus analis. The sequence continues at coordinate 10,100,970 of NW_027176042.1, read as the reverse complement.
ATATATATATATATATATATATATATATATATATATATATATATATATATATATATACAGCATGTTGACACACGAGTCACCTACTTTTATCCATTTCTTGTCTAAATTTGCTGAGTAGATAAATAACCTCTCCCCTGGTTTTTCTCATATGCCATAACTCCACATATTCGTCCTCTTAGTCGCTGAGGCTGCAGCTATTAATGCCTTTTGCTTATGTTTTATGTGTTCTGAATGGACTTCTTTGAACCTGAATTTATTGCATATCAGTGAATCTTTCAGCCCGTGTCGACAGAGAAAAGTAGGGACTACAAAACAGCATTGTGTCATTGAGTACTAAGGTCTTTATGCAACAACACCTGGTGTGTAACTCTTGTGCAAGCAGTGCCGCCTTTCCTGAATGCCTGGACAGAGCCCAAAGTGACGAGGAGGTACTGAGGTGATTTAAAGGGAGGGTGGCAGGAAGGATGTTTAGGAGAATCTGACCTTCCTTCCTTCCTTCCATTTTTCTTTCCTTTTTCTTCCTCATTCCTCAATGCCATTCATGTCTCCTGCTCTCCCTCACTCCCTCCATCCATTCTAACAACCATTTCCTCTATTCCTGTCTCTCTCTATCCCACATTTTTGTGTTATTAAAGAGCTCTCGTCACAACTTCTTGTTTCCCTCCCCTGTGCAGGACTTTAGGTCCGCAGTGACCGAGGCGGCGGTGGGTGAGGAAGGGGAGCCTGTGCTGGAGGAGCAGAGGTTAGGAGAGATATTGGGCGTGCTCCCCCAAGTCTACACCCTTCACAGCAGCATCCTTACTGAGCTGGAGGAACGCATTAGTCAGTGGTAAGAAATGTCATGGACATCACCGTGTGGCTGGGGCCTGTTGTGCACTATAGTTGATGCTCAGTCTTCATAATAGCGGACTTAGTATGTAGCCGCAAAACCCTTGAAACTCAGCAAGATGGATGCAGTATGCAGAGGACAGAGACTTGAGCTTTCGTCATCATTCATTCTCCATTGAGGTCACACTAATTATTTTAAACTATCTTAACCCTGCTTTTAAAAATACGGCAAGATGATTCAATAATTTCACAGATCAATCTTCAACTAGGCGGCTTTGCAAGGCAGAAAACTCCACCACGCTGAAGAGCCTCAGGACAAGTCATTGAAAAAGCAACGGTGGTGTGCTTTTCACATTCTTGCTGATTTTTTTCTTTTACATTTTGGGAAATAACCCTTTATTTGTGTTCTTGGAGAAATTAATAATTCTATACCACTCTTATGTCTGTTCAATAAACTGCTGGCTAGTTTATCTTAGCATACTGGAAGCAGGGGGAAACACCTAGCTTCTCTCTAGACTATGTCCGACCAGAACTTCACATTTGTGCCTCGCTTAGATAATTTTTTTAAATAAATAGAGGGATATTGAAAGCATCAATCTCCTCATCTAACTCTTGGCAAGAAATTAAATCAGCATATTTTCCTTATTCATTTCCTTTATACTGAAACACCGATGGTAGTGTTTTAGCATTTGGAAACTCTCAGCAATAACTTGTTCAAACATTCATAGAGACAGATAATACTTATCCATAAGAGACCATATTATTGTGTTGCCACAATTATTAGCATTTTTCTCTCTGACACAATGTACAACTGAAAACAAAATGTTTGTTCAAGGTTGTCGAGTATCATTATGGAAAATGCGATAAAATTTAGGGAGAATCTGCTGGTTCATGGGAATAAAACAAGCTACAGGTTCTTGGGATGCACATCACATACTTTGCATTTTACATGAAATGACTAAACACAACATTTTTAATCTTGAATTTTCCTTCTTTTGTGAAGGGAGGAGAGCCAAAGGGTAGTTGATGTGATCCTGTCACGTCGGGAGGACTTTGGGGTGTTTGACACCTTTATCTCAGAGTATGATCGCAGCATGTCCTTACTGGAGGAGAGCTGCAGGGAAAACCCGGCCTTCGCCAACATCGTCAAGACGTTTGAGGTAAAACACTCAACATGTCATGTTGTTATATGTTATTATTTGGCATACTAAATGTGGAGTCGTAGCACTGGTAGGTTAACTGGAATGTGTATTTTGACAGTCACATATTCAAATCTCTGCTGTAGTTTCTTTGTTTGTGAAGGGAAAGTTAAGCCGTGTGCTTGTTTCCAGGGAGCAGAGACTGAACCTGGTGTTTCACAACTTAGATTTTGTCAGCTTCCACGGGGATATAACGGCCTTTCCAAAACCCTCTCGATCCTGCTCCTCTCCACGGGATTGACCTTTCCACGGCCATGCTCGCATAATTTATACCGGCTCAACACCAAATATTCCTCTTTTGTCCAGCGTGGATCTCTTTATCCTTTTTACTCCCTGGAGAGCAGGGAAGTGGGATTTAGGTGTTGGGATCAACATTCACAAAAAACAGCTCATTCTAAAGCCGTGCACAGATTGTGTGCCTGGTCGACCTATAAGCAACAATTCCTCCTTTTGTCTAACAGGAATAGGTATAGTCCGTGCTGGTAACAATGCAATTGACTGTTTTTTAACTAACAGACAGGATATTAAGAGGGCCGATAGATAAGACCACAGAAATACATCAATAGATTTCTCATTTCCATGCAGCTGTGTCTTGCTCCATAGAATTGATTCCCAATTGACAGAGTTTAAAACCACTGTGTCGCAGCACACAGGAGTAAGACAGCCTCGAAAGGCGAAGGAAGACGCAATGAAAGTCTTCAGCAAGCTTCTGTTTTTTGTCCATCTTAAGGTTTCACAAAGCTACCTGCTCGACTCGGCACCTTTCTCCCCACACGTACACATTACCAGTTCCACGCTTCACAGAGTGGCTGCCACAATGGTTCCAGGCGTTTCTAGTTTGATAAGAAAGGCGATCGGACAGGGCACCAACTGTCTCTGCTCATGAATATTCAGAGGCAGCTGCCCCCTCCCAGTAAAACTTTGGCTCTGCCAGACTTTAGTGGAGCTAATGTAAATAGGAGGGAGTGGAGGTGAGAGATGGAGCCTGTAAACTGTTACACTGACCTTTAGTATCTTACACACACCTGAACTAAGTCAGCTAATAATGTTGCCCTTGATAACCTCGATCAAAGTCAATAATGTGCCTCTTTACTTTAGCCTCTTGAAGTTGATATTACATGTCTTTTCTCACACCATAAACCACTAATTGATATCTGGAGGCCTTATAAAAGGGTTGGTTTCCAAAGAAGGATAAATGCATGAAAGGATATCCTCCTGTCAAAGGACCCAAGTTTAATTTTCCTCTGCAGAAAGGATGGTCTGTTTTCTTGTTACTCCACACTCGGGTTCACGTAAAGACTGTGATTCATGTCACACCTCTAAAATGAACACCCAGAGGCATATTAAATGACCTTTTCTCAGTCCACTGGCAGATTTACCACACCGCAGATTGTATTTACGTTTCCTATATTGCATATAAGTGAATAATTTGAGGCCTGAACCCCTCATACCCGTACTGTGTGTGTGTGTGTGTGTGTGTGTGTGTGTGTGTGTGTGTGTGTGTGTGTGTGTGTGTGTGTGTGTGTGTGCTTGTGGGTGGGTGGGCGTGTGTGATGGATGCTTGTGTTGAATCTAAGCACTGCCATGGGAATTGCAAGGTGTGTGTGACCCCACTGTAATGAGCGAGAAGGAGGGCCAGGGGAGAACAAGGAGGATCATATGGGTCATGGGATGCTCTATTTACTACGGCAGTCCTTTATCTGTTGGCTGCATGATGCTTCACACGTCATTATACTTTATAGGAGTGGAAGCACTGATTTGGCTGTTTTAATTAACTTATTGTAACTCTTTTTTTTGTGAATCTAAAAATGCTCCCATTTCATTTTCTTCCTTTGACTTAAGACTTAAGCCCAAAGCTCCCTCAACACGTCTCTTTCCTCTCCACCCTCCTGCTCCTGCGCAAGCCAGAAGTATAAGTGGTCGTAATTTCATTGTGGATGTGGTGACGACAGTGATGAAGTAGCCACAGACGATGATCAGATCAGAGCTAAACCCTCGCAGGCCTTAGAGCCTCCTCTCCACAGCCAGTTGCTTGTTTAACGCACCATTGACAAACCTTGGCCAACCGAGTGCGATGTGTGAGTCTGTGTTGGTGTGAGAGTGTTTGCTCCTCGTTGTACTGCATACACAAATTGTGTGGATCCTGTGAAAGAATGTTTTATTCATTTTTTTAAAGGATGTGCTAAGGAAATCTCTTTCCAAAGCACATCATCTTGGATTTTTATGAATGCCGTGGTCGGTGTTCGTGCAAAGCCTGTGTGCTTTCTCTTGTGCAAGAAGCCCACGAGGAGAGGAGGAGGCTGTGCAGCAGGTGGACGGAGAGCGATAGAGGGAGAGAGCAATGGAGTGAATTTGTTGTAAAGGCAGCTGGGCAATGAGGCAGACAGAAGCTAATTAGAGAAGCAGCATCCTTTACAACTCCCCAATTAGATCAGTAGTGTATGTGTGTATGTGACAGAGTGTGAAAGATGTAGTTGTGTGCGTGTGTGTGTGTGTGTGTGTGTGTGTGTGTGTGTGTGTGTGTGTGTGTGTGTGTGTGTGTGTGTGTGATAGAGTGTGAGAGATGTGTTTGTGCGTGTGTGTGTGTGTGTGTGTGTGTGTGTGTGTGTTTATCTCCCAGCACGAGGCATCAGACTCCCTCTTCTCTCCTCCTCCATTTGGCTCGCTCACCCAAACAAACCACACGCTAATTACCATCTCTGGAAAACCACTTCCTCTGAACAAGTGTCAATTGGATGACAATTTACAAGCGACACTTGAGGAGAGTGGAAGTGCTGAAGCCAAGTAGGTTTAATAATGAAGAGTTGGTTATTATTGTACTCGATGCATCATGCAGTGATCAGCAGCGAGGGGGAAGTGTGTGTGTGGGGGGGACAAGTGACAGAAGTGAAGAGAGGTTGTTCCTGAGGACTGAAGACAAAGGAGATAAGGATATGAGACAGAGAAATAAATAAAAATGAAGCTAGTATTCACCACGGCCCGCTTATTAAAAGAGGCATCAGCTCTGTTTTTTAGTTTTTTTTTTGACTTCTGCACTTCAGATTGTGATTATGAAGACAAAGAGTGGAGTGTTTAACTCGGCTCCCATCCCTCCTCGTAATCTGTGTTATCTCATCGCCAGCCCGAGGTCTGTGTGCCTGTGTATGTGTGTGTGTCTGTGTGTGTGTGTGTGTGTGTGTGTGTGTGTGTGTGTGTGTATGTGTCTGCGTGTGTGTGCATCATCAATAATATATTGTATGTGTTTGTGTATGTGTCTGAGATGGGTTCAGTGTGTGTCTGCGTGGGCTCTTGTGTGTGCAGTGTAAATAAGATGAAGATGCCGATTCCCGCAGGGTGCTATCTGTGCCTCTCTAATGAAGGCGAGGACTTCATTGGATTAGAAGAGACAGTTTGTGTGTGTGTGTGTGTGTGTGTGTGTGTGTGTGTGTGTGTGTGTGTGTGTGTGTGTGTGTGTGTGTGCGTGCCTTGTCCCTTGTTGCTCCTCCACCGCTCAGGGCATAAATACCTGTCAGAGACAATTAGATCTTGATTGATTTTCTAAAGCTCTCTTTGATTGTGCGAATTTCTGTCCCCTTTCACCTGCAAATGACTACTCTGAGAAGAAGAATGGGAGTTGTTCAGGTTTTTTTGTGTGCTGGAGAGATGTGTGAAGGTCGTCCAGTCCGATAGTGTCCCCATGGTCACTTGTGACCTTGACTTGCAGCAGCATATTATGGAGGTTACCTTCACAGAGCTGTGCACTTAAGAGACGCCTCGAAGTCCTTCGATTGGAAATCACAATGAACATGATGTTTTTATTTCCACATCATTTTATTCCGCAGAACGATCCAATGTCGGTCGTTCAAATCAATAAATGAACACTTTATTAATATAGGACACAATAGATGTTTGTACAACCCATGTGAAGTGGTGATATCTGTACATTTACCTCACTTTCTTTGTGTGTGTGTGCAGAAGAGAAGCCCAGAGGAAGCTGAGGTCCCACTGAAACACCAGCTGCTGCAGGTTATTGTGAGAGTGCTTCAATATCGAATGCTTCTCACAGGTAACACACAAACCCACGCATGCATAGTAGTCTTTAAAACAAGCCTGTCTCATTTTTTGCTTAATAATGGACATTGAGGCCAGTAGTAGCAATTATGGGATAATACTAACTGCTAAAAATCAATATAACAATTGCACATGTAGATACGAATGAGCTCTATTAGTAATTCAGAACAAGAACGAGAGAGTACATGAGCTCATTAAGAATGGTTTTAACCCTAATTACACTAACGTAACAGTTCGTAACAACATTATTAACGTCGGGTATATTTTACTCAATACAATATTACCAATACAAAATACTTCTCATTAAAATATTTTAAAATACATGACATATCTATATCACGGGGGCTCAAAGTTTAGAGAATCGTTAAGGGAAAATCCCAGAAAACAAAGAATAATGAAGCCTGGACCTTGTTCTTCAGGAACTTGTTCCTGTGACACGTGAGCCTTGTCCGGTAAAGAAACAGGACAAGGCTATAGTTATATCGACATAAACATATTTTATCCTCAATCAATAACGTCAGGTGAAAATCGTGAAAATCCCCCGAACACGTGCCTGTTGAAAAACCAGGGATGGGAGCAGGAAAGCCTTCGGTGGCGTCAGTAAGCAGACTGAAGCTCCACGAGGACCCACGCAACCCAGACAGCAGCTACACAATGAAAATCACGTGACCACAATCACGTGGGTGAAAATCCCCCGCCGTTAGCGTTAGGGTTCTTCTACATGTTTACATGGCTCTTTATGGTTTTTGGACCCGCCTCCATTACAGATTCTTTATAGTTTTATAATCCTCCATGGCCGCTTAGGTTCTCTGCTGCCAGTGTTTTGAAGCCTTTTTTTTTTTTACGCTTCAGGCCAAAACAATGGAGTTCTCTACCCAAGGTTTTAAGAGATGCAAGCTTTATGAACATGTACTTTTGCAAAAAGTTTTTTAAAAAAAAGCTCACATTGCATTTAAATGATATTTTCCCGTGTCCTCTCTAGATTACCTGAACAACCTCTCTCCTGATTCAAAAGAATACGAGGACACGCAAGGTAAACCCGCAAAATATAACTAGATAATAACTGGAACCACAATGGTGACGTTTTCTCAGCAACCAAAGACGTTCTGACATACATGCACTGCGGCTGCTCTACATGTATCAGGCCCTATTTGTTGAGTCACAGTCACTGAGTGTGTGTTAATTGAGTTGGGCTGCGCATAAATCTTCCTCTTTCTTTCTCTGTCTGTGTTGCAGCTGCCTTGGTGATCGTGTCCGAGGTGGCGGACCAGGCCAATGACAATCTGAAGCAGGGGGTGAGTTTACTCTGGATACGCTCCGTGTGTTGAGAACATTCAGGCTGTCGAGCTCCCGTTGAGTCTGATATGTTCACAGCCCAGCGTGCCGTTATGGAGACATTTCTTTATGTTTGGCCCGGCAATAAAAGAGCAATTTTAGGATGGAGATCAGGCGTGAAGAAGTAAGACAGCTGAGCTTCTGCTGTGTATGAATCCCTCTTCTAAATGGCATGCTGGGGTGAAGGAGCGCTCTATTCCTCTTTGGCGGCAGCCTCAGCAGCTTGTTGGTTAACGCAAGGGGTGAGGAAAGATGATGTCATCAGAAAGTCCCAGGTGTATCGTTACAAAGGGAGCAGTGTAAGGGTGGACATGACTTACGCTCCCCCTCAAACATGAGCTGTTCATGGAGATCATTTACAATCCCCCACCCCAACCCCCTGCTACTGTTTTTCTCACCTCTCACTGCCAAGATCCCCTGTGTCTCCCGTTGGCTTGCCTCGTCTGTTTATCACACTTTTTTTCTCCTTTTTTTTCTACTACGCACACGCACAGGCTGACAGACAGTGGAAACACAGACTCCCTCTATCGCTGTCCCCTCCTATTCAGTTTTCAGTATCACATCCCTTTCCGCCTCCCTTTCATTCACGGACGAACAGGGACAGTTTCATTCTTTGTCTCCTCTTCCGTCCATCACTGGATAATCTCCCCCCATCTCTGTGCTCTCTCTCTCTCTCTCTCTCTCTCTCTCTCTCTCTCTCTCTCTCTCTCTGCTCCCTCAGGAGAACTTGCTGCGTCTGGTCCACATAGAGTACAGCGTGAAGGGCAAGAGGGACCTCCTGAAGGCCGGAAGGGTGAGCACTATGTGACCAGTGTTACTGTCTCAAGACACAGGACATCGCTCTGTTAGCAAGAACGATGTTTGGAGGACCTTCACAAGGGTGTAAAAAATAGTGGATGTAAGCTGCAATTTGGCAGACAAAAATGGTTTTCTCATACATTTTATTTGCATTTTTTCTTTCTTTTGGCAGATGTTTGTCAAAGAAGGCACGCTCATGAAGGTCTCCAGGAAAAGCAGGCAGCCGCGACACCTGTTTCTGGTAATATTCTTTTTCCGTATCAGACACATTATTGGACTGTATTAGCAAGCATTTAAGACTTTATTATACCTTTTATTCCCTCCCAGAGTTTTAAGGTAATAATTCAAGACTTTTTGGAAATATGTTTATTAGCTATCTCTCATATCATGCCACTCTCATATCTGACAGCAAACCTTTGATTAGTTTAGCATAAATACTACAACAATAATAGTAGTAGGATAATACTAAGAGGGAAACTCGCTTGCCGGGCCCTGTGTAAAGATGAAAAGAAATATGCCCACCAGCACTTCTAATGTTCTAACTTCACAGCTTATTTAAAGATTACAATTTGTGTTTTTGAGGAGGATATGGGGCTGGCTTTGTCTTGCTGGAGTCTCTAGTTTTCTGGCAATCTCATGTTTATTTACTTCTTTACAATTTATTCAAAACCAGATTGAATGTATTAATTAGTGAGCTTCAGAGGTGCTGTTGTGTGTATTGAGCCGTGCTCAATGCTTTCCCTGTTTCCGGTCTTTAAGCTAACCACCGTCTGACTCTAGCTTTATAGCTTCAAATTGAACAGACATAAATGAGAGGGACCACAATCTTCTCGTCTAACCCCCTGCCACATAGTAAATAAGCATATTTCAGGAAACTCTTAGGTTGTTAAAAAAAAACATTCACTCTTTGACAGTATATTCTCCAATAGCTTGTTACATCTCTTTGTTGAGTGTTTTCTACCAAGCCGGTAGAAAACACCTGCCATATTGTTGAAGCAGACCCACAGTTAGCGTGGCCTATGAAAATATGGAGGAATGTTGGGCGGAGGCCGGTCTGCAAGGTAGGTGAGGTTGGGAGGGTGGGGGGCACGAGGCCAAGGCTGCGAGACCTCCACTTGGCACCACACCCATCCAGAGAAACCCTCCCTCCCCGCTCCTCTGCTCCCCTCTCAGGACTTGTTTTCCAGGGCCCCACTTCCTTACAGGATGTTTGGTGTGGGTCACTGGATGCTGACTTCCTGTGTATTGGGAGGGGACTGACAGCAAAGTGAAGGCCAGACACCCTGTAGAATGCAGGGAGGAGGAGGTGGCGGAGGAGGAGGGCTGGTGGTGCTACACAAACACGTAACATGAAATAGAGAAGCCCACTCTATTGTTCCATGTGCAATCTGTGCTGTCTCATGTTAAGAAATATGCTGGAGCTACACATCCGCAGGAGCAGCTTTTATGATTTGGGCTTTTTCTAGCTGATCCAAATAGGATATAACGTGAAGATTTGGGTTTATCCATCTCTTTTATTTATCTTCCATTCTCCCGGTGCCTGGAAACAGAATTGCAGTTGAGCGATAACTAAAAAAGGGTTACTGGTTGATACTTTTCGTCTATTAGGGTTATATAGCCATTCGCTTCCTTGAGGTTGACAGCTTTAGTGGGTCAGGTGTTTTTTTATGGGCTTTTAAGGAAAGAGAAATCCAGACCACATTGAAGATGAGAGCCATCACTCACCTTAGCGACAGAGAGAAGCTGCCGCCATGTCACAAGCGTGGGCTCAGAGAAGATGGAGAAGCGGGCTGAATAAGTGAGGGAAAGGATTAGAAGGAGGATGGCGGTAAAGAAAGCCGCCAAAGAGAAGAGAGTATGAGTGGAAAGATGCAGGTGAATGAGGTGAAGGGTTTTTGGACGAGATGAAATGTCACGGTTAAATTAGATGTCTTAGGTGCCGGGGAGTCAAGTCGGTTCATGTTGTGTCTCGTCTGGGAAAGTCATTTGTGAATCATGTTAACTTGGCACTTGGTTGGGCTTCTGTGGGAGGAATCTTTGAGTAAATTGGAGGGTGGAGCAGACGAACTGCGGTGGCCGCAGCCCAGAGGTCGCAGGCAGGGCTCGGGCTCACGCACTGTTTTGTCTCCGGCCGGTCAAGCCAGCAACTGCGGCTGTTTGTGTTGTTGTTGTAGTGAAGGTGGCCGGTTCCACCCAGCCCCAGTTCTCAGTGTAGCCGGAGGACGCTGGGAGGGCGAGGGGAGTCCTGGAGCCCGGAGCAGGGCGGAGAATTCCTGGATGCTGCCTTTACGGCCCCAGCGGATGTTTAGAGCACACATTAGGTGTGACCAATGATGTCATCTCTTTTGTCTGGGAAGAAATGAAATGCCTCTTATAACACAATGGATTTCTCAGTGTGTCCAGGCGATCACGATACTTTTGGTCCAACAAGCAAATAAACACCTATTTTGGTGTGTGCATACATGGGAATGTTGCACTGAGGGGCTGCACAGACATGTGTGAATGCTGTGAAAGGAAACATGATGGAGGTAGTCGGGTCCAGAAAGTTGCTTTCAAGGAAGAACAAATAAACAAAGAGGTGTGTGTATGTATTTCTCTCAAGGTAACACCACCACCGTGTGGTAAGTAGGGGGTGTTACATTCAAAATAGCTGGGAAACAAAGTCCCACTTATATTTGTAACTAGGAGTCTCATTTATCTGCTATGTTTTTCTTTCAACCTATTTACAATCTAACATAATACACATCTTCTTTCCTCTGTCTATGTTCCCTACCAGATGAACGATATAATGCTGTACACCTACCCTCAGCAGGATGGGAAGTACAGGCTGAAGAACACACTATCTCTGTCTGGGATGAAGGTACGTTCATTAATCCCTTCTCTGACAATCTCCAACATCACCGGTGATTTATGGCAGGCCTGTGATGTGTTTTTGCCCAAACACAGGTGAGCAAACCTGTTCTAGACCACGTACTGAACTGTCTTAAGATCGAGGTGTCTGACATCACCATAATACTCTCAGCAAGGTGAGCGTCTGAAATAAACTACAATGAAAATGAACGCGTGTAAATTTGTTGATGACTTGCCCAAGACTCCTTTTCTCTGATTGCTTGTCTGCTTCCCTCTTCAGCTCCGTCGGGGAGAGAGAGGACTGGTTCCACACGCTGAGTCGAGCCATAGCAGACCACGCTGCAGGACTGTGCACGTTTGGTGGACCCTGCAGTGAGGTAAGAAAAGGAAAAGAAATGCTGTTTGATGAACAGACGTTTTTTCTTTGGGTTTACTTTTGAAATGATTTCTGCACAAAGTTATGTTGCTTTAACAAAGAGTGATACAGTTTTTGCAATTGACACAAGCAATGGTGCTTATCTGTATCATATTCAAAACGAAAAGCCTGCACGTGTGTGCGTTGTTGTTACATCACTTCGAGAGCAGAGGCTGATATTGTGTTTATGGTACAACACAGTGCATCTTCAGTTTAAGTAATCATGGCTGATTCAACTGTCTTTGTTTCCGCATTGCATTTATGTTCATAGTCAGAATGCTGCAAATGAAAAAATGCCAAATACTCTCGATAATAGTGTGTCTTGCTTAGCACAGTGGTGTGCAGTTGGCATGTTGACATTTTTGGAAGGTTTATATAGTTTTGACTGAAGTGTGCTTCTCCAAGAGAGGTGAAACGTGTACTTTTTTTGTGAATATGTTTTTGGAGTTTGACAAATAGAGCCCTAGTATCAGAAATTGTGTTTTTAATTAGGTGTAATTTGCATTTATTATCTGCTTATGAAACCTTAACATCATTCTCGCCTCATCTAATACGTTGTATGTGTCCACAGGCCCGTGAGAAGTTGTGGATGGCCCTGGGCGAGGCTGCTCCTGTACTGGTGCCAGTTTCTCATGTGATGATGTGCATGAACTGTACCTCTGACTTCAGCCTCACGCTGAGACGACACCACTGCAACGCCTGCGGCAAGGTCAGATACACAGAACTGCAAAAAGCACTGTGAATTAATTGTGTTTCCCTGTACTGGAGTTTTAAGAGATTACTGACCTGAACTAGAGGTTTAGAGAAAAGGAAGAAGTAAATTGCTATGTAGCCAATAAACTCATGGTCCTAGTTGCCTGATAGACTTTTGATTATTCAGTGAGAGTATTTATTGCTGTTGGTGACAAATATTCTATTTATACTCTCTGTGAGCAGGTGGTGTGCCGGTCTTGTTCCAGGAACAGATGTCCACTCAAGTACCTCAAAGACAGGGTGGCCAAAGTGTGTGACCACTGCTATGCCGAGCTCAGAAAAAGAGGTGAATCTCAGTTTTTATGTATGCGGTGCTGTCTCACTCGTTGAGGCAGTGCAGCAGAAAGAAAAACATCTTCATGCGACTCTTCCTCTTTCATATGGTATTAACTTTGTGTGTGTGTGTGTGTGTGTGTGTGTGTGTCTGTGTGTAGGTGGCAGCGTGTCGGGAGCGTGCGGCAACTCCAGCCCTCGGACTCACCGGGCCAGCCGTCCCCTCTCTGCTGTCTTCCAGAGCCTGCAGCCCCCGAGTTTATGGAAGAGCAGGAAGAGCGCCTCCCCTCTCAACCAGGTGACCTACACTTGTCATCTGTACCCCTTTTTTTAATGACGAACATCCATTTGAAAACATCCAGTTTACTGGAACTATTTGATCACAAAAATGTGCACAGAAGTTCACTAACTCCAGTTGCAGTTGTCATTGTACAATATGTACGCGATAGACTTTATGGAGATGACTGACAGGTTTGATATGCCTGCAGTGGTTAGTTTAACTGAACACATGCTCACTTTCAACATAATGCACATCTGTCATCGTAGTTTAGGATATTATTCAAACTGCAGCAATTATGAAATAAATGGAGTTCCCTGACCGGGAATCGAACCCGGGCCGCGGCGGTGAGAGCGCCGAATCCTAACCACTAGACCACCAGGGACTTGAACATAAAGTCCTTAAAGTCGTAGATTGGAATCTGATATCTTGCAGATCTGGTGTGTAGCGCAAAGCAGCTGCTAGTACGGTTCACTATCCACCTCCAGATTCTTCATTCCTGTCTTCACGGGTTGGACGAAATAGCAGGACTGCAATGTCATCCTGCACCTGCAATAAAACAAATAACGACATGTGATATACTTGTTGTCCTTTCTGGTTGACTTTCAGAAAAGATGGTGGTTATTTTAGTTTGTGTTTTTTGTTTTGCTGGGTTACATTATGTTGCGAAAGGTCGTCCACCCGCCAGCTGTATATTCTATGTTTGCCTAATGTGTGATTGCATTTCATCAGATGTCGCTTACTGTGGAGGGATCCACCATGAGCGGCAGCCTGCAGCGCCGGAAGAAGAGCAAGAGGAAGTGGAAGCGCCTGTGGTTCCTCCTCAAAGACAAGGTGCTCTACACCTTCACAGCCCGTGAGGTGAGGGGGCACAGAGTCTCCCGCACCAGCCCCAAAAAAACTCAACCACAGAGGCATTTATTCTTAACCTCCGCCTAACCATTTTCCTCTTTACATCCGGCCAATGCAGTACAGAACTACTTAACGCTCACGGCGCCACTGTTCAACTTTTCCTCTCAGGCAGAATACTTTTCATGTGACTAATGAAGGGATTCTCTGTGCTCTCTCTCTGTTTCTTTTAACGTCTGAGTGTTGCCCTGCTTTTGTTCTTCCTGAAGCATGAATTCTTGTTATTCGCATATTTTGCTGCTGACAGCAAGATTGGTGTTTTTGCCTAACAACGCCTGTGTTTGATGTCGTCACTCTTGTTTCATCAGGATAAAGTGGCTTCAGAGAGTCTACCTCTGCAGTGCTTCACGGTGAAGCTAACAGAGAGGCCAGAGGGAGAAGAAAGCAACGTGTTCCACCTCTACCACAAGAAAACCTTGTATTACACCTTCAGGGCTGACGATTCGCACACCGCACGCAGGTATATGATTGTGTTTTTTAATTGTGTACAGCAGCTTTAATGTCTATTAAAACACACATTCCCTGACTGGGAATCAATCCGGGGCTGCAGCAGTGAGAGCACCAAACCTAAACCACTAGACCACCAGAGACTTGCTCAGTGATGTCACAGAGGTCATGACGTCACAACCTTAGTTCCTAATCGTGAAAGCTCACACGAGTTCTTTCATAAATGGTGAAAGCCGTCATCTGGGACTAGATAAGTGACTAAATCAGTAGAGCGCCCCTTTAAGTGTTCCATGAAGCAAGCAAGCGTTTCTGGAAGAGCAGGAAGAGGACCTCCCCTCACCCAGGTGGCTTACGCTTGTTATTTGTACTGCTTGTTCAAGTCAAACACACATTTGACAATACGGCAGTTTACTGGAACTTCATCACAAAAATGTGCACACAAGTCCACTAACGTCAGTTGCAGTCGCTATTGTATGTACGCAATAGAAGTTATGCAGCTGACTGACAGGTTTGAAATGACTGCAGTGTTCAGTTTAAGTGAGCACATACTCACTTTCAACATAATGGACATCAACATTACTGCCTTCTGGCATACTATATATAGTGATTTGGATGTTATTCAAACAGCTGCTACTGTTAAACAAATGTAGTTTCATGACCGGGATTCAAACCCTGGCGGTGAGAGTGCCGATTCCTACCACTTGACCACTGGAAACTAAAATAGAGGTCGTGACCCCTGATAATACAAGCAGTAGTGTAATTTTGTCATCTCCTGAGACTCGATAGATAAGTGACCTGTGTCGTGTGAAATCAGTAGAGCGCCCCTTTAAGTGTTCCATGGAGCATTGTGTCAAGAGGTCTCATGTTGCTTGTGTTTCAGATGGGTCAACGCCATGGAGGAGGCGACTATTTTATAACACCCGCTCAAAAAAACAAACGCGCTCTGCTGTCTGCGACCGCCAGAACTCCTCTGTTGAACACAACACAAGCTACCTGCTGCTTCTGAACTCTGCCCGCCTTGCAGGTCATCACATGTGACCTGTGTGGAATATTATGTGACAATTGAATCACCAGATAGGGCTGCCACCCGACGGCAAAATGGCGGATGGAGGACGCTATGTTTGCGGAAAGGGAAAGTGGGAAGACCTCTTGTTGGAGAACGAAGGAACAGGAAATCTCCGCGTGTCGCAGTGCACCGGTCCAGCCGGGTTCACGGGAGCCTTATATAACTCCCTTCTTAGGAGCAGCGTCATCAAATGTTTCATCAAAAAGAACATTTCATTCCCACTGTTTCGTCTTTTTACACGAATCATCCTGAAAAAAAAAAAAATTAACTAACTGTAAGTTAACTCTTGCAACTGTATTCTGATGTCTTGTACCTGAGGTGCCACTGGATCGTTAAAACACACTGCAGGAGAACGTTCCTTTACATGTTTATATGAAACAGGTGACAGCCTTTCTTTTGTGCATAACATCGCAAACAAACATTGCTTTGTAGATGTAAAAAAATAAAATATTGCTGGTCACCATTTCAGATAATTGGTATTCTGAATATATATTGTGGTATAAACACTGCAGAAGTGAATTATAGGGTTTGTAAAGAAATGATGTCCCATGATGTTCTGGGTAAGAGGTCATTTTAATCATCCTTTAATGTGTGTACATTATATTGGTTTTGGAGTTTTATGCAATGTTTCTATTGTATTGAATCTGCTATGGACTGACCCTCGGCATGACTCGACGGTATTTCTAAGGATGAACACTTTCAAAGATACTTTGTATTTAAATCTATAGGTTTTTGAGAAGAAAAAAAAGAAACGTCATACATTTCTTAAGTGCCAATTGATTTATTCCAGTTGAATGCAGTGCAATTAGCAAATTGATGATGTGCCTGAAATTAAATTGTAGCCCTTTTTTTGTCTTTATATTATCAAAGTACTGTACTACTGTCATGTCGCCGGAAGAAACCTTGATAGCATTAGCTTTTTATCTACTTGCATATACTTTATATCTCCAGTGTTTCGAACAGTTCGATGACAGTCCAGGAACATAAGGAAATACTTTTGTGGCATTTCTATTACTGCTCTCGTCATGCAAATCTTACGTGGACTCAATGGAAATCCATCGTCACGCTACCTTCAAACTGCCAGTGTTACGAGTCATCACGTCACCATGTCTGGAGTTTCACTCTTCTTTACTGTTTAGCATAATCCGACATGCAGACAGATTCTCTGGAATAACCTCCTCAAAGGTTTTATCCTCTCCATCCGGACCTCGGCTGATCTTTTAACCGTCAAACTAAATTATTTCTAAAGCACATTATTTCTAAAGCGATCCATCAAGTACTGTTTGGCTTTTTCTACCTGTTTCTTAGTGTTATAATGGACTGTAACTCTTGCATATAGTGCAATGTAAATGTTTGTGTATATAGATACATATAGAAATAAACTCCTTTAAAACGTTTACTTCCCGTGCTTCCTGTTCCTACACATGGAGCTGTTTCTTTATTATACATTAAAAAACATCAACTAAGTGGACACGGTAACACGAACACCTGTACAATAATGCTCATTCCCATACAACAGCTCCCATACATCCCTTTTGATGTGCAGTGTTCCTTTTTTTTGACGAGAATAGGTCCAGTATTTTGTATTTACACGATTGCATTGAATCAATCAGTCTTTCTTTTCAACCCCTATGTCTTTATTTTATTAAACTATAAGACAAATGAGTATTAAAAATACTGCACACTCTAAATAGGCGTATACAGATGTTCCAACATGTGTCACAGTCTCAGCAGCTGTAATTATCAGCCTCACGAAAGCAGTAATTACGTGAAGGTTTGATGCTATAGTATTTCTTTGAAGAGGTGTTTGTGCAGTGATGCATTCTGGGACGGCGCCGAAATAAGTACATGCTGTACCTGTTTGTGTTCATTGTTCTTGACGTTGGCTCACAGTTTCAGTTCAATCTCTCTTTCATCCAGCAGAGGGCAGCAGTACTTCGTGCCATTTACTTTTGCATGACACTGTTTACCACCATTAATATACAATCTATCAACTTCAAGCATCGTTTGTGATTTGAAAACATGTTGAGCTTAAAACATAATTAGAACAGAAGAAGAAGAAGAAGAAGAAGAAGAAGAAGAAGAAGAAGAAGAAGAAGAAGAAGAAGAAGAAGAAGAAGAAGAAGAAGAAGAAGAAGAAGAAGAAGAAGAAGAAGAAGAATGGCATATCGAGGAGCAATACTGGTGTAGATTGTGTTTAAAGTTCAAACAGCTCTACGTCTTTATTAGACAGATGCAGTACAAAGTAGAAACGTTTCTGCTCATGACCTCAGAGCATGCAGAAATAGAACAGGGGCAAACTCAACTCTAAGCCTCTTACTTTGCAGGAAACGTGGGATTTCATTTTGGAAGTAGTTTGCAAGACTCTACTTCTGAACATTGTCCCTTTTTGGGGTCTTTTTTTCAGCAACGTTCTGAGGTCAGCAACTATATTTCCAAGGTCTATGATGCCTCCACTAAAAACAAGACATGCTGTATTTGTCTAACCATTTCTACGTCACGCTGGATCAGATTTCAACGAGATTGCATTCCATTTATTCTCATTACCCTGATTGCACTCTAATTTTAGGTCATGTCAAGGTGACATATTTGTGTTGCCCAGAGGGGTAACGCATCAGTATGCGGCCTTGCTGCTGATTTAATTTGCCCAAATATAAAACACACATTGCGTCCACTTCCACGAGACACCGAAATGAACAGTTCTCTTCTCCAGGCTTTCACTTCCCGGCTCCGAATTAAGTAATACGAGCAAACTCAGATAAGTGACTTAGTTATAGCAAGACTTCTACAACGCTGAAACAATCAAGTCTCATGCCGAGGGACCTCGACTAAGAAAGCAACGCTCGCATTGATATTTAAAGACAAAGAAATGGCACAAAACATTTGGGCCTATTTCTTTTTCAACATCTGCAATATGACCACGCAGCAGGCCCGATGGGAGGAAAAAGATGTGGCTTTAATTCATTGGCCAGTGTTTTGAACAAATTAAAAGCTGCTATTAATGACTGTCAATTCGGATATTAAGCACAGACGGATATGGAGCGGAGTGTTTGCTGAGATAACTGGATACGGAGGACAAAACCTAAAGATCATTTCCAATTCGATGAGTGAAGACGGAGCGAGTGCATGTCAAACAGAAAGAGAGAAAATAGGAAGATTGGGGTTGCTCTAGATACATGATCCCAAGAGTGTCAGTGACCCAATACTCACTCGAAGTTCCAAAAGCGAGAGAGAAGTGAGAAACCACGGAAAGTTGTTCTTTCCCTTCAAGCACCTGAAAGTTAAAGACACTTTGCTCCACTTCTCCCCTTGAGCATGAGCTCCATCACGTGGTCTCTCACTCATGTAGACATATTTCACAAAACCTTCCCCACTTGGTAGCCATGGGAATCAGAGATGCCCAAAACAATGAGGTAACCGCTTGCTTTCATGAATAGATGGCTTTCAATTTCAGTAGTGTCGGTATGATTGTGAAAAAAGCACCTCTTCAAAAATAGAAAAGGAACAACTTCTCCTTGTACACACTCGAAATGCACATGCTCTAAAAAAAGAGAATTATACTCTACGTAATCAGTAGGTAAAGCAAAGAGGGCATGAGATGTAAGTCCCGATATGACAGTGACGCTGTATGCAATGAATGTCAAAGGAGGCCTTCTTCCGAGGCTGAGCATGTCACCACTTAGACAACTATCTATGTTGTAATCTTAAAAAAAAATTCCCAATGCAATACTTTAAAGACACCTGACCAAACTTTGAGGTGAGGGTTTTCTTTTTTAAAGTCGAAGTTTGCCATTTGATCTTTGTTCTAATGTAAGGCTACAAGAGAATAAATGCTGAATACGTAAGACAACAGAGGACCAGTGTGAACGACCGCATAACGATAAGAAGCTGAGCACACTAATGGACACAGCAGGAAGCACCAAGGCCCTGCTGAACTCACAGCTTGGGGTGTTATCAGTATGTTTCAAAGCCGAGACAACACACAAACACTTGTAGATGCTTTTTTTTTTTTATCACCACTCAAAAGGAAAGTCACGTGTCTAAAAAGAGATGAGAGTAAGGTTATGCTGCGGTTGGAGAGATAAGCCACCCTCTAGCCAAACGTTAGAAGACATATGAACTTCTCTCTGCTTACAAACATGCAGGCATCAGCCTCGAAAACATTAAAAAACAGAGTACAGGAAAGAGGACGGGACTGCGAAAGGGAAGGAACTAAAAAACAGCTGATGAGAGAGGAGACACAAATGAGGACAGATGGAGAAAGTCTGAGTTAATCTGTGGCATGTCTCTCGATGGAAGGACTATTTCTCTTCTATTTTTCATCTTTAGAGATTGTTTTTTCATCCTACCCTCCCTCTGTCTGTTCCTCTCATTACTCATGTCTGGGTCTCCTGCCAGGTCGTATTCACAGGGAAAGTGTCCAGTCATGTAGTTTCACATGGTTTGCTCTTCGACGTGGAGCTGCCTGTGTTCTTACAGTGACATTACATAATCTGCATAGACTCTCCAACAATCAGGCTTTTCCCTTTTCAAAGTGAACTAACTCAAGCTGGAATTCTTAGAGAAGACAACTTTAAAGCTGACCCGGGTCATTCGGCCTTCTTGCTACCAGGTGATAGCAGCAAATGTATTTAATTTGTCAGATAACTTGTGACATCAGAAAGCAACACATCCTACAATTGTGATAGTGATGGATAAAGTCTTGCTTCCCATATTTGGTGAAGTTCCTGTTGAAGCAGAATGCTGGGGGGGGGGAAAAAACTATCAGGAGGAGTCATTAAAGTGTATATCCACAGGCAGCTTTATTTGATGGGAGTGGCGGGCAGGGGTCACTGAGCAAAAGTCTGTGATAGGTTTATTGGGTGGATTTCTTTTTTTATTTACAACTACTGGTGCAGCATGAGGTCATCGGTCAAGATAAGACAGTGACAGAATGGAAAAAGTCACACTTGGACTAGAAAACCTGACTAACGTTGTAAATCCTTGGAATTAGGGGATGTAATAGGCTACTACTCTTTGTCACAACCACAAATTATAGTTTTGAGTGATCTTGAAATTACTTAATTGTACTATATACTTTACTGAAAATGTTTGCTTAGTGTGCCAAAGCTCTGAGTGGTGGGAGATTCTGTTTGTAGACAAATCTATTGTTCTTCATTTGAGTTGTTGTCCAACACGCCTAATACTCATGGTGGTGATGACGTGATGAGTAATTCCATAGTCTTATAATCTCTGTCGGTATTCAACCCTGTCACCTATTACTGTCTTTGTTGTGCCCTTCTTTGGAGCTATAAATAGCTCTTTAGGAGTTGGGACAGACTGTCTAAATACTGGCCCATTCTCTCTTATAGTCATACAGTTTTGGTGGGTGGAGGCGGATGACTCAGCCCCACATGGCTCTCTCTGCTCCTCCTCATGTGGAGGTGATGTGGGCGGGACCAACATGAGAACCACAGTGGAATTCTTCCTGAACCTGTTTGTGTGTAATAGAGAGAGAGAGAGAGAGAGAGAGAGAGAGAGAGAGAGAGAGAGAGAGAGAGAGAGAGAGAGAGAGAGAGAGAGACCAGATCAGTTGTGTATTGAGCATACATATTGCATTTGTTTCCTGGTTCTCCTAAACAATCTGATATTTTTGGTTTTACATTTTGTGCAACTGCAGAGCAGTACATCCACTTCATTGGTCTGCATTTCAAACCTGATATGTAGCCACAATGCAAAGTTCAAGGCAATGGTTTTAGAGACTAAATTTATTTTGAAAAAGACCAATTTTCAATGTAAATGATCAGGTTTCCAATGTTGGTCCAGTCGTGCCGGGGAACTCTGCAGTGTTTAGAGCCTGAAATGTGAAAGTTCACAACATTTGAACACCAATCCTCCGGTCCACTTTCATGATTTCATGACTTGTGTCTGCACCACAGCACAGTCTTCACTTCTGTGAGTCATGGGTGTGCGCGTTTGTGAATTCACCTGGTGTTGACGTCACGTAAACCGCTCTCCACCGCGCGCTGCCGTGAGAGAGAGAGAGGGAGAGGGAGAGAGGGAGAGAGAGAGAGAGAGAGAGAGAGAGAGAGAGAGAGAGAGGACCTGAACACTTCCTTAACCACCATTGAAGATTTTGAAGTCGGTCCTCAGGGAGAACCGTGGTCCCCCCCCTCCAAAAAAAAAAACAAAAAAAAAAACGCGACAAAACTCGCGACAAAAGCGGACACTTTCCAGCTCAGCGGAAGAGGTAAGTCACCGTTTTCTCGAGAAGTAGTTCAGCTTCTGTGTGATTGCGGGTGGGATAGAAAAACAAGTAGTTGACAGTTGGGACGACAGCTCTTTAGCTTGCGGGTCACTCTGCGTGTCGGGAGTCGCGTGCGCGCTACGTGCGGATGTTTCGTGTCCCAGAGAAAGCAAAGCTCGGGAGGCATCATGAGAGCAAGTAACAGGCTCTTCTGTCGGGAATGAGAGCAGTTACTGTCGGAAGAATGGCCTCCTCTCCCGCCGCGTTACGCTTGTAAAGTTTGCGTAAGTAAAGCCGTGTTTCTGTGCATGTCGGGCCAGTGGGACATAAACTTAGCGAGACCCAACACGGCAGCTTGTTCGCTTCATACAGATCGTCTCGCGAGCTGTTGTGTCAGGATGAAGGGTCCTTTTCAGGGATGAAGCTCGAGCTAACTTTGGTCCAAAGCAAGAAAGGGGCTAAAACGGTGGCATTCATCAAGATACTCACGACCACCGTTGTGCACTGTGCACACATACCAAATAATACGACTAATAAAAAGAAAACAGTTAAATCAAGTCGTTATTACCCTTTTAAAAGTTTACCTGGTATTATATAACAGGGGACACACTCTTTATGCCTCTAATGTCCCTATTAGGATCCCGGTGTGTGAGAAACTATTGACAGTGACATCGAACCCACAGCTTCAGATTCACTGGACACAAAGTCACCAAATGTGGAGATAACCCAAATTTCTCCAAAATTGAGTTGACTTTATTTGCATTGAACTTCTTGGTATGGTTTCCTCACTGTGTTACTTCAACTGGAGCTGGTTTGCCTTGTTCAGCTGAGCCTCTTATGTAACAAGTCCCCATCATTGCACTCAGGTGTAGCAACTAGAAACTTTCATCACATAAACACTCGTATCATGATTGAGAAGAAGGCCTTACATGTAAAACACAAAGAGAACAACTATTTGTGGCAACAAATGCTGTTTGAATGGTAGCCTGCGTGCTTGTGGGGTGTAAACAACTCAGGCTTCTGAATCCACAGTAGCTAACATATTTGGCAGCTCCCCAGACACTCTAAACACATTATCCTATTTTGAAATATCCCTTCCGTCGCTTGCGAAAAAAGACTTGTGTCACAAACTACAACACAGTTCTGCCCTTGTGGCAAGACTCTGTATGCTGTGGCTATCTTCTGGAGGCGATGTCGCTTTGTGAGCAGGGGTAACACTATCTGCCTGCATCTGCTTGCAGTTACCGATGTGTCAATATTTGCTTGAGGCTTCGTGAGCTGCTTAGAGGACGTGGTTGAGACATCTGCTCCGGGAGGTGTTGCCCTTGCAGCCCGTCACTCGATAGTTTGATGTGCATATTAAAAGCATGCCTGGATAATGTAGACAATGTTTAGATTGGTATTGTGTGTGTCTGCGTGCGTGTGTGTGTGTGTGTGTGTGTGTGTGTGTGTGTGTGTGTGTGTGTGTGTGTGTGTACAAATCTTTGATCATTTATTTTACGACAGGTTGGCAGAGTTGGAAAGCTCTAATAGGTACAACAAATACAGTCAGAAACCATCAACTTATCACTTAGAGCTGGGTATCGATTTAGTATGATATATATATATATATATATATATATATATATATATATATATATATATATATATATATATATATATATATATATATATATATGTATATATATATATATATATATATATATATATATATATATATATATATATATATATATATATATATATATATATATATATATATATATATATATATATATATATGTATGCATGACAATACTCAAAAAATTGGTGTTTATTTCAAACTCAAGTGGAATTTTGTCATTAGTAAAGAACCTTGTCATATTAAACTATAAAACTATAAAAGGGTTTTGTTTAATGTGCCATAAAATATGAAAGCGTCAGTAGCTAATGCTGCAGCACTTTTGTTACAGTGTATGTGATTCTTTTAAAAAGAGCACCTGCTGTTATGCATAACTACACACTGAGGCAGCAGACACTCATAAAAACACAGCAGTTTGGCATGCATTTGGTAAATCAGCACTGGGAGATGATAGTTTGGCTCATTACTTGCCCTTGGCCTGTTGTAACTGTATCTCTCTGACACACACACACACACACACACACATACACACTTGACGAACTTGACATCATGCCGTCCTGCTCGGCTCTCCTCGCTCACATGCTATTTTGTCTGTCTTAACCAAGGCTTTGTGAACTGTGAGCGAGGCAGAAATGGACACCGCTCTTAATGCGTGTGGAGAGGACACACACACATGCACACGCAGACTTGCACACAGAGTCGCGGCCGGATTAATTCCATGCTGGTAGAGCAGGTTTGACAGTGTGCCAACAAGCTCAGTGATGGGAGGGAAACAGAAAAGGTGACACAGAAGTTTTTGTTCCTATACATTCAGTCTGAACAGCCAATCGGTGTTTATTAACAGCGTGTGTCTCGGTTTGGTCTTCAGTTTATTCAAGACAACTGAAATTATAACGCCATCACTGGAATGAGTTCATCTCAACAGCTATTCATCTGAGTCTGACCTTGAACCTGCAATGTCAGCTCTGGTCTCATTCTGCTTCAAATCTAGCTCACTTTTCTCTCCTGTCCTACATTGTCCTGGTCGCTGTGTTTGTGCACTGGGCCAGATAAATGGGGAGACTTGTTTTGCCTGTAGGTGTTGGTGTCTCTCCCGTCAACATCTGTAACATGTCTGTTGACATGACCTCTGTGAGTGAGTGTGTGTGGTTGGCAGGTGGGATGTTGGACCTTGGTTCGTGAAAGAAAGAAAGGCTTTGATTCAAGCCAGTCTCCACTGAAATTCATTAAAGGCTGCTTTGTTCAAGGTTATTAGTTTGTGGACGCGCACAAGTACACTTATGTGCTTTCGAGGCGGTGTTAATGCCATAATAATACATGCCACCGGGGCTCAGCGAAAGACTTGTGGATTAAAGCACATTTTGTGAGAATTATGTTGCTTTGTTTGAACGAATTCTTCGAAATCGTGAATGAATAAAAAAACAAAACATCCTAGTGATTGTTTGTGCTCAAGAAGTTACCCTCTCACATGGGGAACATTTATCTCATGTTATTACCTCCACCCAGATAGAAAACATTTGAAAATCTTTCAAATGTGCTTTCCAGTATTCCAGCAGATGTCCACAATCAACAGTGCTTTCACAGTTCAGAACAATCCTTCTCCGCGATCCCTGTTTGATTTTGTTTTTGTTTGAGCTATCATAAAGAGCACTTTCATGACGCAATATATGTTTAGTCACACAACTACACACCAGGTTATTAGTTTCAGGTGCGTTTTGTGGCCCGCTGACTCGGGTCATGCTTGTTCAGGTACATTTAAAATTATGTGGAGCGTGTTTGTTCAACTCTAATTTGCCAGGCAAGGCCACGCCTGACAGCTCCATCCAGCTCGGCTCTCTGGGCACACTCTCTTGAAGTAACTGGGGAAAAAAGGTTGCACATTGGGGAGGGTAAGGAAACCAAAGTTTCTGTGTGTGTTTTGGTCACGTGGGTTGCCAGGAAGGATGCTTCCTTCATATGTATCTGTATTTCCTGATGTGACTGTGTCAAACACTTCCCGGTTGTGCTTGACAGGACCACCGTCAGAACAGACTACCTGTGCCCTACATTTTCCATATTCTAGCTCCATTCAGCATCCTGTCAGGCAAGTTTTTATTGCTCAATGTCTTCCTCTGTTCCTGAAGCAGACTTCTCCTTTTTTTTTTTTTTTTTTTTACGAAGCTCTCTCACGGCTCTATTGCCCTCTTTCTTAGTAGACAAACACTGACTAACGTATCTGTAATTGAAAACATATGTGAAGATAATGAGGCAGTCAAGTCAAAATATATCAATGTACTGACTCAAAGGAGCCCGTTTGCTGCTCGTGTTGATGGTTTCTCAACATTTCTCATCCAATTGAGTTTAATTAACTCTACTGATGCACTGATTTCACAGTGGGCATATTGGCTTGTCATCAAAGGAAAAGCCCAGATGTTAGTAATAACCATAACGATGGCCTTTTTGTCTCGGTAAGCTGTGGCGGTGGGCCATCAACATCACACAGAGCCAGAACCCTGAAACCGAAGCGGCTAAATAATATACAGCCATTGTTTTTTTCTCATTAAGACTTGTGCTTTTCCATCTATGACATGTTCAATGATGCCGTCCATGAAAAAGGCCGAAAGGTATGGAGTCAGCACAATTTAAACCTAAGTAGACAGTCACAGTATAAAAAGGTGTCATTGAAAACATTGATAATGGTCGGATTTCCTTCAGGTGAGACGGTTTCACGGTCCACTTGGTGTGCTTTGCTGGCTCACTGCGAGATGACTTACTGTAACTGAGCCATCGTTATTGTTATTTCTCACACCTGTTTGTTTCCTCATATGACGAGTCAAAATGTCTGACGTGGAAAAGGAATGTGGCCACGAGTAGGTTTAAATGCCTTTTGTCCTGAATCCTGAATGTCTTCTCGAGTTACAAAAATAAAAACTCACACACACACACACACACGCGCTGTGTGTGTGTGTGTGTGTGTGTGTGTGTGTGTGTGTGTGTGTGTGTGTGTGTGTGTGTGTGTGTGTGTGTGTGTGTGTGTGTGTGTGTGTGTGTGTGTGTGTGTGTGTGTGTGTGTGTGTGTGTGTGTGTGTCTAAAACTGCTGAGCAGTCACTAAGTACATTTCTGTTGCCTCATACTCCAGCACACTGACGATGTTTATATCTTCACATGTGTCGGGACTGAAGCACTTTCGATATCAAGACTCACAATTTAAGGAGACATAATGTAATTGGACAAGTTACCGAATGAAGGAAATAATCCTGTTGGTGCTCTCTGTGTTTAATGGTACCTGTCTGTGTTCATTCCTACAAATTAAAGGTTAACATTCAAAAATATTTCTCAACCTGCTCGACCTGCTCGATCACGACTTCCACTAAATTACTTTTCCAGTAGCTCTGCGCATACCAAACCCTTGACTTGCTTGTTGTGCTTCCCTGAACATGACTTTGATGATGGTCTAGCTATTGTCACGCATCTCTTGTCTTCAGCATGCATGCAATGTAATGGAGTATTGGTTTCACGTCATTGTAACACACGGTTATGTTTCTCATTGTACAATAATTTACTTGTTTTATTAGCTACTTGCTAATATGTCATGTCAATGTCAATGTCAAAATCACATGATTAACTATTCAAGGAATCCGTTTTTTAATGTTGTCATTAAATGCTGATTCTGAAATATATTGCATATAGTTAGTTTATAGGTCACATAGTTCATATAACGTTCTCAGAGCTGATAAAACGATTGAGAGGGATTTTCTCAAGTTTTTGGAGAAAAAAGTCAAAGTGGCATTTAATGACATATTGAAGTTACTTCTGTCATTTCTCCTCATGGCCACTGGCCTGAGTACCAATTTTTTTCCCCTCCCTTTTGCTCTTCTACTCTACCCACCCCTAACCCAATTGGATGTGCTCATTTTTTCCGCTCTCTCTGGAGAAACAAGGCTCTCTTTTCTTTGTAGCGTGTGTATGTGTGGGTCTACATAAGAGCCTTTGTGTGTGTGTGTGTTAAGTGGAGAGGAAGTGGACTCTAAAAATGTGTGTATTTCACATCTGGCAAGCTGCATAACCTTTATTTTGGTGTGTCTCTGTCCATCTGTCTGTAAGCATGCGTGGGCTGTATTATTATGAGAGCTTGAATAGTCTCTCGGCCCTCCTGACCTCACTCAGAAACAGTTGCTTGTTTAGCAGGGTCGCTCAAAGACTACACATCAACTACAGACGTGTCTGTGTAATTAGCTAAGAGACAAAAACATTTTTTGTTGGTCCAGTTTTTCTTTGCTGACTTATGACAGCTGCAGAGATCCTGCTAGGTTGTCCATCTTGACCCCACTTAAACCTGGGCGGGGATTTGTGGTTTTGGAACAATACAGGGAGGTATACTTGGTGGCTCTGTGGTAAGCTGTCGCATCACAACACAAAGGTCCTTGGTTTGAATGAGCTGGCCGAAGGCCTTTTGTGTGGAGATGTTGGAGCATGGGACTGTGGAGGTTTGCTCCAAAGTCTTTGAATCAGAAAGTTGCCCGTTCATACGTTGATTTCATTTCCATTTGAAGATGTATGTTATATTTCTTCGCCGCAACCAGCAGTTACTGGAAAAAGTTACAATCAGTCACGAATAAAAATGTCTTGGCTACTGAGTAACCTCTCACATTTAGAGCAGTTAGGGGGCTTGGAGGCTTACTCAAAGCAAATGGCACCTCAGTGATGGATATTGACACGTCCAGTGTTAGTCATTTACTTCTCCATCCGGATTGTTCTGGCTTTTCTGGGAAATCAAGCCAGCAACTTGCAGATCACACGCAAGCCTCTGTTGGGCCCCAATGCCTCCTACACACCACATATCCTGAGTCAACTGGTATGTTCAGCTGCACATAATGTACAGGAGCACCTGAGATCTGTTCACTGCAGTCTCGTCTTGTACTGCAACGCAAGTCCACATAGCGATTTAAAAAAAAAACTGAAAAATTGAAAACGAGGTTTCCACTTTCAAAAATCTCTCCGCACAGAAAGAATTCTTCAGAACTTAATGCTTTCTCTCTCTTAAAAATCTACATTTAGAGTGTCACTCAGCTCAAAATAGCGTTGAGTCACGTCATCGAGTCTGAACATGAACACAAAACAAACTCACCCTTTTTGTGGATGATTATTATCAAAGCAGACACAGGGGGGCGGGGCTGCAGGTTATCCTGCCCAGGAGTTTGTGAGAAGAAGGCATGTTTCTGTGCATTTTACTGTACAGAATGGCCATTTCATAGAGAAGCTAAACACTATGTGTAGTAAAACGCACGTTTCACAGGCGTGCCATGTTGCTTTTATGACTATTAAAGCAAGATTATGTTTATGATGCAAGAGACTAAAGCCACAAAAGATCAAGTTAAGGAACTTAAAAGCTCACGAAAAGTGCAGTGTAGAGGAATTCTGTGGGATTTTGTTGCTGCTTTAGGATTTTGGATGCGGGCTGATACGCCCTGAAGCATATACTGTATGTGTGTGGTGTGAAACAACCTTGTTAACAGGAATGGGTCATTCAGAGATTGTGAACGCAGTTTCATGCAGAAAACATTAA
This sequence comes from Clinocottus analis, assembly GCF_023055335.1. NCBI lineage: Eukaryota > Metazoa > Chordata > Actinopteri > Perciformes > Cottidae > Clinocottus > Clinocottus analis. The sequence goes on along the minus strand of NW_027176042.1, from coordinate 10,072,377 downwards.
TTAACGCTTTGCACTGCTGTAAAGAGAGACTCTACCGTTGGCGGGAGAAGGTGCGCACCTGTCTGTACGAACATTTTGGAGATGTGAGCGATACATATGCCGATGGATTGAAGCCAGATTGTAGAAACGAAATGTGAGAGGCATCATAATAGGTATAATGATGCCTCTCAAATTTAATTTCTACAATCCTACACCTATTTAATTTGACTTCATATCACGTGTCACTTTGTACTCATATTCTCTTTTTCAAAAGCAGTCAAACCAGCGGTATTTTTTTCTGTGTGCTTCTTCTCAGCTGGGCCGGTTAAGAATGACTACGGTAGAACTTGTGTTCAAACCCCACAAGCAGCACTTTAAGAGGAAGGGTACGAAATACATGGAAACTAGAGCTTAACAAATCTGTCAGTGGAGCAATTCAGTTGGGATGAAGCAAACGGGTGGACACTATTGCAAGTTGTGGTTTCTGTTTGAATTTTTTTTTGCTTTTTGAAATTAGGTGGAGAATTTATGTGAAGTGAATACCTTTACAAAGGAGTTGAAATAGGTTATGTGTCTTTGTCAGCATATTATAGCCAATCCTGCATTTTTGGCTTGATGCTAGTCTAGATCTATTCAGAGCTAAATTGAGATCATTTGTGATGGAAAAACAAACCCTGCGGGTTGCAAAGATACTCTATTGCTTATCTTCTACCCTTTGTTTGTCTTTCCTCCCAAACGTGGAGACATGTGATCCTTTTTATTTTCTTCTTTTTTTTCTGGAAACTCCAAACTGTACACATGCGAGCAGAGTAAATGAATACGTTAGTTTCTTCTTGCCTGATTAATGGCAGGTAGTTTCCAAAGTGATGTATTGAGTTGAAACTTCCTCTGTGGTTTACATCTGAGTACACTTTTGGCCACAGGCTCTCTTCCTTCTTGTTTTTAGTGCAGAACTTAAGCAATCCAAATTCAAAATGAAAACGCGCGCCAAGTTATTTCAAGTCAATTTGACTGAAGTTGCCTACTATCGCAAATCACAAACTTGCCTCGAGGGGCTTTTCAATCTGTGCATACAACACCCTCTGTCCTGTATATTGTGTTTGTGTATTTGTGCGACGTTCTAATAGTGGGTCTCTTTCCTTGAAGGCTTAGGTGAGTAGTAGCCATGGCACCTTTCCTGCGCATCGCCTTCAATGCTTATGACGTGGGCGTTCTGCCTCCTCTGGCTGAACCTCCCATCTGCGCCATCAAGATGAAGGAGTCCGTCAACACAGGTATGTACAGATGTGTACACACACACACACACACACCAATAGGAGCTCCACAGTGAGCAGGGAGACCTGACGTCCAAAGTTAAATTGCTTTACCAGCCAAAATCTGCTGCTCTCACAAATCCACAAGCAAACTCTAGCAGCCACTGTGCACAGTTATTGCGCCGTTGCTGTGTCTTTACTGAGAGAGCAAAAGACAAACGTTTTATTCCTAACGATGATCCTGATCGTTTTTCACAGAGCGAGGAAAGACCTTGGTCCAGAGGAAGCCCACCATGTACCCAGCCTGGAAGTCCACTTTTGATGCTCACATCTATGAGGGACGAGTCATAGAAGTGGTCCTCATGCAGAGCGCAGAGGAGCCGTTGGCCAAAGCCACGGTTGGAGTGTCTGTACTGGCAGAGCGCTGTAAGAAGTCCAAGACCAGCGGCCGTACAGAGTTCTGGGTGGACCTGCTTCCCTCAGGGAAGGTCCAGATGGCAGTGCAGTTCTTCTTGGAGGACACTGATGCAGGTAAAACTGCTGCATTTTAAAGCCCTTGGAAAGCTAGTTTAAAATCTTTAGTATAGTTCTAACATTAGATATGGCAGACTGAATAAGTCTGTCAAAGTTTAGGTATATAATCTTTAAAAAATCCCAAAATCTAATCTGCTGTATCAGGATTATGTGGGTGTGGTTTATTTAGATTAAAGCGACCCAGCAATTTACGCAAGCATCTCCACAAGTGTCATCACATTTAGATTCAAATATTGCTAAATCCTGTTTGTAAATATGTTACAACACGCATCATATTTTTCTAAATGAGCCCAACCCAGTTGGAACTGGCCTCTAACTTGGGCAAGAAATTGCGTGGTCTTTAAGGACCCCATCACCATTGGTCACTTAAATCAATTTAACTGGTACAATGGTAAATACATTTTAAATTCTGTATGTATTTATACAATCGCTATTGTGGAATAATTTCTTTTTATTGTTTTACTATTTATTTATGTTACTTGTTTTTGTATTTACTGTGTACTGCTGCTTTAATACTGCAATTTCCCCACTGCATGACTAATAAAGGATTATATTTCTTTATCTCACTCATGAAGGCATCTCGAAATCACTCGTACAATTCAGCAACAGTAAAATTCAGTTCCCTGACCGGGAATCGAACCCGGGCCGCGGCGGTGAGAGCGCCGAATCCTAACCACTAGACCACCAGGGACTGTTGGCTGTCTGGCAAAATATAGTAGGGTACCCATCGCTCGTAGGAACAAAACACTGCCACTGTTCTTATTTTGAGAGTGAAGTCAACATGTTCTGGGCCAACTGCCTGCCTCAAAGTGCCAAGGGTTAACCTGCATGCTGACATGTGTCAAGTGAAGCTTGTCAGCTGACTACAGGTGTGGCCATATCACCAATGCACTATCACAGTCCTTCAAGGTCAATTACAGGGCTGTCAGTACTTTGAATATGTAGCAAACATACGGAGTACAGCAATAAATATGATGTATAAAGCACAGCACATGGAACAAGAAAGGTTAATTTTTTCTTGATACAGTTTAGAAATGTCTCAACGAGGACTACATACTGTTTATCAGGTCTATATTGGTATTTTAGATCTCAATGGTCCATTCTTTCAGGAATGAGGGGGAGGGCACATTCATTCATGGATATTTTGGCCCCTTTAAGATTTTTAATAACACTTCAAATGATCCCTTATTGGCTGCTTGAGTTCAAAATCACATAACTGACATTATCTCCTTTCAAAAACCTATTCTAGTTTCACTTCAGCTGTAAGATGCAGAAGTTAGATGGAGAAGTGCCGACCAGCAGTGTTGTAATCAGTTGCTAGCTCTCCGCCCCAGACAGGGGAACCCTGTCTATGGTTGTCTCTGCCGTCTGAAAACATGGGAGTGGGAAAAGAGTGAGATTTACAAGCTGTTTCTGTTCAGGGGGAGTTCCTGTGTGGGAAAAGCACAGTCAGGGTTCACTGTTCAGGCTTGGAGAGGGTCATGAGAGGGGTGTGCATCTGCCGTTATAAAAGGGCTTCATACTCCATCAGCTCCCTCCTACATACTCCACAGGTTTCCTGAAAAGCATCCCTGAGTATTTTTAGGCATGTGTGAACAGCCCTCTGTGCTGTGTCCCCTTCCCTCCCCCCTTCGTCTTGCCCTCTCGCTCACTCCTACTGTCTTGGCTCAGCTCACTGATGGACTGTACAAACGTGAATATCTGTCAATAGAGTGGCAGAAAGGAAATTAGTTCTCGTTATCCTCATCACTCTTCCCACTTTTCCTTGTCTATCTATTGTCTCTTTAAAGCTACTCCTTTTTTTAAATTGTCCCTAACCCCCCGCCCCCTCCCGAGCTCCCCCTGAGTTCTCTGCCCTCTTTGTTTACCTCTCTCACGCCTCTTTTGCTGTGCGTGGGTGACTTTTGACCCAACCCCGTTGACTTGCGTCAGTCGAAGCCGTTTATATAAGACAGCATCTTTCTTTTTCCCCTGCATTTAGCAGCGGTGACCGAGGACCCCTTCTATAGCTAGTAGGGAATTTGTACTAACCAAACCCTTGGCTGTCAGAGCTGATGACTAATTTATGATAATACACACTGAGACATCATTCAAGCATGTCAATAAAGCTCATCGGCTAGATTGTAAAAGATATGGGTGGTTAAATAATTGACGAGATGGCCTTTTTTTTTGTTTTTTTTCTAAATCATTAAACGTGTTTTGGGATAATACTGCACTTTTAAAGCTGTTTTAAAAAACAAATAAATTAAAGTTTGATTTGTAAATCCATCTCTCCCCTCAGCGATGTGTCAGCCATCAGTGAAGGGTTCTTGCGAGGATGGACTCACGACCCTCAACAGGAGGAGAGGAGCTTTCAAGCAGCCCAAAGTTCACTTCATCAAGAACCACGAGTTTACCGCCACCTTCTTCGGACAACCCACCTTCTGCTCTGTGTGCAGAGAGTTTGTCTGGTGAGATGCCACATCTGGCCCTGCTTACATGACAGCTGTCACTATTATGACATACAAATACTTATTTTACCTTGACCTTCAGCAATTTTGTTAATACCTGCTGCATTCCAGGTAGAGGCTATGGTAGTCATTTCCAACGCTACTGACGGTGCACAGCTTATCCAAAAGCAGACGTATTTCCTGTCTCCTTGTTTTTCTGCATTAATATTACACTTAACATTGTGTTTATATTAAGATGCCACTGGCACAGCTTTGATAGTTCCAGGCCGCTTAAGCTGTCACCTACTGTATATTCTCTGCGTACCAAATGAGACAAAAGCATTAGATATCCAATAAAAGAAGCCTAGCCCTGCACGGATGCTTCTCAAAAGACCAATTAGTGGCGGTTCTAGTTTCCTTAATGGAGCAGTGTGTGGGGGGGGTTGTAATGGTAGAAACAGCAGCAGGCTGCTCTTGTGAAAATGAGTCACTGTCTTGGGAAATCCCACAAAGCTGTCATGATGCCTTCCAACTATGTCAGCAGCACAAACCAAGCTCCTACTGTTACTATATCCCACTCAGAGGCAGGCGGAAAAAAATCTGATGTTTTTTTTTTTGTTTTATACATTTGTGTGACTCTTGGGCCAATAATCATCTGAGCATTTTTATATAAATATAAATGTAAATCTCATGATCAAACATGTGATAAATATTTTCCAGTTATGCTGTTAACAAATAAATGTGTTAGTCATTGCTGTGCCAACTCCAGTAACGGGAGTCTCATGCTTTTTGTTTTTGCACTTGCATAATGCTTAGGAGGAGAGTTTGCCGGGACTACAGATGTTTGGTAACTGTTGCATAAAGGAGTCGGTAAACGTGTGCTTTAGTGGTGCCAATTATCTACACGCTTTCTGCAGTACACCACTGTCATAACCACAGGCCTACTATTGAAAAACCATTCTGAATATATTGCTTTTGATGTCAGCAGCCATATTTCTCTTAGTAATGGCTGAGGCAAATCCTTTTTCTGCTTCATCACACCCATTACCAAGATTCAATTACATTCCTTTTCTCCCCATACAGGGGGCTCAACAAGCAAGGTTACAAGTGCAGACGTGAGTGTTTTCCCTAAATGCTGTTTGCATTCACATTTGATCCTTTTTGTATGCTTCACAGTTTACCAAATATGTATTCATTCATTTCACCCAGAATGCAATGCGGCAATCCACAAGAGATGCATCGATAAAATTATCGGCAGGTGCACTGGGACAGCAGCCAACAGTCGGGACACTGTGGTGAGCAAAGTTTATGTTCTCCAACATCAACGCAAAACCTCTCCTCAGATCTGACACTCTTTAATTTATATCAGTTATATACTTGTATTAAGTAGTCTATTAATCATTAATGTTGTTAATATGTATCGTCCTTCCTTAAAACATTGCAAACTGTTTTTCATGAGTCAACTAAATACAGATTCAAACAAAGTTTACAACCAACATCAGTGTATAGATTCAATAAGAATTGGCTGTGGAATTTAAATAATCTCAAAAGCAACTAAAACGGGCCATACATAATCCCGCATGTGCCTACTGTATGATCAGATAGCTGCTTCCTGTGGGTTTAATCGCTCTCTGCATGCTTGTAGTTCCAGAAGGAGCGCTTCAAGATTGATATGCCCCATCGCTTCAAGCACCATAACTATAAGAGCCCCACTTTCTGTGACCACTGTGGCAGTCTGCTCTGGGGTCTCTACAAGCAGGGTCTTAAATGTGAAGGTAAGGTCTTTCTCTTCTTTCTTAAATGATACGTCTGCCTGTCCCCTGCTTCCTTCCATGCCCATGACTTTTTTTTCCTCGTTCATTGTATCTCCACCTGACCAATGGATCGTTCGTACCTCTGTCCAGACTGTGGCATGAACGTACACGTTACCTGTCAGAAGAAAGTGGCCAATCTGTGTGGAATCAACCAGAAACTGCTGGCAGAGGCTCTGTCTCAAATCAGCCAGGTTTGTCACAAATTGTTCATTTTATTGTATTCGTTCATTTTATGCCAACAATAATAATACATTGTTTTACAAATCTAACATTGTTCTTGTACAATGTCAAGAATATTGTAGTAAACTTTTTTTTATCCCTAGAAATCAATCAAGAAGTCTAATGACTCCAATGCAGAAGATATTGGGATCTATCAAGACATCAATAGTGCAACAGTAGACCCTAGTGGTAAGATGGGTTCACTGTCATCCACAGTTGTTGTGATAAATCAAGTTTTGTCATTAAAGGGCCAAATAGCAATAGGAATGTTGATGATTTGTCTTTTTTTTAACTTTATTCACATCCTCAAATCATCATCCTTTGTTTGAGTTTGCATGCATCTTTGCATTCAGGTTTGCATATGTATTTACTCTGTGTGCAAATATGTAGTCGGACCAGACGGCAAGGCACGTGAGGGCTTGAGCCCAGCCACACCTACAGTTCCCCGGGTACACCTCAACATGAACCATCTGGTATTCCTCAAGGTGCTGGGGAAAGGCAGCTTTGGCAAGGTAGGCCCCAGGGTCCCCATCTTCAAATCCTTTCCTGAATTTAACATAAAATAATGATTGTGTCAACATAAAACCGTGTGTGTTAATATTATAATAAATTCAATAATGACCAGCTCAGCTGTAGTGTGTTTGTTTGTTGGATCAATACATCTACTCACTGCCTGTTCCACGACTTCCCTCACACCAACGTTAAAAGGTGGCTTTCAGATAAGAATAGAGCTTGGTTATGTCTCAATCACTACAGATGCATATAAATAAACCTCTTTGTTTTTGTTTTTTGTACTCCATGAAACTGGTGACATCACACTGATGAAGTACTCACTCTAAGTGGCTTTGACACCCCAGGTGCTGCTGGCAGAGCTGAAGGGGCAGGGCCAGTTCTTTGCTGTAAAGGTCCTGAAGAAGGATGTCGTTCTCATGGACGACGACGTGGAGTGCACCATGGTGGAGAAGAGAGTCCTGGCCCTCGCCTGGGAGAACCCTTTCCTCACACACCTCTACTCCACATTCCAGTCTAAAGTAAGCACACTGATACTGAACATCTACATCTGCTGGTAAAACCTACAAAAGCATGTTAATCCACATGGGCAGCAGCAACAATAGTCACAACTCCCAGTTGTTGATAAAGCTGACAATATTGTGTTGTTTGCACAGGAGCACCTCTTCTTTGTAATGGAGTACCTGAATGGAGGCGACTTGATGTTCCACATTCAAGACAAAGGGCGTTTCGATGTCAACAGAGCCACGTAAGTACACAGGGACGCCACTCAAAGAACCATGAGCGATACAGCGACTGTCGTTTTCCACATTGGAGGATCTGCAACTGGCTCTTGAACACAGTCACTCTGTGATTAATGATTGTTTCGGACATTGCAACCTTCAGATTCTACGCTGCCGAGATAATCGTGGGACTGCAGTTCCTCCACTCTAAAGGAATCATCTACAGGTAAGATCCCACAGCCATTCTGTGCTGATGTCTGCAGTCTCTATATTCAATGTTACTACAGCAGATGAGGCTGAAACCAAATATTTTTCTGATCTTTGACAACAGTACTCCAAACATAATATACTGTACTGGAGATGGTTGTACATTGTATGTGTCTCTTTTGTTGTCTTTCCTCAGAGACCTGAAGCTGGACAATGTGATGCTGAACAAAGACGGACACATCAAGATAGCAGACTTTGGCATGTGCAGAGAGTGTGTGTTTGGAGATGTCAGAGCCACCACATTTTGTGGTACACCAGACTATATCGCACCAGAGGTTAGATTCAAGACTGACGTCACATTTCACGCCACTACCTTTCCATCAAATTCTCTAAAAAATAATAATAATAATAATTTTAGCAGTTTTGTTTAGAATATATACATATAAACATGTATTGTTTACTGTCACCTTGTAATGCAGCCCTTCATTCACTCTGTCTGTAGCCCTACTAGACATCATTAGACGGCATGACGGTTTTACACATGTTCTTGTGTTCATTAGCAATGTTGGTGGACAACATTAGAGTGCTCCCATCTAAACGTGTGTGTCCTTGTGTGTGTCACTAGTGTCAAAAGGTTCTTTGTAAAACTGTCTCTCCTCTCAGATCCTGCTGGGACAGAAGTACACCTTCTCTGTGGACTGGTGGTCATTTGGCGTGCTGGTGTACGAGATGCTCATCGGTCAGTCGCCCTTCCAAGGCGATGATGAGGATGAGCTGTTTGAGTCCATCAGGTCGGACACCCCTCACTACCCTCGGTGGATCCCCAAGGAGGCCAAGAACCTCATTGAATTGGTACCTAACAGGATACATGTGTTATTACAGGCACACATTGTTCCACGTAGGCAAACAGTGTTTACATTATTCACCTTAATTGCTTTTCTCTCCATCATCATTCCAGTTGTTCGAGCGAGATCCCACTCGCAGGTTGGGCGTGGTGGGTGACGTCCGTGCCCATCCGTTCTTCAAAACCATCAACTGGCCAGCACTGGAGAAGAGACAAGTGGACCCTCCTTTTAAGCCCAAAGTGGTATGAGTCTATAAATATTTTCTTTTTCTTAACACAGCTATGGAGGGACCTGAAATGTGTGTAAAATATGATCGTATGAATCCAGGTTGCCGATTACCTCAGTGGGCGTTGTAAACAATATTCTAACTGAAATCCCTGACCTGCCACCCACAGAAATCCCCCAGTGACTGCAGCAACTTTGACCGAGAGTTCCTTAGCGAGAAGCCGAAGCTCTCCCACGTAGACAAGAACCTCATCGATTCCATGGACCAGGCGGTGTTCGCTGGCTTTTCCTTCGTCAATCCCAAATTGGAAAACATGATTAGCAAATGAAAAGAACTAAATGGTTCCTTTGGGAACACAGTCTTAGTCCTGGACTCAGAAATAGGCTCTAAGTTCAACTGGATGGATAACAAGAAGATGAAAAGATTTGGGCTTGACTATGAATTCTATAGTTCCTCTAAGAGGGGATGAGAGATAAGGCTCACGTCCAAAGCAAACAGCTCGTCTCAGCTGTCAAAACTGTATAAGTGTATAAAAACAGAATATAAAACTCCAGGGAATTAAGGGAGATTCTTATAATCAATACTGGAGGTGGGCAGGGGTTGGGGGGGGTGTCAATTATGCAATAATGTCTTTTCCTACCTTTCTGTCATTTTACCTCGTGATTACACCTTAAATCTCAACGGATCACCGAAAGTACTGTATTTGAATTCACAGGATTTAAATCCCTTTGAATTAAAATAATGTTATTGCAGAAACGAATAAGTTCCTCCATCACCTTTTGTTTGAAATGGAAGGTGCTCTAAGCACATGCCACAGTCTTCCGTAACCTGAAAAGTGTTAATCTGGTTTGAATTTGGTCAAGTATTTTAATGTACCCTTGGTTTTAAAAACCTTTTGCTGAACATCCAACTGAATGGTCGAGCAAACAATCGCTAGACACTTAATATTGATTTTCTGGGCTGGCATCACTTTTTGGACAGCAATATCATGGTACTTAACCTGTATATGTGTTGAAGGATGTGTAATGTTGTGTGGGAGGTATGGGCATTCCACTGTAAGCGTTTGGTCTTTAAAATGTGTTATGTTACTTAAATGTAGGGATTTCTAACATGAAATTAATAGTGCTGTATATGGAAAATGAATATGTACATTCCAATGAGCTGCCTGTGAGTTATGGGTGTCCTTTTTTTACTCATCTTTTACATCTGATTATAAATAAATATTGTAAACTCTTAAATCCATGTCAACCAGTGTCACTTGATTAGATTTTGTATTTAATTTACATGCGTTTGAGACATCGCACTGCTTCATTTATAGATGATCTTTCAAAACAAAGTCCTATTGTAAAGAAATTCCAGTCCTATTCAGTGCATCCCTGCTCTTGTGATGTGGTCCTCTGGTCACTGCAGGTTTCCAGCCATTGTTTACTAGATTTTTAAGGAGCCGACATTGGACACTGGCCTCACCTCTAGAAAAGGTTTAAATATCACGGGGATTGTGTCGGTACCGAAAAGAAAAAGACATGTCTGTCTTTGCTGACACCTAGCGGTCAGGTGATATAACTGCACCTCGTGTGGACGAAAGGCGAGGAGACATTCCTGCAGTGCGCACGGCTTATGACCTGTCCTCGTCCTCTGTCCCCAGCAGTCCCTGACTACTGCATGGTGTGGATAGTCAACAAATAACTAACAGGAGGCAAATAACTGCGACCTGCACTCAGCAATAAACCAAGTCCAGTTGTTGAGACGTTTTCCTTTATGCAAACGGAATCGTAGACCAATGCAGCATTGAAGTTGTCGACCCTTTAAAAAATCAAATGACCCAACAAACTCGAAACAATAATAATAGGAACAAATAGGGTTTTTTTTCCTGTTCCTTTACTGAACCTAATTTCCGTATCATAGTTGTCTATTCTTTTGTTTGAAAGCGTGTATTAAGAACATCGCTGCAGTTAAATACAATGAATTTAAGAGTAAATGCCAGCCTCCTTCTGATATATTCATGGCTCTCCGATTATTTCGGCTGATCACGATTCGATTGCTTTTCTGTAGCCCATATTTATTGTATAGCGACTGTTTTCATCTCAACGCGTGCATATTTTTTTCTCTCCTTTTGTTATAATAGGCATCCGGAGGGTTGGTCTGTTGTGAAGGGTTATCTGAGGCAGCATATATATATATATATATATATATATATATATATATATATATATATATATATATATATATATATATATATATATATATATATATATATATATATATATATATATATATATCCAAGTGAGCGGCAAAACCTGTTTCAGGCTCTTTCTGGCTTATAGAAACGCTTTCCAAAACGAGAAACCGGCTTATTTAATTGAGAAATCACATTGATAACACGACATGGATGGACTTTGAGCATCGCACTCACAATGATAGAAATATTTCCAGCAGTTTCTCCCGCCCCCTCTTCCAAAAAAAAAAACAGATTTGACAGCCTCGTGCAGCAGAAGTACCGTAACAGCAATGCCACATATATTGAATTCAGTCCAAATGACAGGGCGTTATTGTGATTGATTTAAAAAGCAATTGCCCATTCAGTCTTTTATTAGGAATTATGGGGCTATTATATTTACTTCAAATAAATATTACAGTGAATGAAAATTAAGCAACTCGAGGTCACCTTCAATAATACAACCTTTGTGACTTTATTAAATATCATTTCGATTGTTCGTGGCAAAAAACCCTCCACTTATCGAAAGTGGGTCGATTATAGGTGCAATTAATTCCAGCTCAAGCATTAACTAAGTGTTGATTCCGCTGGGAGATAAAACAAAACACCCATTTATTAAACGAGTGCACACAATAACCCTCGTGTCGTCGTCAAAAATAAAGCGGGCGGGAAAAGCCTTCTGCTTTGGTCTGTTCTTTTCTTTTGTGAGGCTTTTCACATTTCGGTGTTGAGTCTGACTGTGTGGTATTTTATTGTGTGCGTGAAGATGGAAGTCAGCGTGATGCAGCCGGGCTCAGAGGCATATAGGCGGCAGAACATGCGCAGTGGCCATTTGTGCCATATTGGAATGAGGTCGTGAACGAGAACCGCGTCAAGCTCGCGTCTCGCTGCGCGCGCGAGTCCCGGAAGCGCCGCGATTTAACCCGCCGCACCAAAAGACCCGCGGTCGCTCTGACGACGGCTCGCCACTTCCGCTCGCGGAGCCATCTTTTATTTTGAAACCCTGAACCGGGGCTCTCGGGTTTTCTTCACGTTTAGATCGACGTTGCTGGGTGAGCGAGCAGGCGGAGAGGAACGGCATCTAAAAAACCGACTTGGAAAAACTACTTAGTGGTAAGGGGAGAATTTTGCGACTAAATATTCACGTGCTTTGTGTTGTTGGCGACGAATTCCTCGCGGTGTTTCGCGCCGCGGTGGCGCATTCGTCTTTTTTCCCGTCTCTCAAAAAGATGAGTCGGGTTCGGCCGAGTGTAAGCGCCCTTATTGCTCGTCAGCCTGCCTCTTATTGCTCGAGCTGTGACGTTCAGTAACTTGACTCGGACGCAGGCGGTGTTGGTGCCATGTGTCCAACGAGTCCCGCACGGCCGTTGTGCATTTACGACCGCGTGTTTATTTATCAGACCGCGATTTAATACATCTCTCAATCGGCATGCAGTGTTCTCACCATTGTGAAAGTTAGACCCGTCGGCGCTGTAGTCTTTCTCTCACCCTCTCTCTCCCTTTCTCTCTCTCTCTCTCTCTCTCTCTCTCTCTCTCTCGGCCCATCAATGCTCCCAAACGCTGCGGCGGTTGGTCTGTACAAGCGGTGCAATCTCAAGCTAGTTTCAGTTATTTGTGCGGGTATCCCCAGTGTTCCGCGCGCGTTTGTGCGTGTCAGTGTATTTATTATGTCGGAGCCTTACATAACGACGGTTGCACGACCTCAGCCGATCCGTGTTCCCGTGTTTGGCTCTCACCAAAAACGGCGAAATAAATAAAGTCATGTTTGTTTTTGCCTGTGTTCGCTTCGGGGAAGGAGGAGGCTGCTCTGGAGCTTTTTGTTGTTTTCGCATTCCACGTTGACTTCTTGCAATTTAGATTTTGTTTCTTCTTCTTCTTCTGGCGCTTAACTTCCCTATTGTGCAACTTGAGTGATCCGCTCGCTGACGTGCCGCGATGGAAACAAGCGACTGGGCGAAAGCTGTCTGGTTGTTTGTGCGCGTGCTGGGTGGAGCTGTTCACTTCAGCATCTTTTTTTTTTTTGGGAGGGGGGGGGGGGGTCTGCAGGTTTAGCAGGTGGGAGGTGGGTTTGACAGATGTATTAGCAGGTCAGCTCCTATTGATTGGACATCAGAATAACACATATGTTCATTTATTAATGATGTTTAGGTATTTGATTTTCTACATTAAAAAAAAATCAGGGGTGCCATGGAGTGTCAACTTTATTTCCCAGCATTTTTAAAGTGTAATTTCACCTACATTACAAAAGTAATAATATTTTTTCACATGGTGCTATTGATACGACCCCCCCCCCCCCTTTTCCTCCCCTACAAAAAGGGGGAGATTAGCTGCAGCTGCTATTTGTGGAACTCACAGCATTGACTGCTTTTCACAAAATAAATAGTTCTTATGAAAACCGTCCGTCTGTTTGACAGACCACCAGCAACTTCAGAGAAGTTCAGATAAGTTGCTGGTGAATTTTTTCTAGTTGAAATGGGTGAAGGCCAACTTTTCTGAGCTTGATGTGTCAAAAGCTGCCACCATAGCTTAATGGTTCGGAAATATAGTTGTTTCTACTTTGATTTAAATTCATTTTCAAACTTTGCAGGAACACAAATTCAAAATAATAATTACTGGTGTTCAACAGATGTAGTGTTTAATGTCTCAACAGCTAATTTTGTTTTATTATTTTTTCTTTTTGTTATCACACTGTATGAATGTGTTTTTTGTCCGTCTGCACTTTCCACCCAGAAACCTTGGTGGTTCAGGGTGTGTGTGTGTGTGTGTGTGTGTGTGTGTGTGTGTGTGTGTGTGTGTGTGTGTGTGTGTGTGTGTGTGTGTGTGTGTGTGTGTGTGCACACATTTGGCCCTTCATCTTTCAGGTTCAGTCACTCTCGGCTGCTGCAGAAAGAGTCAGACGGCTGCTAGCTATATATGAAAGAGGGGAAGTTGCTTTTCTTCCTGTCTGCCTGTACACACTGAAGTTAAATGCTGCAGAAACCTACAGCTTCAGGCAGAGCAAATACTGAAAGCTTGTCAGTGTATTTTTGAAATTATAATTTCACAGAAGTATTTTAATCAATGTACTTGTCAGAAAGTGCATACACACACCATTTTTTCCCTTTTTTTTCAGAATGAAGTATTCAGTTTCATCTTGTTTGAATGACATCAAAATGTTCACATGCTAAGAAAAGCCACAGAATCGATTATAGAGGAAAGACGCCAGGGGGTAAACCTACCCGAAGCGACGCAACAGAATCTGGTTAAAACACCGCCATGAACTCATAAATGCTCAAATAGTTTGCAAACTCAGCATCAGATGTTAGAATACTGCTTCTTAACTTCAGGCCTCTGTCTCCACCGTTCCTTTTTTTTTACTACTCCCGTGTCAGGAGTGTGACCTCCAGGACAATAAGACCACGTGCGTGCGTGTGTGTGCGTGCGTGTGTGTGTGTCAGTCAGGGAGGTGGGAAGAAAGACAGAGGGATTCTGGGGCCGGGGGTGAAAGGTGGCGTTGATCCCGGTGGAGCAAGGGGCTCGCGGTGGCAGTCCGGTCGTCGGGAGGGGTGTGGGGGTTTCTGATGGCGGCCCTGGTTTTAATAGAGACGTCAGACATGACAAAGACAGGCCTGACAGGCCAGCTGAATGGGGGCAGCGGTGACAGAGCAGCTATCCACCGCGTCCCATACATCGCTCTCTCCACCTTCGTCACACCCAGCGTTCCCTTCTGTCTCATTCATGCCATCTCTCTTGTTGCATTAACTTATTTCATCTGCTTTTGCACAATGCCCTCAGTCAGTTTGATGTGTCAAAGCGTGATGCAGTGTGACGGCTAATAGTGTCAAGGCGATGCAGGAAGTGCTATACAATTATGGTTTTAAAAAAGAAAAAAAAAGGAAAGATGAACCCAAATGAGTTTCACAAGAAGAGGTGGAGTTGGATGAGATTAACATAGTTTTAATATATTTCCCAGCGATCACGTAGCCGACCATCTGGTGTGTTGCTTAGATGGTAGCCTGTGCCACCCTAATGAAAGGCAAATGTGCAGCAGATATTTTGTGATATATTCACCACCACCACTCTCCTGTTTTGTATTGATGATTCAAGGACCAGAAAAGAAGCACTTGAATATTGATGCAGTAACTTTATTGTCAAGGCCTGGGAGACTTTGTTGTTTTTATAGAACGGCTGAAAAATCCAAACAAATCCTAATTCATTTTATCTAAGCTTTGCAAACAGGGTTTATACATCAGGGCTGTTGAGTTTCGTCTTTCACGATGCTGCTGGTATGTTGGTGTGTTTGATTGATTGTTAACTCATAATATGTTTACTATTCATAGCTGTTGGCTGCCACACTGCATGTTGCTAGATAGTCTTGTTGTAAACGTAGTAGTCGGCTGTAGTAAGTCTCGATCTCTGGTTGCAGCTCTTTTGTGTAACTTTTTGCTGATACAGTTTGGCGTGTGAACTGCTGATCGGGCTGTTGCAAGCAAATGTAACCCGTCTCATTAATCTTATTGAAAACAGTCGCGAGTTCACTGACGTTTTTCTGATGTGAAGATCTGCCAAGTATGATTTGATTAAATCACAAGCACAGTATGCTGCAGATGAATTCTATGTTTTCTTCTCCCAGCCGCCAGAGGTTTGGACCAGTGATCATTCATTCACTCACCGGATAATAATCCTTCTCCTCTGTTCCTCCTCAGAGCTCCTAGTCTCAGCCTTGAGGGGGCACCAGCATGAGTCAGGAGTTGCTGGAGTCTGGTAAGACGTTCTTTGTGAACCGCTGCGTGAAATGAGAAAGATAAAATGTTGAAAAAGCGGGTTAGAAACGAGAAATGTGCTGTGTGTTTTTCCAGACAGGGACTCTGCTCAGGATGCATCTGACTTTAACTGGGATGACTACCTGGAGGAGACTGGAGCCGTGTCCGTACCCCATCACGCCTTCAAACATGTGGGTGCCGACAACTTTCACAGAATAAGCTTGTGCCAGTAATTCATTATCAGTGACTAAACATCTGTGCCAAGTTAAGAAACCGCTATGTATTAAATCTGAAAGTGTGACTCAAATTTATAAAATGTGTCAGCTAGTAAAGCCCCTATAAACGGCTGTAGAAGTAATAAAGCAATCAACAGCTTGAACACAGAAGTGACTGTATCATTACCAGTAGTAACAACGCTTCTATAAATTTTAAGAAAAAAAGGACGTGTGCTGGCAGGTACATTTAATTGGAATACAAGCCAATGGCATCTTCAAATAAAAGCCGTCCTTTCTCTTCTTTTCTATACTTTGTCCACTTTTTGTGCGTTGATTTTATGTAAGCGGCTGCAGAATACAGATAAACGTGGTCTAACTGAGACCGTGCATCAATCACGTTAATGACTCCACATATCTCCGTTCTTCTGTCCTGGTCTTAGGTGGACCTCGGCCTGCAGACGGGTCTGACTCCAGGCATGAAGTTGGAGGTATGTGTGCGCTCCGAGGCAGATAGTCCTTACTGGGTGGCTAACATCATCACCACATGTGGCCAGCTGCTGCTGCTACGCTACGAAGGATACCAGGATGACCGGCGTGCTGACTTCTGGTGTGACTTAATGATGGCCGACCTGCACCCGCTGGGCTGGAGCAGCCAGCATGGGAAGACAATGAGGGCTCCAGAGGGTGAGGCATCAGACAGTGTTAGTTATGGGAGGTGTAGTGATCCACCTAGATGCATGAGAAGTTGAAAGGGTCCATCTTTCCCGTGGAGCTAAATATTAATAATAATAAAACAATGCTGATGTGCAAAAGATTAACACACATCAGCAATAAAAAGTGAAATTAAATTCTCACAGTTAGTTTTGATGACCTGCAGATGTCAATATGATAGGATTTTGCATATTTTATTAGCTATCAATACTTAATTCAAATAGCGCAGATCAGAGCGCAGTGACTGCTCCGCTCCCTCTCATGTCGCTGCATGCAGTCAAGGGGGCAGGCCTACCAGCACGCACACAGTTAGCGCGTC
This sequence comes from Clinocottus analis, assembly GCF_023055335.1. Taxonomy (NCBI): domain Eukaryota; kingdom Metazoa; phylum Chordata; class Actinopteri; order Perciformes; family Cottidae; genus Clinocottus; species Clinocottus analis. Next base: position 10,055,437 of record NW_027176042.1, on the reverse strand, counting down.
CACAGATTGATCGCTGGGGAGACAACATGAGAGCAGGAGCTTTTGCTCACCGTCCTCGGCTTGTTGGAACAAAGATCTCCCAGTGATAATGATGACGTCTAGTCCAGTAAAGCAGCAACGTTTGTAGAATCCAACAGTTTCTGAGTGGAGTTCTGTTGCACACCTTATCAAGCCACCTGATGCTTGTGTCTGTTTTTTAATATATATATATATATAGAGAGAGAGAGAGAGAGAGAGAGAGAGAGAGAGAGAGAGAGAGAGAGAGAGAGAGAGAGAGAGAGAGAGAGAGAGAGAGAGAGAGAGAGAGAGAGAGAGAGAGAGAGAGAGAGAGAGAGAGAGAGAGAGAGAGAGAGAGAGAGAGAGAGAGAGAGAGTAGTCAAGTTTTTTTGTATGTATTTATGTATACTTTAAACCGTTAACATATTGTTCAATTTGAAGAAAAGAAATTGCCTGGACAATAAAAAAGGATTGGTTCAGAGGCACCGGTATCATTTTAAAAGAATCGATTTAGCAACGGTATCGGAAAAAACCCTAACAATACCCATCCCGGTGTAACTTTAGTACTTTCACTTTAAGGTTTACTTTTTTCTGTAAGTGCTTCAGGGACAGATGAGCAGTAGCAGTAGCAGTAGCAGTAGTAGCAGTAGCAGTAGCAGTAGTAGTTGTAGTAGTAGTAGCAGTAGCAGTAGCAGTAGTAGTAGTAGTAGTTGTAGTAGGTGTTTTATTCAGTCAATCTTCACATACAATACAATAAGTAAAGCCCCAATCTAATATACAAAAAAGAAAGACATTATGCATTATGCTTATATATTCCGCTCCTAAATTCTTACCAATCAGATAATTTGATAAATTCATTTGATTTGATATAAAGAAGTGTGTATATATATATATATATATATATATATATATATATATATATATATATATATATATATATATATATATATATATATATATATATATTAATGCACAGTTGTGAGTGAACACAGTTTTTCTGTGTACACAAAATGCTATTTAGTTGGAACTCAACTCGGAAATACTACTTTTGGCTCTGATTATTTCTGTCTCCCATAAAGTGCTGCCACAGTTGTGTTGTCCTTCTGATATTCTAGTTTTATGATATATAGTTTCCTCTTGGAAATAAACAGGCCGCTAAAGCAATTTTACGGTTTTTGTTATGTACATTTCAAGTCAATATGACCTAATTAGGACTTAAATAATATTTAACAAATATTATAAAATACCAGCGCAACTGAAATACTTTACCTGCACAGATTGTGATGGAAAAACATCCCATTAGATGTAATAATGTGTAATGTATTCCTATTTTATAGCTGATGCTGTGACTCTGGGTGACTGATAGCAACCAGACACAGGAGTGTGTGTGTATGTGTGATCCTGAGCCCACTGCCTTGTTTGACTAATTGACTAAACACTGTCTGTGTTTGGTCCACCCAGGTGTGCGTGAGAAGCACCAGGACTGGGAGGCTCTGCTGGAAAAGGCACTGGCCGAGGAGTGCAGCGCTCCTGCCAACCTGCTGGAATTGGTAAGGCAGGGGACACAGCTGTCCTTTAGAAACTCCTCACACGCCACATGTGGGGCTGTCAATGCCAACACAACAATGGTCTTTGTCAGTGCTAATTTTTTTAATCTGAGGACTTTAAAAACACACAATGCAGTAAATACAACTGACGAAATTGTCATCATACATTAAGACTTTCCTTTTTACCGTTATCATGTCACTTGTGAATAAATCTGACACTAGAAAAACACTACGTCGACTGTTTAGGTGACCAGAATTGGGACTTTGTGGTCTTAAAACAAGCACAACTGTTATGTTTTGTTTCACTGTTAAAAATCCTTTTAACAGTGTTTTTAATAAAAGCACAAAGAAAAAACGTCACACTTAAAATATACCCATTTGAATAAGTTAAACTTAAACTAAATATATTCGTAGCAATTTTGAAGTCTTTCATGCACACCCTGCGTAAAAACTGAAACATACAAAGATCACAAGCTGAGAGCTTTTGCTTACAGCGTCAAGGTTGTGCTGCTGAAAGCGAACTTGCTGTGGGAACAGCCTGGTAAAGTCTTCTGAGCCATGAGTTAGCTTTCAGTGACTATGCTTCAGTTCTGCTACTTAGTCATGCAGTGCATTCTCTCCCGGTGCAAGCTCCTCCCCTTGCCTAGGTGTGCGTTCGTTTGTGTTTGTGTGCGTGCTATAAGCTTCTCATTTACCACCACCCCCCACAGTCCCAGCGTGGTCGAGACCCAGTGGAGCTCCTGTCTGCGGGCTGCTATGTGGAGCTCCAGGACACTGTTGATCCGGGGCTTGCCTGGGCTGCTGAGGTGGAGGAGAACGTCGGAGGAAGGCTGAAGGTGCGCCTGGTCGGCACCGAGGGCCTACCAGATACGCCCGCAACCCTCTGGCTCTTTTACCTCCACCCACGCCTCCACCCACCCGGCTGGGCCAAAGAGCACGGCTGCACCCTCACGCCTCCCTCAGGTCAGTGGCACTGACATGGGTCAGGTTCATGTATTATTATTATTTTTTTTAAATGAAGAAAGGGGAAAACCAAATGTCTTGATTTGGAGCTTTACCGCCAAAGCAGGCGTGAGTAATGATGGAAGGACACATGAATCAATCACGTGTCCTTCACGGACTGGATGCATGTTCAATTATATAGTATAATCCTGTAATTACCTATTACATCATTTCATTTGTATAGAATCGCTACATCGATGAATGTGTAATAACTACATATTTTGTGACTTTCCAATACTTTGAATGAATATTTAAAGTGTGATGAGGATTGAGTAGATTTTTGTTTTCAGGGCCATGATCTGCTAATGTTCTTCAGGTGAATAAAGTTAGTTAATTATGAAAGATGTGAGAAGCACCAGAGGGAATATCTCTCTCCTGACACAGCTGATCTACCTTCTGGTACCACTACAGCACAGCTTTGTTGATATTTGTTGCCAGGCTTTTATTATGTATGGATACTTTGCTTTGGAAAATGTAATGAGCAGTAGTGGTACATTTAACGGATTTGGAAAATATTATGGCGTTAGAAGTAATCATAGTCTTTTGTTTTACTTTTATTTTATTGTTTCATAAAAGAATAGAAAAGAGATTATGTATTTTGTATATGTAATTTAGGGGAACATTCAAAGTTCAGCCTTATTTCTTTTGCTCATCATCCTGTTTCTAAGGCCGTCTGAAACTCGGGCCGGGTGATAAGTAGTAAATGTGTTTTGTGGTTTGCAGAAATACTTTTATTTGCTTGTTTGATTATGGCGAGCTAATTTGATGTCCAGAACAAAGAGCTCGCAACACATAAAGTTTCGGTGAAGCAAAAAAAAAAAAATGTGTGCAGTGTAAAATTAAATCGTATGTATGTTTTACCATTCTCATTAAATATCTCTTTGATAATCAAATCGTCTTCAACAGCTGATTTTGTTTGTACTTGTTTGCTTCAGACCTGTTGGGCCTGCGGACCGAGGCAGAGTGGGAGGAGGTGAGACAGAGGATCAGTGACCTGCCTCAGGATGAAGCTCTGACTGCAGAGTTCAATAAGGTACTGCCTGCGTTCCCACTGCCCCAAACACTGCCCTGCTTATTGCTGATCCGCTAGTTAAGATTGAATAGTTCTGCATTAAGCAAAGAGTTGTGAGGGGATGCTGAGTTTTTCAAAAGGACTCTGCGTGTGCTTGTCTCAGGATCCGCCGACCCTTGCTGCTCATTGTTTCAAAGAAGGAATGAAACTGGAGGCTGTTGACCCCACGGCTCCTATTTCCATCAGGCCTGCCACTGTCACCAAGGTAACAGACTTTCCTATCAAATATGTCTCTCCTATGCTGCAAAGTTGATCCCTTGTTTGCTGCTTATTGGCTGTAGTTGTTGTATGCTTTCTGACTTCATTACCATACTAATAACCCATGCACCTTTCGGAGTTATGAAAGACAACAAACATGGCTGAAACTATATCTCTTTGAACATTTCTCGTTAATCGTAAAGCCCAGTGGATCTCGGGAGATTGACACAGTGTTTAGTGGGACTTTGTGAAGCTAAACAAATTTATACAAACTTGAGAAAACGAGTGTCTTAAAGTGTCTTAAACCAACCTCCTCTCCACTTCAGGTGTTCACGGAGCAGCACTTCCTTGTGAAGATGGACGACCTTTGTGGTATTGAGGAGTCAGAGGGCGCTGGGAGGTCCTTTCTGTGTCACAGAGACAGTCCAGGGATCTTCCCTGCTCAGTGGAGCCTCAAAAATGGACTAACTCTCAGCCCTCCACCAGGTGTGCTTTGTAAAATGTTGTCCCATTTTATAACCGCTGACCTATCGGTCATCAGTGATATCAGGAAGTAAGGAATAGCAGTGATTACATCCCTCATGGTTTTGTTCTCTCTCTCCCCCTTTCTCTCTCTCTCCCTGTCTTTATTTGTTTCCATTATCTCTTTCTCTCCCTCTCTCCATTCTTTCTTTGTTTTATCATGCGCAGGATACCAGGGTGCGGACTTTGACTGGGCAGACTACCTGAAACAGTGTGAAGCTGAGGCAGCTCCTCAACATTGCTTCCCAACTGTAAGTCAAATCTCTGTTACTTTACACAGAGTTCACACTGGTCAGGCTTCAGTGCGGAGACGGTTGTCTTGCGTCTGAGACTCCTGTACAAACCTTCTACCAGATGCTGATCCGCCTCGTAACATTTGTTGTTCAGTGAAAAAAATCTTGTTAATACGAGATGAGCTAACACTGGCTCCCAGTGAAGACCTCTCAATTGGTCATTGCCAAAAGGATAATTATATGTGAAATTGTAGGTCACTGTTATTATACTGCTGTTGCATAAAGGCTGCATGACAGCTGTGCTATGAATGAATACTATGTGTTTCACTATTAGCAGGCTGTCACAGCTAAAGCCTCCTTCTTATCACTTGGGTTGTATTATCCAAGCAGCAACTTGGGCGACTGTAGGAAACTACTGTAGTATTTTAAATATACAATATTTACTGAATACCGGTTCAGTTTGTATGTGGTTTAAAAAATGAGAGACCAGTTCTCTGAAAGCATTATACGGTAGCAGCCTATAAAGTGCCTAAAATACCTACTGTATCTCATGCCCACTGCGTGTCAAACTGCTAGTCACATTGGTGGGTTTGATGCTGAAAGATCCTGTTTGGGGACAGAGTTTTAACTTTGCAGAGATCAGTGCTATAATACTCAGCTCTGACAATATTCTCACTTGTCTGCTTCAGTTTGCAGCCATTGAAACAATTATACTTTGGAGGAAATGGATTTGATATTCTGGTATGGCATACAGTCAGAATATAACAGAATATAGGAAATGTGATTTTAACTATTTGACAGAGGGCACTATAGCTTGGCTCACACACAGTGTTTTCCTTCTCTGTTTACCTGCCAGGAGCAGTGTGACCACAGCTTCAAAGAGGCCATGAAACTGGAGGCTATCAACCTGCTGTCACCTGAGAACATTCACGTGGCAACTGTCACCCGGGTCAAAGGGCAGTACATTTGGCTTAGCCTGGAAGGTGAGAAGCGGGATTTAAAGAACAGGTTTATTTTAGGTGAATGGAAAGAGAAAAGTTTCTATGTGTCATTTCTGTGCAGTCCCACAGCACAGGTCAATGCTTTACATGTAATGTATGTGGATCCAAAGAATGCTTGAATTTGCAAGACATAGGTTATAATATTTCACACAAATTCATACTCTGGATCACTTCTTCTGATATTATGCATTAACTAGTGTTGCACAATTCAGACATCAGCATTTTCCTTAAAGTCTTTACAGATGCAGTATGGAAGATAGGGGTGGCCCTAAATGTAATCTGCATGCATGTGATGTATGTGCTTATGCATGCACCACAGACGGGCTATTGCTTGTTGCTATATGGCCGTCTTCATATGATCTTTTATATCAGCATTCCAGTTGGTTCAGCTGAATTTGGTAACAATGCTAGGTCAAGGATGTAGTCAGAGTTACCTTAACTGCTGCTCTCTGCCACTGTTTGTACAGGACTGAAGCAGCCCATGCCAGAACTGATAGTTCATGTGGACTCCCTCGACATCTTCCCCATTAGCTGGTGTGAGACAAATGGCTATCCACTCATCTACCCAGTTGAACCCTCAGGTATACATGAGTCATCACAGTGGACTCTAATGATCTTCACACATCAGCCTTAAGGAGCTTGTTACTAATGCTGTAACAAACACAATACAATCATTTTTGTATTTATTTTTTTATCCTGACCTCCAAATTAGTGGCATCATGTAATAGCGTGACTGGGAACACATTAGTCTGTCCTTGTTTTTCAGTTGTAAAAGAGAGGAAGATTGCTGTGGTGCAGCCTGAGAAACAGTAAGTATTAGAGGGAGGGACTTATTTATTGGTTAGAGTGGTTCGTGTCCTGTTGCCTTTCCACATCTGACTCAATTTTTATCACTTTACAGCCGAATTCCACCAAAGTCATCGTCACCTGACACTGTCAGGCGGCAGATGGCCAACCAGTCAGAGACAGGTGAGCGCTATGTCACAGGGCCCATTGAAGGGTTTCTAACTGTGATGTGTCCCGTCTCCTGACTCTCTGTATAGTCTGCAGTTGTTCCAGAATATGTATCATTTTGTTTCCACCTGCAGGGCAGGGCAACAGGAAATACTGCTGTCCCAAGATCTACTTCAACCACCGCTGCTTCTCTGGGCCTTACCTGAACAAGGGACGCATTGCAGAGCTTCCTCAGTTCATTGGTCCTGGGAACTGTGTCCTCGTGCTCAAAGAGGTGAGTGTGGCTAGTCCAGCTGCTTACTGTACGAAAACACTACACAAACAGCGATGCCCTATAGGTGGCGATGTCAGTTTCTGGGTCTGCCACTATTGAATGGATTGTCACAGGGTTTGGTACGGCCTTTCATGGTTCCCAGTGGATGCACTGAACGCTTCAAAGGATCCTTAACTTTCCATTCAAGCCAATTAATATTTTGTCCAGATTTTGGTTTAAAACCTGCAGAACTAATGTCGTTCCCATCGACCTCAGCTGTTTTTTGTGTTTATACGCTGAACCGGGGGTTTTCAAACTTTTTCTGTCACGCCCCACTTTGGAGGAAGAAAAACATTCGGGCCTCAATGTCCCAACAAAATTGTAACGCAATGGTCCAACTTTTTGTGCCTCCTTTTTGTGACTTTTGTGACGCCATCTGTGCTTTGTCAAATAGCATGAATAAAATGGAAATCCCTTTCAAGTCAACCAGATTGCTCTATCAGACAAAAACTAATAACATGTGCAATCACTTTGTTTGAACGATGCAAATACAGTTCTATCTGTGCAAAAAAAACTAATATTTGGCCAAAAAAATGACCACAAGGTAGCCGGTTTGATCCCTGTTCTTCCCATAGTTTCATGTTGAAGTGTCCTTGAGCAAGACACTGAAGCCCCAGTGCTTCATAGCAGCACAAACTCCTTAATTACTAGGGGTGGGTAAAATGCAGAGAATAATTTCCACACAGTGGGATTAATAAAGGATTTGCATCTCCCCCACACCCCACCTGTAATACCTCCGCGCCCCACTCGAGCCTCACAGTCTGAGAACTACTGCGTTAAACTAAGATGTGAACGGGATCAAACTTTTACTGAACATCAGCATGTTTTTATAGCACTGGTGTGACAAAGTCACACTATCATGTTGGAGACATGAAGTGGAAAAACAATAAGTACTCCCCTCATTCACATGTTGGTGTGTGTGTCGGCCAGTATCAGCCAGCTCTTGCTACTTATTCTTATTTATTTGTTTCTTTAAGCATGCCGTGCTGTGTCGAGTCAAAATCAGTTGTGATTGTTTTGTTATATTGTAATACTTCTCTATGCATATTTAATAGTAGGCATATAATACTCCAATAACAATGGCACACAATATAGAGGCCAGTAAAGCAAATCTACTGCTACAACGGTCACATGTTGAAGATTTTGAAAGATCTGTCTCAAAATGAATATGGTTTGATGTTAAAATACTACACATAGCACTAACTATAGACTACAACACAGATAACTGGTTAGTGTTGTAATTCTCTAACTGTCTTGTATTCAGGTTTTGTCTCTGCTGATAAACTCTGCATACAAGCCCAGCCGTGTGCTGAGGGAGCTGCAGCTGGACCAGGAGAGCCGCTGGCAAGGCTATGGAGAAACGCTCAAAGCCAAGTGAGGGGAAGCACTATTTAATCCTGAGCTCAAAATACTCCACTCTGTAGAGAACCTGCAGGAATAGTAGTAGTGTTTACAGATGGCCTCTTTGAGGACATGTGCTACTGGATCAAACATGTACTTGAATACACAAGTGGAAATATATACCCGCACACTAGAACCTAGCACAAGAGACCTTGATGGTCGTTGCAACATTTCATTTCCAATACGTGTTACATTTTTCATTTTCTCAAGCTAATATTGTGTGAAAATCCGAAAGAGTGGCATCACAAATTATTTATTGTTCAACCTTTATTGATTTTGCGGCAGGTACAAGGGAAAGAGTTACCGGGCCACTGTGGAAATTGTCCGCACCGTCGACCGCGTGGCGGACTTCTGCAGGAAAACCTGCATCAAGCTCGAGTGCTGCCCAAACCTGTTTGGACCTCGCATGGTTCTGGAGCATTGCTCGGAGAACTGCTCGGTCCTCACCAAGACCAAATACAGTAGGTGGTGTGCAGTACTAGAGACAGCTCATTGTCGAGAATTCAAATTAATTATTAGATGATCTAATATTGCCATGATTGTAACAGCTTTGAAATCTATATATGTGCCTGTCAGTTGTGATTTTAGTTCAAAGTATTATTCAAACATCGTCAAATTCAACACAAAGCTTCTTAATTTTTCTTTTTTTAGAAACCGTTAGTTCTTTTCATTTGTGTTCCTTATGAATAGAACGAGTACATAATTGCAGCCTGACTGAATGTGAAGCAGACGGATAGATTTTGTTATTTGCAATACATTTCCACAGGCAGTGAATGTATGTTTGCTGAAAATATGCATCAGAATTGGCCTCTTTTGTCTTCTGCTGAACTGTTTTTCGACAGCACAAAGCCACAGATTTGTTGATATTTTAACTCGATGCTGCACTGCAGTCTTGGGGAGGAGAAAGTGATGCAATTTGACAGCAACAGACACTTACGGATGTTTTCATTTCCCTCCAGACAGCACATCTCCTCCACACATATGCTTTTACATTCTAATTAGTCAATCTGAATGATTTATTTTTCCATCTCGCTAAAGGACGTATTAGAGTCTTACACACATGTCAAATGCTTTATTTCACAATAAGCCTGTTGTCTTTCCGCAAGCATATTACTATGGAAAGAAGAAAAGTAAACGCGTCGGCCGTCCACCTGGAGGCCACTCCAACCTGGAGGGCGGAGTGAAGCGAAGAGGGAGGAGAAGGAAGAGGCGGAAGCAGCTCTTTGTACACAAGAAGAGACGTTCCTCAGCCTCAGTGGACAACACGCCTGCTGGGTCTCCACAGGTAACACACACTTGTATTTTCTCCATGAAGAATTGCATTAACGGAAGCGTAAGTTGTTTCACATTTAAACCAACATTGTTCTTTCTCAAACATTACTTAAAATATGTCATCATGCACTGTTCGTTGTTCTCGTCACAGGGCAGTGGAGAGGAAGAAGATCTGGATGAAGATGACTCCCTGAGTGATTCTGGCTCTGAGCTGCAGGACGATCTTCAGGAGGATTCTGAACAATCATTTGGGAAGTCTCAGCCCACCACACCGTCCCCCTCTCCTCCAGCAACACCCAGACCCACACGGCGAAGACGGAAACCCCGCTCGCCCTCCTTCTCTGATGATGAGAACCGACCTCCTTCACCAAAGGTAATGAGTCACTGAGAAATGACAAGGTATCAAATATGGAAATATTTAGACATTTCTGTATTTTTAAATCAAGGGTTACGTTCCAGACAGTGTGTCTTTAATTATTGCTATAATGTGTTCACTAGGTGTAAAATCGAAATTCCCTCAAGTACAAAATTAAAGATTTTATGTACAATCCCACCTCTTTACCCCTCCCATCGAATACAACTAACTGCCTTTCTTCTGCTTATGAAAGCATTTCAATAACATTTTTTTTTACATGTTCAACACAATCCTTGAAACTTAACTAAAATATTCAAATACAATAAACAGTAAATAATGAAAATTGTAATATTAGTATCAACAGTTTAGCTTTATAGGGAGTATAAATGCTAACATTTACGTACATGCACCTCTACACCGACAAATGCTTATACATATACACGGGAAGGACTGAATCAATAACATTTTGATTGATGTTTTCACTGTGACCTGAACTTGCTCTCAACGGCTAATGAATCAGCAAAACTGAAAGTGTTTCATTCATGAAATGTTCTGGTTTGATACCCTTCTCATCAGCATGAGCTGTGAGCCTCTACACCTCAGCTGGAAAATCTCTCAGAATCTCTGTCTGACTCACCCTATGTGTGTGTTTACAGACCTCAAAGACTGAGCCTCCTCAGAAGTTGTGTTTGGACACCAGCCCCCTGGAGTGGAGCATCACTGATGTGGTTCGCTTCATCAGGACCACTGACTGTGCACCTCTTGCACGGATTTTCTTGGATCAGGTATGAAATACTCAGACTTAATGGCCACTCAGGATGAGCGCTCACTCCATTCTACTGCATTAAGGACATTACACACCCTGGTCACAAATACAAAATATAACTTCACCAGACAAAACTAATTCAAGAAACTGCATCTCATATGAACGACTGTTTCCACAGGAGATTGACGGACAGGCACTGCTGCTGCTGAACCTCCCAACAGTGCAGGAGTGTATGGACCTGAAGCTAGGACCAGCCATCAAGCTGTGCCACCACATTGAGAGAGTCAAGCTGGCTTTTTATCAGCAGTTTGCAACGTAGCTGACGGGGAATGAACATGGACATGACTCCACACTGTCTGGTGTTTTAATTCCGTGAAAAACACTGTATTTTTTGCCATTCTTACTTTTCCAAAACTGGGCATCCTTAAGCATCCTGAATATGCCACATTGTGTCGTAAAAACATGGACACGAGGTGAACAATGCAACGTCTTGTGATCATTGAAAAAGAACAAAGAAGAAGTGCTACGAAAGGTCAAAAACTCTTTAGGAAAGACAGTTGGACTGAAAAACAGAAGAACTCGAGACACTTTGATACCATAAATAAGTGTAAAAGCCTTCGACTCCAGCACGTTTTACAAAAAAAAACAAAAACAGCCATCATCAAGGACTTAGTTCCAAGTTTTTAGGTATGTCTTAATAAAGGCTTCTTAACTTAGTGTCTGAGTGTCTCGGATTCTCCTCTTATTTTCTTCTTTTTTTATGCAGCTGAATGAGTGCCAGTGCTACAACTTCCTCTGTCCACTCCATTGTGGCTATTCATAATTTCCAGCCTGCCCTGTTGTCTCTTTTAGGGAATACCACTGAATCAGAGCTTTTGCTTGTCATACTAAGGCCTAAACATATTTGGAGTCAGAAATGAGATGGTCTTGCTGCGTAATCTGGTGTTTCATCTAATTCTAATTTTGTGGAAAAGATGCTCAAAATGTTTGATGCGAATGAGGCTAAATGCAGAGTATAACAGTCCACTTTTATTGAAGCGCTTGAGAACTTTTTCACAGAATCAACTGAACTGAAAAAGCCCCAGGCTGCATCTTGGAGCCTGCTCTACAGATTGTTTGGCCCGTTAATATTAAGCTAACACAAAAATTATTGTTTGCACACTGAAAGAACTACAAGTTACATAGAAGACAATTTGCATTAAAGCCACAGGTAATATTCTACTAGACTTATACATAGTTTTGGAAGAACAGTTATAGTGTCCCATTGCAAGGTAATTTAATAGATTTTAGTGTGATCACCAGACATGTATACTAACATTATTTGCGAACGTTATCCAACTGAATTAAGATACTCTGGTCAAAAACAGATATAAAGCGGGCCCTTATCTCTCAAGATCAAATTGCTTTATTGTTCAAGCTTCTACAGTATGTAAGAGCAGTTTACATTGTAAAGACTCATGCAAGCACAAGTAAAACCATGTACTGTATGGTGGTATGCAAATATGACAGTGCATGTTTGTAAATATTGTATATAGTCAAATATCTTCTAGCGCAACAGGGTGATTAGGAAGGAGAAAAAAAACAACTATTGAGCAATTCACTTTCTACATAAGCAATGTGTAAATCCCTTAAATATAGGCTATGGCATATTTGCACAGAATACGCCTGTACTTTCTCATATGGGGCGTATGGTTAAAACTAATGAAGCAAAAGGTGATTATTTGAGCCATTTAATTTTTATTAATTACCTTGATGATAAATGTGCAGTTTTAAAGCAAGACAATATTCTCAAACTGCTTCTGTAAATCAGTTTCTCTTTTTACCAGTTATTGTAGTGTGATTTACTGTAATGTGCTTAATTTTTTTGTGATGGAAAAAAAAACAATTGTAGATTTTTTGTTTACTAACTTGCTTGTGGAGCAGCTTTTTTTATTAATATTTTAAAATATAACTGCTATTTAAAGAGATGACTGCAATTAAAACTGTGAACAACAAATTGAAGCAGGCTGGTTTGTCACTTTCTATTATTGGAAAACATGTTCGGCACATATGCATTATATTACACACGCATGATTAAAGGATTGCTATGTTACATGCATAGTATATGCACGCACATACAACTATAACACAGACTCGAATATTAGGGGGGAAGCTATAATTCTCCAATAGGGCTTTACTATTTTGTTCAGTAGAGTTTGTCATACTGCATTTTCCATAATGCAGTTCGTGGATACGCAGGTCACGTGACCCGACGTCTGTCAACATGAGTGGGCACTTGGGCAGGGAAGCAGCTGGATGCAAGCAAGCCGTGACCTGCAATAATTCCTTTTTAAATAATTATTCAGGGGAGCAGTCTTCCACCCACCCGGTAAAGTAACAGTGAACCGGCGCAACCGCGGGTTTTAGGGCCCGAGAGTTAAATGCGTTTGCTCGCTTTGCGCACGGGAGCCGCGTCTTTAGCGCGGCGCTAGCTAGGCGAGCAGCGGTAGCTTCAGCCGATAGAGCGGCTTTATGAGAAGCTATGAACGTTTGTGTTCCGGCAATGTTTCATTTCAGCTTGACCTGCATTGTGCAGCACATTTTAAATAAGCGACAGCGTTGGTTGCGCCTGTCAAAGTAGCTACAGGACACGTTTCTGCGGGATGTCCGGTACCAACGTTAGCTCAGCCAATGTGTTCACTGCCACACGGACCTTCCAAGTTGGAGATATTGTTTTTTAACGTTGCCCAGCGCAGACTAGTAGGTCACGGTCTCGGCTATTGCAACTCATCGTAACCTTTCGTGGTTTCACTTGGAACAACAACAACAAAGCCATGACTTCGTGGGCGTGTGAAGCAGGAGCATGAGTGTGCGGTGCTTGCAATGGAGAGGATGCCACCATCTTTCACCGAAGACTGTCCAGCTTAACCTATCGATTAGCTGACTAGAGGACCGGGGAGCGCACACACAAACACGAGTCCGTGAAAAGCTACCACTCGGCTTCGTCGACTAGTCTCGTACCATGGCTGCTGTCAGTGGAGTCAACCTGCTGTCCCAGCTAGGAGACGTGGCACTGGCTGGTCCAGGACCAGTGTCCGTAGCCAACATGTCGGTGTCCGCCACCCCGACGCCCGGTACCGATAACCGGGGCTGCGAGAACGGCGCCTTGATGGATTCGTTTGGGATATTTCTGCAAGGACTTCTGGCTGTGATGGCTTTCAGCACGCTGATGTGTGAGTATGGCCACTGGGCTGCAGCGTGTCAGATATCTGACAGGACCGGGCAATTGTCCAATGGCATTACTCAGTTAATCAAAGTGGATATTGGTATCAGCTGTGAGGCTCGTACCCAGCTCTATTACCGGCGAAGGCAAACAACCCTACCATAGACAGCTTTCTTATGTCTTTTGAAGCAAAGTGCACGAGACTGTGCCTGTTAACGTGGTTGGCTGTGGTTTTAATAAATAAAGTCACCAGCTCTCTCAAACTGTGATATGGGCCTGCAGTTCCAATTCACCTGTGTAATACAGATTTGTAAAAAAAAAACAAAAAAAAAACAATACGTTCCCATTGTAGATATAAAATGACAAAGTAAGATACATTAGCAGCAGCTTCACAGTTACAAAAACAACAACATCATCCATCCCCTCTTTTTACTGGCAGTGTTATTGAAGAACTGGCAAGTCTGCATTTCAAGAACACACTTCATTGCACAAACTGATAATTCACGCTTTACAATTTAGATAGAGACGGGAAAACCTTTGCCTAGAATAAAAAGTCCCACTCAGGCTTAAGCCTGGTTAGATACGGCTGGTTTCTCGCACAGCACTGACAGCTGTATGACCTCATGAAAGCAGCCTCCGTCCTGTGTGTCCCAGCAGATCCACAGTCAGGAGGAATGTTCTGCATTTCATGCTTTTTCCTCTGGAGGAGGCCACGGCCTCTATTCACATCACACCCAGCTGTACACAGGGTGTGTTTAGTCTGAAGTCATACTGGTGCTCAAAGCAGAAACTGAGGTCACAGCTTGGTGTATAGCTTGCCTGCACGGAAACACAAAAATCCTCAGGGTAAACAGTTGGGCAAGAGTATCTAGTGCAGGTCTTGAGTGGGTAGATTGTTCTCTTTGAGTAGTTTGGGACTTGTGTAGAAGGTAAGGTAATAGTCCAGCTGATTTCTCACAGCGTTGAACAATGATGCTCGAATGATGACGTGTCTGATGTTAGAATATGTACTTCGTGATGTCATAACGTTGAGAAGGCCTCCTCTCATTAAGCAGCTTTATGTGTAATTGGAGAAAAAAGGGAAAATGGTAGTGTCATGAAAAACAAGCCACTATTGTGTTGGACCTACACTGCTTTCAATCATGAGCCTTCTAGCTTTAAATCCTTGTTTCTCCTTTACACACAGGGATTACTTACAGTGAGGTCTTCTAAAAATTCATACAGAATTTTTGAATAATATAGTTTGCTTTCTCTGTTACAAGAACCAGTCTTGATTAAAAGCAGACCAATCGTTGTCATTTTCTTACTAGTCTTTCTACATTTGGTCAAATTATGATGTCACACTGAAGTATTGAGAGTTTGATCCACTTCTACCTTCTGCCCTCTTTGAACGAAACATGTCTCTCTTTCCTGTAAACTTAGCCGAGAACTGAAAATACAGGAAACGTCATTTCATAGCTGCTGCACAGCATAGTAGGTCATGTGTTGGAGTTCTGGTCTGGGCCACTAGTTCTGCTTCCTCTGTGACCAACAAGATATTACAATTGGCCTGTATCTGTCTCCCTCTAACTCAAATAGAAGCCATTCAGTGTCACATAGGTTTGACCGCGCAAAGAAAATGTCACCCCTTATTTCCATAGTATAAATATGTCAGTTCAGGGTAAGACTTTTAGTGGAACAAAACAAATAGCCCCGATTAAACCAACAAAACGCTCAATGGACCCATAACAACTCGGTTAAAAAAAAAGAAGAAGATATACTGTGTGATTGATTCTCTGTTCTTCTGTGTTTATAAGTGATCAGTATTAAAATTTCGCCATCGTTGTGGTGCACTCTTTTCTCTGCAGTGAAACGCTTCAGGGAGCCAAAACATGAGCGGAGACCCTGGAGGATCTGGTAAGGCAGAGCCAACTTCTGCAAAGGCATCAAATGGATCTCACTGGAGTGCCTCTGAAGCATATGAACTGTTCTGTCTCTCTGCAGGTTCCTGGACACCTCAAAACAGGCCATTGGGATGCTGTTTATCCACTTTGCTAATGTCTACTTGTCAGATCTCACTGAGGAGGATCCTTGCTCTCTGTGAGTCAATCGTGTATTTGAATGTCCTGGATTTAACTGTTCAAATTAATGTTATTTAGATTAGTCGGCATGAAGTGTAGAATAATTAGGCCATCCCGTAGGAAAGCTCTGACTGCCGATTCAAATTGCATTCACTCCTCTGTCTCTCCCAGATACCTCATTAACTTCCTATTGGATGCTTCTCTGGGCATGTTGCTGATCTACGCGGGGGTGAGAGCCATCAGTGCGATTGTGGAGTGGAAGCAGTGGGACTCTCTGCGTTTTGGTGAATACGGTGAGGACCATGTGTGTGAGTTGTAAAGTGGGAGCTCCAGCATGTTCCTAAAATGCCTGTAAAGCCCATTGGAGGGCAGTAGAGAGCTGCCTTCAGTAGTGCAGTGCTGCAATGCCATTTCTTCCATTGCCAGTGTTTTACTTGTCCATGAAACACTTTGTGTATCTCAGAAGCAGTAAACTCTAATAATAATAAACTGTACACATACTTAAGCAGACTTTTTTGATGGAAATCTGTCTTCCTTTTCGTGTGTGTGTGTGTGTGTGTGTGTGTGTGTGTGTGTGTGTGTGTGTGTGTGTGTGTGTGTGTGTGTGTGCACGCAGGAGAGCCAGTGCAGTGCACAGCGTGGTTGGGCCAGTGCATTCTCTACATCCTCATCATGGTGTTTGAGAAAGTCCTTATCATGCTGGTCCTCCTCATCCCCCAGTGGAAAAAGGTCAGAAAAAAGGAGTTAAACCGGTTTAAAAAAACAACAGTACCCCGTAATGTCATGAGGATATTTTTTTCACCAATATTCAAAAGTGTTGCAGCATTCTTCAGAGTTATTATTAGCCTCATTTTGACTCCATTAGCAGGATTTGTCAAGGAAAAATACCCTTTATTTACACTATTATTTGGACAATGTTACTCCGTCAGCTTTCATCACTTGTGCTGTTTGCTGCGTTTCAAAATAGTTGGCGGGTTTTGCATTAACTTGCTTAAGATTGCAAGAATTGTGATAGGTTAAAGGTGCTTTTCTAAATACTGTAAAGTATGCTCATTGATATCGAGTCCTGTAAATGTGATCAGAAAAACTGGACAGCACCTAATGTCAACAAAGACTGAACTAAAACGCTTGATACACATTGCAAAACTCATTGCATATTTTAATTGTTATGTTTAGATTTCTCGCGGTAAGCTTTCATGTGTGTACGTTAAAGATAAGTCTTTTTACATTGCGTTCCACACATCCTACTTAAAACTCGTAAAGATCAGTTCCCTGACCGAAAATCGAACCCAGGCGGCAGTGTTACAAAGCCGAATCCTAAACAATAGACTGGTGGTCTAAGGTTTGTTTGTCTTAGAAAGGCATGTTTTTTTCTTCCTTTCCTGTAGTTCTGTGCAGTGGTACTTGTAACTTTCATGTCCTTCACAGCCACACCATATTATCAATATTGGGAGCCTGCAGGAAATGTCAATTTATTTTTTTCATTTGCATTGTTTACATCCATATTTACTTTGCCTTTGTTAGCAAGCAAGTGTGTTTCCTTGGATGTTTTTCTCCACTTGTAGACCAGTGTGAAACATGAATCTAACGTTACAATTGAGAAAGACGTAATTGGTTGTTCCCTGACCGGGAATGGAATACAGACCACAGTGGGGAGAGCGTCAAATCAAAGGTCGACATTATTACGACGAAGCATTTAAATCTTTTATAGATGCAGCTACATTTTCTTCTCTAGTAATCAGAATGTACCTCAATGAGAGTTCACATGCTTCAGCGAAACATCCAAATCTGAAGAAAAAAACAGCTCATTCTTGAACACATATTTAGTGTGAAAGCCTTAAAACCTTTAAAACCTTCACAATTCCATCAACAGATTTGTTCAGCAAATCATCAGGTTTGGTAAATTCTCTTTCCGGACCAGATGGTGATGTTTAATTGCTTCCGGCAGATTCTAAGTTGTGGCGTGAACTTCACTAGCCCATCCTTATAATTTATCATTGCTCCGACTAAGCTTTTAACTTTTAGTCTGAGGCTTGGAGTGCTGTTTATGCTTATGCCTGTGCTTGTGTGTGTTGTACGTGTTTGTGTCGCAGCTGACTCTCCTCAACCCCATAGAGAATCCAGAACTGGAACTGGCCATCGTCATGCTCATCGTTCCGTTCTTCGTCAACGTAAGTCTGCTGTTACCATGTGTTTTTCTCTGCACCCTGATTTTACAGCTCCGGCTACACAAATACTGCATGTCTCGTGCGAGATACTTAATAATTTACCCTGGCCAGTCTAGTGTGTGTGTCATATCATGACATTTTTGTTTCTGTGTTTCCTTTAGGCCCTCATGTTCTGGGTGGTAGATAATTTCCTTATGAAAAAGCACAAGACGAAAGCGAAACTGGAGGAAAGAGAGGAGGACTCACGGGGGAACAGCAAGGTGCGCTACAGACGAGCTCTGTCCCATGACGACTCAGAGTCAGAGGTGAGTCTCACTGGTAATGAGGACACATGAGTGAGAAGAAAAGATAATACAAACATAGTTGACATTAACCAGCTATCAAGACTTGACAGTGGACGACTGAAGGAGCAGAGTGAAGGGCAATTGTCTTTTGTCTTTTGTTTGCTGTTCCTTGCCTTTGGTACTAATTGACTCTCTGTTATGGACGAACTAGCTTGCTACTAATTCTGCACTTTCTCAGTCTGAAAGAGGAACATGTTCTCGAGATCATGGTTCCCCAGTTATTTTATAAGCGTGTAAAGCGGATGAGCCCAATGCAGAGTTCTGCTCTCGACACATTACCAACCATTCATACGCCCACCAACACATGAAGTCATGAGACCGGTCGGGCGTGAGCTTATTTTCCTTTAATATTTATCCTTAATTTCTCACTGAAATCATTGCTGAGGGTGAAAAGTATTTTTTACTTAGGAAGGTTCCTAAATGAGTGAAATGACCCGTAAGTATCTTAGTTTGCAGCCGTGTTGAGAGCTGGTCAAATTTTCTAAATGCTAAGGAAAGGATATAATACTGCCCCACAATTACTTGAGGCCGTCCATTAAAATAAACAAAATGCTTTTCTTGCTCTGATTTAGATAAATATGAGTTACCATTTAATTGTTGTCATTGTATTCATCTTTTTTATTTTAAATGTAACAAATCCTGATGACAAATCGTGTCATGTTTACGCGACATTGGGAAAGTGGATTCCTCATGAATTGTCCCTCAGACCTTTTCTCTGTTTTTGACTGGACCCCTGGTTTCCTCACAGGCCGCATACCGACCACTAGACTACCACGGTTGCTGTTGTTGTTCCTAAGGCATGTACTGTGTAATCTCTGACCTTTTGACAGAGTCAACAGTCAAACTGTTGGTGTTCCTGTGGCACTTTGTGATATTACAGTTGTCATTAAAAACCAGCACCTTAAGAGTCATCAGTAACAACAGATGAAGGTGGAAGGACACTACCACTGATCTCATCATACAGATGATTTAATACACATGTATTTCAACCACTAATTTATTACAGTTGCAAGCTCTGGTCACTGTTGCTCATAGGAAGCTGTGGCAGAAATTCATCTTTTTGTTATTGTTGCAGTTGAGCTTTTTTTTCTTCTTCTACTTGACAGCTAGTAAAGAGCAGACTGATTATTTGGTATGGTTTCATGTGTAGCTGTGAAACCCTTGAAAGGCTTAAAGATGTGTTACCAGGCTGGGAATCAAAACGTGGCCCAAGCGCTGAATCACAGCCAGTGTATCACCAGGGAGCTGTGAGGACCTTTGTTAGACCGTGACCACCGACTGAAGCTGTCATATCTAATTTTAAAGATGAGCCTCTTTAAGTGAGACACTGGCTCAAGTAGGACACTCGTATCACACTTATAGTTAAAAACAGTAAAAGCAGTTGGGTGCTTCTCGCCAACACTTACACTTCGTAGTTTACTATTATGACCAGTTTAACCAAACGGATAGAAAAATAACCAGCTATGTCCTTCTTGTAGGAGTTGGCAGCAGCTCGTAAAGTGGTGTTGATTTATAACCCAAACAAGCTTCACTTCTCTTTTTAACGGCTGTTGAATGTGCTGTTACTCATGGTAATATTGTTCTTCTTGTGATCAGATAATGAGCGTATGATAAGAAATATAGGTCAGACGGTCATGAGGAAGTAATTAGATGTGCAGGTTTGGGTTTTTTGCTGCTGATCTGTGTTTGCTGAGGGCAGCACCAATGCACTGGGCCAGTCGTGCAACGGACAAGGCGTCGTACTATAAATCAAAGAAGCACAGTTTTGACTCCTGGCTGGTTTTTGAATAACTTTTGACATCAATGTGTTCAATTTTCATTTTGCTATCTTAACTGCTGTTATTTGTGAAATGAGGTTGTTGTGCAAAAGCATTTGAGCAACACAGGAGTCTTTCTGTTATGAATACTAGTTGCATTTCTTGTCAGTGGTCTACATGCCAGTACCTCTTTGGACCAGGCAAAGCTGCTTTACAAGGCTTTTTAACATTTGAATGATTTAAACTAGGGGTGTCCAAACTTGTTTCACTGAGGGCCACAAAAGGAAAAATATACAAAAGTCTCACTAGAGGTGAAGTATATTGCAAAAGACAACCATCCAACATCACAACATTCCATGTTTTTTTTAAATGTATTGTGTTATATAATGTTTGTTGAGGGAGCTGTCCACCAGCCTGATGGCACACAAATAGAGACTGTTTGTCAATCTCGTGATTCTGGACTTCAGACTCCTGCAGCTGGGGAGAGGCTGTGCAGAGGGTTGCAAGCGGTGTCTGTGTCGTCTGTGCTCTCACATGCAGAGTAAAAATCAAAAGCACAAGTTTTATCTGACACCTGATGCTTTAAGTTAGCTGACAAGTCTTTGTGTATATTTTTGGAATTTGGTGCCATAAAAAATGGGCTGCGGGCCGCAGTTTGGACACTCTTTGTCTCAGCAGTGCAAACAAAAGCCAGCTTAACGGTCTGTTCCACTAGCCGCTTGTGTTCTGCAGCTAACCCTGGAGAGCATGCTTTCAGCGTGCACCCTTCCCCCGCTGCTCAGCACTGCTGAAACAGATGTTTTTCCTTTCAGCAAGCCAGAGTGTATTCAGCGGGCTAGTGGCGCAATGGATAACGCGTCTGACTACGGATCAGAAGATTCTAGGTTCGACTCCTGGCTAGCTCGGATCTTTTGCTCTTATGGCCTTATTAGGGTAAAAACAGGAAATGACTCATGTATCAATAGATGGCCAAGTGTTGTTCTTTTATTTATTCAAAGCTTCTATTGAGGTTTTTGAATGAAGCTTTGAAAGTGTGTTATTATTGTAAGAGCCTCTCGTGCGTGCACACGTGCATGCGTGCGTTGAACGCGCAAAATATGGAATGAAACAGGATATTGCGTCAGATCAAAGCATGTTTTTTGTATTGTGTCAGACTGAGGACAGCAGCACACAACATTACAGTGGCGGCAGCACTCACTGTCTTGTATGTGTGTGTTTTTTAATTAATCAATGTACTGATATATATATATATATATATATATATATCTATATATATATATATATATATATATATATATATCTATATATATATATATATATATCTATATATATATATATATATATATATATATATATATATATATATATATATATCTATATATATATATATATATATATATATCTATATATATATATATATATATATATATATATATATATATATATATATATATATATATATATATATACATATTTAATTAATCAATATACCGATATATATATATATATATATATCGGTATATTGATTAATTAAATTAATTTCAGGAACTGTGCAGCTTCTCCCTCCCCCATTATAATCCAATAACTAAGAATTATAATTTTGGTTTCTCTCTCTCATGTTTTTTAGATCCTTTTCTCGGCAGACGACGAAATGGACGAGTCTGATGAAGACGATGTTCGGCGGCTCACTGGCTTGAAGACAGTGAAGAAGAAGAAGCTTCGCATGGGGATCCCTGTTTGACCCGTGTGCCTCGCTCAACTGCTCCAAGCGCATCTCCTCCGGTAGCTGTTCCCCTTGCAGGCCTGTACCTCCACAGATTCAGTCGGCCTGAGAGGTTGGCGCAGTTGTTCCAGACATGGGATGCCCTCTGATGACTCATGAGGGAGGAGGGGGGGCAAACATAACATTGTTAAATCCTTCATGTATGCATAGGAAAACTTTAACACTGATCTAATACTGTTTGGACTCTGGTGGCAATGTATATGAGGACAATGGTACAGGATCAGGTTGGCCGAATGAATTTAAACAGCCTCAACAGAACCGAACATCATGCAAACAAAACTGTTCAACGGGTTTGTTACATGTGACAGTCTGACATGTCCTCTAGGGTTTGTATCCCCGATGCAGATCCCATTTAAACGTTGTCCTTTGTTTTCTCGTGTGTGTGTGAGTGTGAGAGAGAGAGTTTACAGACACACCTCTAATTTAGATGAGGATCGCGTCAGAGTGCTTGAATCACTGTATTAATACAACTCTGAACATTTTCCAGTTACACACATAACTACTACATATCTTGTGTATTTGTTACTTGTGTCAAAGGGAGCACATTAACGCTTGCTGCAGCCTTCCATTTTTATCTCCTGTCATTTCGAGTGTTGAACCTGTAGGACTGCATGTGTTGTTTTTGTCTGTAGAAACAAGACGCAGTCTTCGTCTGTTTGTGACTGTTTTACTGATGTGCTCTGATTGTTTGTTCTTTGTCTTTGAATGTCTATTGTTTCATTTCAAGTTGTCAGGTTGTTGTTGTTTTAGTTTTTGAGTGTTCTTTTGGGGCCAAAAAGGTGACTATGCTTGTTCCAAAAGTGTTCTTTATTCCTTAACTCCAACAAGGAGAGTAGATATGGGAACCATCTCTTGCACAATTTACACAGCTTTCACCTTTCCTATTGTATTTGTGTGAGTTTATTTTTGGTATTTTCTTTTGTTACAATAATGTGCCTGAGTGAAATTACCAGCAGGTGGTTTTCTTTTTTGGTTTGATATATATTTTTTGGACTGTTTTAACCAGAGCTCCAGATTTCCAGGCATGAATCAGCATTCAGCTGGCTCTGATGTGAAGAATGTGACATGCATAGACCTCGAAACTGTTAAGTGACTGTGGACCGGACAGTGGAGAGAAAGTATGTTTGTGCGTGCGCGTTTGGAAGCGTGTGCGCACACCAGTGTTTATATATACAGTATACCTGCATGAACTGGTGTGCGCTGGATGCATGTGTTTAAGTGTGTGTTGATAGTGTGACTGCTGGTCCTCTTTAAAGTACATGGAGAGTGACAATGTGGCAAGTACGGTGGTGGTAGTGGTGCTGGGGGGAGGGGTGTGGGGGGGGGGAGGAGGAGGAGGACTTCATTTGATGTTTTTTGGCACGTTGGCAGAGAATAAATGACGTGCATTTTCAAGGAGGAAAAGTGCAGCATCTTGCAGCTGTTGTGGTAACTCACAGCTCAGCCAGGACAATTACATTGACTAGAGGATGATTGCAATGGCAGTTGAAGGGGTAAATTATCATTCTAAATGCTTTTCCAATAAAGAATGTGATACACTCTCATAACACTGCTTGTATGTGCACAAAAAAAGAAAATGTAGCATTGTCCAATTAATGCAGGATATCATCGACGATCAAGTGGAAACAAATAATTGTGTGCAATACTATTCTTTACCAGTTGAGGCAGTGCTTTGACACACACACACACACACACCACCTTTGGTGAGTGGTGCAGTCGCCACAAGAGCCATCCGACCCTCAGTCATGAATGATTCTATGTCCAAAAATAAATCAAGCTGGTAACTTCTTACAAACAGCCAAGGGAAGACACATTTAGCATCAGGCGTCATTGTCCTCCATCAGACGCTCTTACAAGTACATTACATCCTGCCTCATCAGCTTCAGTTAACACACACACTTACACTAAGGGGCTGATAAGCACTGACACAAACATCTACTTTTTGGTGTGAGATACATGTGTACAAGTGAGATTGTGTGTTTTTTTTAATCCGTGTCAGAGATAATACTCTCCGATCGAAAGAATATCTTGGGACTGACGTTACGCTTGAATGTGTCTTTCAGATGCTCGCTGCATCGCCCAGTTTGTGGTTTTAAAATAGTGAGTCAGTGTGTCCATCATCGCACGGTTCACGGTAACACTTCAAACTTGCATGATGATGCCTAGGGAAAAAGACTCATTCCATAATATAAACACATACATTAGAAAAAATAAAGGTTCTGATTCTGAAAAGAGAATGAAGTAATAGTATAAATATAGCAAAACAACAATTGTCCCATGAATGTTTATATTATCATCTGCTACATTATGATAATGTGATCATGTGATCAAAAATAATCTTCAGGCTTCTTGGTCTTCCTAGCTTGCTGTTTAGGAGATTTCAGACTTTGCTGAAACATATTTAGCAATTGGCGTACCGACAACATTGCTACACCAAACCAAAGATCGCTGTAGACTAATCCATTTTCATTGAGTATTCATTTGGCCTTCATGTAACCCAAACAAGACAGATGGACAGTTTTCTCAGCTGTTCCTAGCGCCTTCAGTTGGGTCCTGAATTATCAGCTGTTGGCCTGTCAGCTTATCATTAAAAGGTGGGAGACCCGTTGCAGCCGTGCGATCCCTCACGACACAACTAATAATACACACTGACAACAGGCAGGGTGGGTGGGACACAGGGGGGCCTGACTGACTCCCTGGGTCTGGGGCAGAACTATATATAAGGTCGGACTTGGAGACAAAGACACACACTAGAAAAACAACCTGTGAATCTATCTGGTAAGAGGTGTCTGTGGAATCAATACGCCAACTTCAATCACCATGTCACAGGTAAGTGAGGTTGAACAAGTTATTTTTGATATTTACAGAAATTGAAGCCAGTGTTTTGAGTGGGACCTTCCCATGTTTGATATTCACTCTAGCTCGCCGAGATGAAGAAGAAGAAGCGTCCCCCGATGAAGGAGGAGGACCTGAAAGGAGCTCGCAGTAAATTGGGACTGAAGGGCGAGGTCAAGAGTAAGACCTATGAGGTCATGGCAGAGTGTGGTGAGTAAAGTCTTCACTAATGTTGTTTGACTCTGAAAAACAAGACATGGGATGTAACACCATGTCAGACGTAAATAAAAAAGCAAGATATAGAAATAGAAGATGAAATGAATCATTAAATTCCTAAATAATTATATATTATGGGGACAGAATAAATAAATTGAAGCTATGTATTACCTAAATTGATATACACTTTTATATTATATAAGATTGAATTTATTTGTACGTCCACTTTATCGCATGTTATAAAAGTACGTTCCCTGACCGGGAATCGAACCCGGGCCGCGGCGGTGAGAGCGCCGAATCCTAACCACTAGACCACCAGGGAAGTCTACCAATTGCGGTTCAGCACAAATCAAGGAAATGAAAGCAAGAAGCTACGCCTCTAATGAGCTTTGTTTAGTTGGAGTGATTTAATCATTATCATTAATAAAAGACCGTTGTTCAACACATTTAACTTTTGTTGACAATAATAAACCAACAACAGTGTCAGTTAATGCCGGCTGTGTGACGAGTGCGCACAGGGACCGTCTGCAAAGTGCAATGCGCAAAATACATACTACCAAAATATTCAATAACTTCACTGTTATGAATCGTAGCATTACCAAACTCATTTTATACATGGATGGACTCCCCCTTGTTGTACTACAGTTGTTATTTTTGGAGAAAAAAATGTAATTTTTAAGAATTATTATTAATTATTATTAATATTTATCGGAAATAATAATCAATAGCTGTAGTAAGATGTAGTAGAATAACAAAACACACAGCCGTCTGCTCATAGAGACCAATGTTATTTGTCCAGCTCGGGGAGCGACCCGTTTTTGTAAAATGAAGGTTGTAGCTTGTTGTCTGCATCACTATCACTGTTTGTGTGATAACACCATTTAGTAAAAGAGTTATGGATCCGACAAGTCTGAATCTCTTTCCAACTTTACCTGACTGATGCTAGCACCGTCAACACACCCCTGCTGCACTTTAAACTTTACCCATACAACAAATCTCACTTATCTGTGTGTGTGTGTGTGTGTGTGTGTGTGTGTGTGTGTGTGTGTGTGTGTGTGTGTGTGTGTGTGTGTGTGTGTGTGTGGGTGTGTGTGTGGGTGTGGGTGTGGGTGTGTGTGTGGGTGTGTTTGGTCAGAATAAACAAACAAAAAACATGTATTGATTGCAGCTTGCTAAGTCAAATTATTGTATTCATTTTGAGAGAAGAAGACATGTGGCATGCACTTTGTCCAACCTAAAATGCTTGAATTGTGACCAGGAGAGAGATGAAACAGGAAGAAATGTTACTTCCCACATTGTTGCCTTTAATGATGTCCAAGTGGAGGATCAGTCGCATGCTTTAAGCACTCTATTGTGTGACAAGACATTGTTTGTGTCTGTGTCTCCCTCTGTGTGCAGAACGTATGGGAAAAGTGGCTCCATCTGTGTTCAGCGGTGTGAGGACAGGGACAGAGACAGCTCTGGGCACGCCTGCTGCCGCCAAGGCTCCCGGAGCCAGCGTGTTCAGCAAGTAGACTCGCTGCAGTCTTCATGTCTCTGAGTCGAGGCTGATGCAGCAATTTGTAGTTTACAATGTTGTTGTTAATTTTTTTGAAGAGGTGATGATTTAAGATAGATACATTGAATATGTGTATGCTAGTATATTGTGTTGACATGACTGTGAAGTAAGCAGTTTAGTTTGCGATGCGCACAATGCTACACATGGATGTAATGGATTAGATTGTAATATGTCTGATGAACTGTAAAGGAGATGTGCGATTTATTATCATCGTAGACAAAGGTTGTCTAATTATTTGTTCTTCTTTTTTTTTACTGACTATTTTTCCGAAATAAATGATTCCCCCCCTCTTTTATTGAAATGTGTTATTGTCTTTTATTTGTACTAAATTACAGAAAGAAGATAATTTGTCAGTGGTTTTGGCGCAATTGGCGGATTCAGGAGGTCGTAAGTTTTCCAGAAAGGCGCGCCAATCATGTGTGGCATCAAGCTAGGGATATAGGAAAATGTATATTTTTATGACTTGGGGAGCAATCTTGAGTTCCTCTCGAGTCCTTCGAGTCATATGTATGGCTCTTGTTCATATTTGTGATTGAATTGTGTTACAAGCATGTAAAACGGATCTATAGTACGAGGACTTTGAGAGTGAGAAAGACCTCCTAATGAAGAATTATGCTTATGGTATAAACTTTGTGTAGAAACACAAAGACTTTTATGTTTTAGTTTATAATATGCTTACATTATATTATATGCTAACATTATATTATGCATACATTGTGCCAACGTATGTTTGGTTTAATCAAGTTACCACAAATACTGATCAATACTGATATATTACTAATATTACAAAATATAGAATTTGTACTCTAAGTTGTGATATAAATCATTTGACTTTATATTGTTGATAAATGGCACGTGTTTAGTGTAATTTGTAAATGAATTGTAATTGTTTGTGTGATGTCGTCAGCTCGCTCCGATTTGAAAAGTTTTGACTCTTTTCTTTCTCGCTAGCTACTGTGCTTTCACCATGTGACATGGCTACACGTCACATGGCATATGTTTTCTGAGCTACATGGTAAGGCAGACACTGCAACAGTTGGTATAAAGTCAGAAACATTGTTGAAGCTTAACCCTCCTGTTGTGTTCGGGTCTAATCTGACCGATTTACAACTTTAATCAATCAGAAATTATGTGTTTCAAACCTAAACGCCTTACAACCTTATTATATCCTCCATTTGAACATATAACATTGCTGATCATATGATCACACGACCACCCAGGGAGAGGATTCCAGTTCAATACATTAACAACAAAGTCAGTCGTGGACATTTCATTCTTTGAAATCGCACTTTTTCAAGTTCAAATTGTTTTTATACATTTCCCCTCTGACCTAAATATTTCATTGCTTTCAGTGCTTGAAATTGACTGTTTACTGTCTAATTATACTTTCATTAAAACATAATGAAATTGTAGAAGTAACTTGAAGACAGAAGAACATTTAGAATATTGTATTTTCAAGAATACCACGAAGAAGTGTTGTTGTTTAAATTGTTTTTACAAACTGAAAACAAAATGTAAAATTTGTATTTAAAATATTGAAATTTAAAATCTGCATCTTTATTTCATAGTATGTAATTAATTGACTGTATTCTTTACAGTATTGAAATTAATATAGTGATGCATGTCACAGTAATCCAGGATTTACTGTACATGGTTACTGTGATGACACGTATAGTATGTAGATAACTTCTGTAATAACAATGACGGTACTGGGATTTTTACTGTAAAAATGAATCCAGTATTCCATGGGTATTGTGATTCATTTTACAGTAAGCATACTACAGCTACATACTTGCTAATTGCTGCCAGAAACATTACTATAAATTCTACAGTAATCTTTTTACAGCGCAGATTTTCAAGTTGAAGAAATATGGCACAAAATAAGTGGTCATATTTGCTCTGTGTTGGTCTTGAATCCTTGAAGCCAGACACAGTGCCAACTGATGTTGATTGCTCACAGGACGAAGAGCAGCTTGCCCATGTAGGTAAATAGTGTGTTGAAAGGCTCAAAGTAACATAACCCTGCGGCCAAAGTGAAACCAGTAAGGTCACCAGTTGACACATTTATTTTCAAAGACGCTTTGTGATCAAGTTTATTTGTCCCAGTGTCTCATCACAATGGTCGGATTCATCTGCACGATGCATGGCTTATGTTGGCTAATACTACCACTCATCTGTTTACATTTTTTGGTGGAAAAAAGTGCAAAATAACATAAACACATTCATCAAGTGAAGCAGGGAAAGTTGAGTGAGAGAACCCAGCAAAAGAAAAATATTGTCTTGTTAAATTTAAGTTCAGTGTCAGTCCCACAACATGCACACACTCTCAAGTATGAGCAGAGATATGCTCAGCAACGTTAGTCACCTCAAGGTGCACCGACACACTTTTTGTCCCTCCTCCTCCAGGACAGACAGCTTTTTTTCTCTCTGTAGTGAATTCAGACACTGTTCAGTAGAGGTTTGGTCATGTCTGGACTGCAGGGTGTTGGACTGCTGCTGCTGTGCGGCAGCGCCTGCCTCTGGCTGCCCGGCCTGGCTCGTGGGGCTCTGGTCATCTCCGGGGATCGTGAAGCTCTGCAGGTAACTTCACACGCTTTCCTTTTCTGATATTCATTTGGAAACCACATTGTTTTATTGCAAAATTATTTATTTTTACAAACTAGTTTGGTCCTATTCGTTTTTTTTAAATCATATTATACCTTCTAACTTCTCCTATTTGTACGTATATGATACAATGATAACTTTGCTCATGTTATAACTATCTTGGGATCACGTTGGTTCAGCCTGCTGTGTTTGTATTTCAGGAGACAAGAGGAGATGCCAAATCACTGCAGGTACTTGTGAGAAACAATTTACCGACAGACAATCCTTTTACATTAAACTATAAATGTTGTTCCAAAAAATGACTGAGGATCATTTATATTATTATGCAGCATGATATAACTGTGGCCGATAAAACTGCCAGAATTGTGCAGTCTTGATTTTCCAACTCCAAGAAGAATCTCCTTTTTTTCCTTCTTTTTTACAGAAAAGAAGTACAAATGAGGCCATGGTAAGAAAATAATCTGTCAATATCTATTGTTTGTATTGATGTAAAAGATCAGAAATATTCATTTCAATGCAGCTTTATTCATCCTGTGAGGGTAGTGGTATGGAGTCAAGCTTTATAATGTCCGTACTTTTCTCAGTCTGGAGGATACAGCGCCCAGGTTGACTCACAGAATTGCTCTCACACAACACTCCCAATGTGGAATCAGTGACATAATGTCCTTTAAAAAAACAGTAAAAGTTGTGTTCTAGTTTTCTTTGGCAGCAGTCGGGGCAGCGTGCTGTGGACTGGTCCCGGGTCCATTTGAAACAACATGAAAATAGCAGATCTTACAGGGCTTCGACTGCACAAACATGCTGTAAGTGAAGTGCTTGTGCTCGGAGGCTTTCACTAGTGTTTCAATCTCTCCCTCTCCTTCTGCCTTAGGTGGAGGTGTACAGCGTGAAAGTGGACTGCGCGGTGACGTCTCGTTTCGCCCACACTGTCATGACCTCCAGGGCTCTGAACAAGGCAAACTCCTCGCAGGAAATCTTCTTTGAAGTGCAGCTGCCCAAGACGGCCTTCATCGTCAACTTCAGCATGTCAGTCTGTCTCCTCTTTGATTTCGGCTCTGTCCACATTTCAGTTCTCACTGACTATTTTTGTGTAACGTACGCTTATGAAGAGTTTTCTCAATGATACAGTGAATGAATGAGTTCTCCCATGTTCGTTCATCACAGGGAAATTGATGGTGAGGTTTATGTCGGGCAGGTGAAGGAGAAAGAGAAAGCCAAGAAACAGTATGAAAAGGCTGTTTCGACTGGACAGACTGCTGGACTGGTCAAGTGAGTCGGTCCAGATGAAGAATAAATATATATGCTGTCAAAGAAGTATACTTTATTGAAACTTCCACCGTGGTGCGTTCACACCGAACGCGTCAAGATTTCGACGCGTGTCGAGATTACATGCAAAGTCAATGCAAAGCTGCGTAAAAGCTGCGAAGACGCGTATTTTCGAGCGGGCGGCGCGTCAGACGCGTAGAAGCAGCACAAACAGCGAGTTGGCCGCGGGGCGAACTCGGGTCGACGCGCGAGTTGAAGTTTCCCAACTCCGGCAGCAAAAACGCGTGAGTCATAGTTGCGTCATTCAATCAGAGTTGAGATGTTCCGCTCGTCACCGCCGTCCTGCCGGTGCTGAATCAAACTGCTGTCGGTCCTCCGAAAGCAGCTGATAGCGGCTTCATTCAGGCTCTTGTGGGACTACGGATAATATTATGAACCCAGACACCATGGAGTTTGATGTTCCGATGTTTTTGTGACTTCCACAAGTACAAAGCAGATCTAGTGGTTATTTCATTTATAGTCTATAACGGAAAGGATCGCTCTTTTCCCAGAGAGAAGCGACGGAAATGAGCCACGCCCCCTTTGTGGCGCCGCAATTAGTCATGCTGCTTTTGGTGTGAACACCCTTTTACTCGACACGCATCGAGAAAATTGTTGACGCGCGTCGAGAATTTTTTTTGACGCGTTTGGTGTGAACGCACCATTAGGGCAGATCATTTTAATATTAGATGATGTCATTACTGTGTTTGTTTCATTACAGAGTCTCTGGAAGGAATATGGAGACATTTAAAGTGTCTGTCAACATCGCAGCCAAAAGCAACGTGACTTTCATTCTGACCTACGAGGAGCTCCTTCAGAGGAAACTGGGCCAGTATGAGATCCTGACTCGAGTTAAACCCAAACAACCGGTGCAGGAGTTTCAGGTGGATCCATGTTCGTGTTC
This sequence comes from Clinocottus analis, assembly GCF_023055335.1. Classification (NCBI taxonomy): domain Eukaryota; kingdom Metazoa; phylum Chordata; class Actinopteri; order Perciformes; family Cottidae; genus Clinocottus; species Clinocottus analis. Next base: position 10,024,068 of record NW_027176042.1, on the reverse strand, counting down.
AAATCTGTCTTGGTCATTTATTCTTGGTCAGATTTTCTGAATAAGTAGTTTACGTTAAGTGTATGTGTGTGTGTGTGTGTGTGTGTGTGTGTGTGTGTGTGTGTGTGTGTGTGTGTGTGTGTGTGTGTGTGTGTGTGTGTGTGTGTGTGTGTGTGTGTGTGTGTGTGGTGAGACAGATTGTGACAAACATCTATGAGCCTCAGGGCCTTTCTTATGTGGATGCCCATGCAACCTTCCTCTCCAATGAACTGCTCCCCCTGGTGGAAAAAACTGTCACAGACAACAAGGTACGTGATTCAACCTGAAAACCTGATGAACCCCAACACTGGGAGCAGAATTCTTCATCAGGAGGTCTTTCTCACTCTCAAAGTCCTCATACTCCCCTGATTCAATACCAAAGCCACTGATTTGACTTAGAAAAAAACTCCACAGCCTGAGAGCATACGAGTCCATTTTTCATGTTTATAACACAATTAAACCATAAATATTAACATAAACCATAAATATGACTCGAGAGGACTCAAAAGTGACTCGAGAGCTTCCCAAGTTATAAAAATATATGTTTTAATATCCTTAGGTTCATGCCACATATGATTGGTACACTTTTTTGGAAAACAATAACTTACAGAATCCGCCAATTGCGCCAAATTCACTGTCAGACAAAGCCTCAGCAAGATATCAACCACATTCCAGCCCAAAAACTGAAATATGACTTACTTATGGATGAACCTCTTAACTAGTCTCACAAGTGTTATTTGTATATTTTACATTTTGAAATTATTTAAATAGCTCTGGTGGTTGAGGAGATATTCGGTAAGCTAACCATTCAGAATTTTAAAGAAAAATGGCTGGGGTTTAAAAAGAAGAAGAAAAAAAAGGTTTTAGAGAACGTGTCTCTGATAGCTCAGCTAGTAGCTCCGTCACTCCGAGCTAAACACTCAACAAAGTCATGACTGTTTGTTGTCCTGGCTTTTTAATGAGATTAGGACAGCAGAAAGTGTCTAACTCTTCTGCCGCAAACTAAAAACAATTTTTTTTCGACTGCACCTTGAATAGGGAAGGTAGCGCAGCAGTAGCACTTTAGTAGCACTTAAATGGCCCTTACCGATAACACTTCGTAGTTTGATTTTATTGAAGAAATTGTACTTTCCTGATTTTTGTCGTTCTGAGTTTGCACTCACAGTTGAATGGACTTATTGTAAATCGCTTTGGATTAAAGCGTCAGCTAAATGACATGTAATGTAATAATGTAATGTAATCCAAGAAACACAAGTAGCTAAACTAGTCATATCGATATCCCTTTGTCAGGCGCACATCTCTTTCTCGCCAACCATGGACGAGCAGAGGAAGTGTCCAAAGTGTGATGGAACGCTCATTGACGGAGATTTTATCATCAAGTATGACGTGAAGCGAACAAAGAACCTCGGGGACGTTCAGGTCAGCTGTCAAGTATCTGTTGATGAATGCACATGAATCATGCTTCACATGTAAAACTATGCAGACTCACATTTTTTCTGGAGGCTGAGTTGTATTTGGTGGATGTGAAATGAATCAACAACATTTTAGAGGAGGAATTCTTAGTTAGCAGTTTTTGCCCTTTTATTCTTTTGTGTACGTGACTCTTAATTGATTTTTATCCCTTTAGATTGTGAACGGATACTTTGTGCACTTCTTTGCTCCACTTGACCTACAAAGAGTCCCAAAGAATGTGGTGTTTGTGATTGACAAGAGCGGATCAATGGGGGGAGAAAAGATGGAACAGGTGAGAGACGATTCCAACATTTAATGTGTTTCCGATTTATTGAGGCCTGCATGCACACATTTTAACCTCTGACCTTGTTACCCTTTGCAGACACTTCTGGCATTGGATGTCATCCTCAAAGACCTCTATGAAGAGGACCACTTTGCCCTCATCCAGTTTTCGAATGAAATCGATACTTTCAGGACATCGCTCATCAAAGCAACCAAGGAAAACGTGGCTGAAGCCACTGGTTACGTCAAAACGATATGGGCCATGGGAGGTTAATAGAAAAACAAGTGATACAACTGCTAAGTGTCATCGTAGCTCCTTAAATAATAGAAGTATACACTCTAATACTAAACATTTTATGGTTTGCTGTGTGTGTTTTCCTTCAAGGTACCAATATAAATGATGCAGTGTTGAGCGGCGTGAACATGCTGGTCAAAGACAGGCAGGAGAAGAAGCTTCCAGAGAGAAGCGTCGATATGATTATTTTACTGACTGATGGAATGCCAAGCTTCAGATCCACCCATATGATCCAAGAAAACGTTAAATCTGCTATTGGAGGAAACATGTCTCTGTTCTGTCTTGGATTTGGAAATGATGTGGATTACTCCTTTCTGGATGTGATGAGCAAAGAAAACAAGGGAGTGGCCCGCAGAATTTTTCAGGGTTCAGATGCAGTCGTTCAACTTCAGGTGGAGCCTCTCGGATATGAATATATATTTGAGCCAATTCTTATGATTTTGATAAAGTTAAATAATACCAGCTAATGTATATAGAGTGCTGCAGGAATGAGTCCTAAAACCAGACAAGTAGTTTGCACTTTGCATTCCTTGTTCTCTCATCACGATGGAAATGTTGTTTTTGAATGGGCATTTGGTTAAATGCCTTGACAAAATAACCTTCTTGTGAATGTTGACACTTCTACATGTCTTTAAAAAAGAGAGTTGCTGACAGGTTGCTCAAATGGGGCCGCTAAACACTATCACACCGACTACTTTTTTTCAAGGGAACCAATGCGATGCTAAATTCATTATTCTAAAAACTAGTTATATTTGTTTTTTGTGTGTGTTTTTTTTAAAACATTTTTTTACAAATACTTATAATTCAATGAGTGTATGCATTTGCTCCAGGGTTTCTATGAGGAGGTGGCCAGTCCTCTACTTTCAGAGGTAGACCTACGTTATCCTGTCAACACAGTGGACTCCCTGACCACCAACCACTTCACTCAGTTGTATAACGGCTCAGAGATCGTGGTGGCCGGTCGGCTGACGGACAATAACCTGGACAACTTCATTGTGGAAGTGTTTGGCCAAGGGGTGAGGAAATGAAAATGAAAATGGCAGGATTTTAGAGACAACGCTGAGTGGGAGAGAAGACGTGTGTTCATTACTCTGTTGATTACAATTATTTGTTTTTGTAGTTTGAGGAGGACTTTCAGGTGCAGGGCCAGGCCAGTGCTATGGACTGGGATGTCGTGTACCCAAATGAGGAGTACATCTTTGGGGATTTCACAGAGCGTCTATGGGCGTACCTCACCATCCAGCAACTACTGGAGAAGAGGTCTGTTATTCAGTAATTTCACTCAAGCTCATACTTGGATTCACCTGACACCTTGGTCTTCCGTTGGTCGAGACACTAATAATGGTCAGAAAAGGATCTAGATTGACTCCCACAGGCCCGTACGGTCACAGGGATGTGACTTTAACCGCCGTTGTAAGGGGGACTTATGAAGGTTTTAAGTAAAACTTTAAAATCGCTTAGTTATGTTAAGGGGCTTACGGAATTTAAAAAACTTCCCGATTTCTGTTTACATGGTAGAAACCACATGCCTCTTTTCACAATAGTTGCAGTATTTTAACAATTCAAATGAATTAAATGGACCTTGTGTATAAGGAGATGACACCGTTTTAGCTTTAAAAAACACACCTCTCTCATTTTCGGGAAAATGAGAAAAAGGAGCTTTGATTGTTTTTGATATCATTTAAGGGCCCCATGATTAATGGTCTACTTTAAAATTGACATTTTCCTTCTTGCAGCAAGAGTGGAACCCCAGAGGAAAAAGCCAACGCCACAGCCAAGGCCCTGGACATGTCTCTGCATTACAGCTTCGTCACCCCTCTCACCTCCATGGTGGTCACCAAGCCTGACACTAAGGACGGACCAGACAGCCCTGCCATCGCTGATAAACTGACTGAGGGTGAGGGAGGAGAGAAAGGGTTTCCAAAGTGATAACTGGGCAGGCTTTCCTCATCACGACTTCTGCCGAGCTTTTTCTTTGAAAAGAAAAAACCATACTGTAAAACTTTCACAAGCAGTAAACATATTATTTATATTTACTGAATTTGTCCATCTGTTGTTTTTTTTGACAGAGGAAAGACAACAGGCAGAGAGAGTGGGTAAGATAGTTTGTTTTAACCATAGAGCCTCAGCATGTTATTCTGGGATTCAATAAATTCATTGTATTGCTTTCAATTTTAATTTATTGTTCTTTTTTCTAGCACATCGCTATGTACCCCCTTTGTATGTTCCACCACTTACACCCACATATTTAGGTAAGTACTCTAGCAATGGTAGCTGTATAGGCTCTGAGGATGGAAGTTGGTCACTTGGTCCGTCACTTCATTGCCACAAATATTAGATAAATTGCCAAGAAATTTAGTGCAGACGTTCATGGTCCTCAGAGGATGAGTACTAATGACTTTGGTGATCCCTGACTTTCATTTAGCGTCATCATCAGGTCAAAATCTTTACCTATGCAGTCAAATATTTTCTGTTCAGCACATGCTAACATACTAAACTAAAACAGGGAAATTGACAGATATTAGATCTGCTCATGTTGATGTTTGCGAACATGCTGGATTTGGTTTAGCTAGAAGCACGTACAGCAGCTAGCCTGCCTGTAGACTCTTATGCTGTGTTCACACCGAACGCAACCAAATTTGGTCACGCAACCAGATTTGCTGCGGGGCGGACAGAGTGTTGGGCGAGTTGAAAATTTCCCAACTCCGGCGACAAAAACGCATGAGTCAATGCCAATCAGAGTTGAGATGTTCCACCTTCCTGCCGGTGTTCAATCAAACTGCTGCTGGTCCCCCCCAAAGTAGCGCTGATAGCGGCCGTCATTCAGACGCTCACCGAGCTGTGTGCGGCTACGGATGGTGTTATGAACCCTAATAGGAGGCCATTTGATGTTCCCACGTTTTTGCGACTTCCACAACAAGTATAAAGCAGAACTAGTGGTTATTTCTTCCATAGTCGATAGCTGGAAGAAAGATCGCTCTTTTCATTGAGAGATGCGATGGTGATAAGCCACGCCCCCTTTGAAGCGGCGCGAATATTCACACAATTTGTGAACACAGCATTAGTCTTGTTGACATGTTGTCACCAGCAGAACTGTGTTTGTCACTGTCGTTCTATTGGTATCACCCGCAGTGGATGGAGATCCTCATTTCATGATAGAGCTCCCTGACAAAGACGACGCCCTGTGTTTTAACATCAACGATGAACCAGGAACCATTTTCAACCTGGTCAGAGACCCAACACAAGGTCAGCCTTCAGTCCTGATTATTGTCATGACTTTCTTCCCCCATGACTTTTTACTGCGCATGTGTACTCCTTGTAGACTGGTGCTATTATACCAAGCAGTTAAACGTTGAGTGACTGAATCCCACGTTGTTCCCTCAGGCATTTTGGTCAATGGCCAAGTCATCGGAGACAAGAAGATCGCTCCTGATGGTAAAATTAACACCTACTTCTGCCGTTTTGGCATCCAACACCGGACTCTGGGGGTGAAGCTGGAGGTGAGCACTCAGGACATCTCAGTGTTTCAGGACGGCAAACGGGTCACATTGCTGTGGTCTGATACGGCTTCTCTCAAAGGACCCAAGTAAGGAAGTCAAAGAGAACTATTGCTTCACATGTGAAAACTAAAATCTAATTGAGGACAAATAGTTGTCACCTCCCTCCTCTTATTCTTCCTCCAGCGTGGATCTTTTCTTGACCAAAGATCGCAGCCTAACAGTAACTCTGAAGGATTCTGTCAAGTTTGTCATCCTGCTGCACAAAGTTTGGGAGAAGCACCCGTACCACCGGGACTACTTGGGTTTCTACACCCTGGACAGCCATCTCCTGTCCCCCTCCGTTCATGGCCTGCTAGGTAAACATGACACACATTGCATGTTTTAAAATATAATAGCAGGTCAATACGAGTGATTTGGATAATCTGAATTCCATGGATGGATTGCCTCTATATCTGTCACGTTGTTTGGGATTGGCGTCATGTTGATTTACTTACATGCAAAGCACAGTACTTAATTTCATAGTTTGCTTTGTAAATGGTACATTTGGCGAGTCATAATTATGAACATTTGACATAACATTTGCATAACCTCAGGAGGCAACCACTAAGGGAAAATATAACATAACAACAGTGAAGGAATCTGCAATCTGAATCTGCAGCCGCCCTCTGCTTTACAGAGCTTCATAGTGAGTTTAGACTCGTTTTGATCAATACCGACACAAACAAGACAGTTTGAAGAAGTTACCAAACTAGAACCAAAATCAAACAACTGTCGGCCTTAATCCTCTTTCATCAATTAAATCTGTTTGACGTTACATTATAACAGATGTTATAGTGGCCCTGTAATAACTCTGGGGAATTACAGGGCCAGAAAGATTTGATTTTAAAATGACGTTTACTTTAAATGGTGGGTCGTCCTCCAGGTCAGTTCTACCATGGGATTGAATTTGAGGTGTCAGATCTGCGTCCAGGTGAAGTCCCAGAGAAACCGGACGCCACCATGTCTGTGAAAGGACAGCAGCTCAATGTGACCAGGTACACTATACGAGTGCCCCGTCTCAGGGTGGAGGAGTTTGCATGCAACATGTGTCCTACATTAATAAATGGTGTGTGATGTTTCTGTCTTGGTCCACAGAGGCTGGCAGAGAGACTTCAGGAGCGATGTGAAGAACGGAAGAAAGGTTCCCTGCTGGTTTGTTCACAGTAATGGAACAGGCCTCATCGACGGAGATGCAGCAGACTACGTTGTTTCAAGCCTTTTTAAAACGGTTTAAAAACAGGCGAAGCCTCCATCTCTACCACAGAAATAATTAACTTAAATTCATTCAATAAATATAAACACCTGCCTGTACTTACTCCGTGAATGTTCTTACACCTTGTACTCGAGGGGCAAACAGGCTTTATTCACAGTATTGCATGGAGTAATTTGCTGGAATAATCCAAAATAAATGGGACGCAGTTCTTTGAGATGGACTCAGTCTGGACTTATTCATTTCACCTCATTGTTCCTGACATCGTCAAGTACAACAGATAAGATAAATAATGTTTGACATTTTAGAGAATGTCTTATGGATTGCTTAAAAATCATGAAATGATGCTGGCACATCGGGTGTTTTTAATGTGTTACTAAAGATACAAAGTATGAACTACTGTTTCCAAGTAGTGCAACTCTGATGAAAGTCTCGGACTCCTAAACCACATGGTACCAAATGACTAAGTGTTGTTTCACGACAGGAAATATCGCCATTTCTGACTTGACACTTTCTGACGCTATAATCCAACGTATTTATCTCAGCATGTACAGCAGGATTAAAGACATAAATGAAAGACAAAACCCCAAGACATATGTGAACTCAAAGCAGCAAATACGAAAATCTTCCCGCTGCTGAATGTCCATTTATTTACGAGAAACACTCAAACAACAACAAGATCCCCTGCCTGCTCTGGTGTGGGTGGAGTAAAACTCTTACGGGAAGAGCGAAGACTTGATCCCCACATGCCTCAAATTCCCTTCATCCTTGTTTTCGGCTTCCCGGACAAGAGGCGACACTGTTTCCCAGCTATGGCCGCGCCGTGGAGAGTCATGCTGCTGTGGATGTGTGTGTGCATCTGGCTTCCAGCTCAGGCGCGAGGAGCTCTGCTAGTTTCTCGCAGAAATGCTCTCACACAGGTATTTGCAACTGCAGTTTTTTTTCTTCTTTTTCATGTAAACACATCTGTTTTGTTATGTATGGTCGGCCAGCGAGCAGCCCATACACAGTTTATAAGTCATGTACGTTCACTTTCAGTTGTAAGAGTCGTAATTGACGTGCTGAGCGTGTCTGGCAGCAGAAAGTGTTTAAGTACATAATTAAATGAGGGTATTTAATTCAATCTGGGAACGAAAAAGAAAACGAGTCTTTTTTTGGGGTACGTAGGCTTTAAAATAGAAAATACAGATCAGTTTTTTGTCTTGGAATTGGTATTTCAATACTTATAATAATAGAAAAAAGGTAAATTGGGCTTTTCTCTCATTTTTGTTTTGTAGAGTTTCTCCACTGTGCGCATGCGCATTCCGCTCTGAAGAAGAAGAAAAAAAACATAACTAAAATGTAGTCGGTGATAACCAGGTTCATCGGTGATGTCAGATGCACTGTGGCCTGTAATGAACGACAGAAGCGCAAATATTTTTTTTAAAACATGGTATAGTAGTAGATATGAGAGGAGACAATAATACTCTTGATCCATAATTGACTCTTTAATATGACGTGCGCACGTTGTTAGATGACACCGAGTGGCCTTGGTCGTCACATCGGCTTTATTAGTGGGCCTAATCTTTAAAATGATGCTCCTCCGCCATGTGCGTACAGTGGTTACGTTCAATTTAAAAGAGTATCTAACTTGTGTTTTTAAGATTTCTTGAAATTGATGGTGTTTATTTGAATTTTTCTTCTCTTTGCGCATGAGCTAAAGGTGGCCGCTGGGTCCACACACGCACCTCACAGGACTGGAATAGGCTATTACCAGTATTTGCAATGTCACATTTTTCTGTAAATAAATACAGACTAGAACAGAAATAGTCAGAGTTATAGGGTACAGATCAATAAAGGTGTTTCTTGTTTTATTAACGGAGCTGCTGTGAAGACGGTGGCCACTAGATATCGCTATTATGTGAGCATGTCAAATTAAAAAGAGTCAATGAGGGAAGAAAAGTATTTTGGGCTCTTTTCCTATTTTTCATACACTGTGTAAACTCTTGTGTTAAAAAACTCATCGGTAAGGCTTAAAAAGAATTGAATCAACAATCTCACAATTGAAAAAACATTTTAAAAAAAAGCGGCGGAGCTGCTCTTTTACTCTTCCTCTCTTTTCCACTGGCCTCCAAACCATATACGCTTAAATAACAATTTCCTGTCATTTCAGACCTTCTCATAACACCACTAGTTGCCCCATAGAGTTTTTCAGCCTCTGCCACCTGCCCACATACAGTTTATATAAAAAACACTCCACCTGTTTTGTTCATGTTGCAACTAGCCTGTCTGGTATCTGTTTATTCCTGCTAGCCTGATTATTGAGTGACCTTTACATCCAAAACTGTTTTCTGACGCCATCTAAATGTTCTTTGTTTGATTCTGGGGCCACACCTTGTTTACGCAATCTACCGGTACTCGAAAAACCTTCTCTGAAAGGCGTGTTGTGAAAGAGAGAGGCAATTTAAGGATTAAAAGCAGGACTCTGCAGAGCGAAAAAACTAAAACTCTCATGTTTAAAGAGTCATGGGTATTACATTATTTCATAAAGAATAGCACAATTCAATATCAATTTAATAGACTCATTTTGCCAAACTGCAATGCATTTAAATACAGGTCCACCTGTTTGTTCATGTTGCAACCAGCCTGCCTAGATATCTGTTTATTCCTGCTGGCTTGATTGTTGTGTGACCTTTACATCCAAAACTCTTTTCCCACGCCGTCTAAATTTCTTTGTCTGATTCGGGAGCCACACCTCGCTTACGCAATCTACTCCAAAACTTGCTCTGAAAGATGTATTGTGAAAAAGAGAGGACCATATCAAAAGCATGGAAGCCTCACAAAGGGACTACTGATGCAATGGTTGTACAAAATATAGTCGAACATGCCATGATGTGACGTGATGTGATAGTGATGGTAAATGGTTATTAATTTGGCGCACATCTCTCTCCAATCCTCCTTTTCCTTTCTCAATAATCATGCAGTCATATGTTGTGTTCCAGGAAACTAAAGAAGCTTTAGGCCCCAGGTCAATAACGGTAAGAAAAATGAAGTCCTATGCTGATGTTTCATCCTGTTTCATCCTGCTGAAAATAAACTGCATATGCTTGTCTTTTTCTTCTTCTACAGAAAAGAAGCACACCCTCTGTAAACGTAAGGAAACAATTCATACACACACACACACACACACACACACACACACACACACACACACACACACACAGGCACACATATATATATATGTATATACATACAATTCTAAAGTCAAAACAAAGGTACAATCACTCTTTTTCACAAGAAATGTCTACATTCATGTTAATGTATCATTAAAAAGGAATAATGAAACCTGGATATAATAATTCAATCGACAAAAGGCTGTGGACATGATGACTGGTAGCTTCAATTTCACAGCAGTGGTATTGTTGCTGTTTGCAAAATGAAGTGCACGTTCTCCGTAAACCTCATTGGCTCCAGATGTCTCTTGTTCTGCTTCTTCTTCTGCTCTTGCCCCCGCAGAGACCAATGCCATGTATTTATCCCTTTTTCTTTGCTTTGCTGGAGATAATACACATGCTGGAAGTGATTTGTCCATCTGTGCTTTATTCCTTTCTCTAAAAGTTTCAACATGCCTTGTGTTTACATCCCAGTGACCTCTCTGGGTTTTGTGACATAAATATTTCTTGAACTGTTCTCATGACCTCTGTTCCACAATTTAGTAAACACAAAAATAAGCTGCCTGTTCTCTTGGCCACTGGTCTTGCTATACTATGATGTTTTACATGTTTTTGTGGGTATGATTTATCATTGATGACACCTTTTAGAAAGTATTTTACTCAACTAGTGTGTTAAGTTTTCCACTTTCGGTGTCACATATGGTGAATTGTATCAATAAGGGGAGGAGAAAGTAGGAGACAAGGCAAACAGGAAAATACAGAGGCATACTGTCATGAGGGGCTGAACAGAATCAAATGAGGGTCCTGGAGAAAGAAATTAAGTAGACAGACTGGTACATGTTTATATGGAAAGCAACATTGTGACTTCAATGATCTCGGCTGAGAATGGAAGGTGTAAAGGTCACGTGACTGGGACTGGTAGTAATGTGGTAACTGCAGTACAGATGAGAGAGGGCAATAGGTAATGACAATGAAAGAAGCAGAATGTGACACTGTCCATCCTCTCAGATGGTGGAGGTGTACAGCGTGAAAGTGGACTGCGCGGTGACGTCTCGTTTCGCCCACACTGTCATGACCTCCAGGGCTCTGAACAAGGCAAACTCCTCCCAGGAAATCTTCTTTGATGTGGAGCTGCCCAAGACGGCCTTGATTACCAACTTCAGCATGTCAGTCAGAATCTAGTACTTTTGACTTTTACAATAGATCTTTCTTCACCTTTTGACAATTGTCTTTGTTCCTCACAGGGAAATTGATGGTGAGGTGTATGTCGGGCAGGTGAAGGAGAAAGAGAAAGCCAAGAAACAGTACGATAAGGCTGTTTCGACTGGACAGACTGCTGGACTGGTCAAGTGAGTCGGACAGGAAGATGTTACAGAGGGCTGTTGCTGGTGCTGTGACCAACACATGAAGGTAACACATGAACATCATTACAGAGTCTCTGGAAGGAAGATGGAGACGTTTTCAGTGTCTGTCAACATCGCAGCCAAAAGCAACGTGACTTTCATTCTGACCTACGAGGAGCTCCTTCAGAGGAAACTAGGCCAGTATGAGATCCTGACTCGAGTTAAACCCAAACAACCGGTGCAGGAGTTTCAGGTGGGACACGCTTTCCTGTGTGTGTGTTCTGTGTTAGGAATGCATAGTGCGAGGAGAAACTTGTGTCATCAAACATTAATTCACAAGGTCGTATTTTGTGTGTGTGTGTGTGTGTGTGTGTGTGTGTGTGCGCGTGCGTGCGTGCGTGCGTGCGTGTGTGTTTGTGTGTGTTTGTGTGGAGACAGATTGTGGTAAACATCTATGAGTCCCAGGGCATTGCTTTTGTTGAGGCCACTGCAACTTTCCTCTCCAATGAGCTGCTCCCCCTGGTGGAGAAAACTGTCACAGGCAACAAGGTAAAGGGTTTGAAATATTTCTATCCAGTTGTTTATAGACTTAAAATTACGCTATAATGGTTTTGTTAGCGTTAATGATGCATCCTAAAATGTCAACTGAAATGAATCTCTTTCTTTTCCCAGGCACACATCTCTTTCTCACCAACGCTGGAGCAGCAGAGGAAATGTCCAGGATGTGAAGGCACCATAATTGATGGAGATTTCATCATCAAGTATGATGTGAGACAAAAAGAGGGCCTTGGGGAAGTTCAGGTCAGCGGCCAGCACTTTGCCTTTTACTTCTGATCTTAGTTGTACTTTCCCCCATGTGTTTGAAGGTGAGCATAGTTGTGCCCTTGTGTCATATTTCCACATTAGTCTTAATCATATTCTGTATTTCCCCTCAGATTGTGAACGGATACTTTGTGCACTTCTTCGCTCCACCTGACCTGCCCAGAGTCCCAAAGAATGTGGTGTTTGTGATTGACAGGAGCGGATCAATGAGTGGAAGTAAAATTGCACAGGTAAAACAAGTTGTGTGTAGGTAAGCCCCATACTGTAACAGCTATGCTATAGTGATATATACTTATATCTACATGTGTGGATTTGGAACCTTTGCAGACTCGAGATGCACTTGTAGCCATTCTGAAAGACCTCCACGAAGAGGACCACTTTGCTCTGATCCTGTTTGATAATACCATTACCACCTGGAAGAACTCGCTGACCAAAGCAACACAGAGATATGTGAATGAAGCCATTGCCTTCGTCAGGAAACTAAAAGACGATGGAGGTAAGAGGAAAGCAAAAAGTACCACGTTTTAAGACATATGGCTCTTTTGGTTTGGTTATCAGCAAGTATAAAACAAAAATGATTGATATTAACAAAATTGTGAATATAAATAAGATTATTAATATATTATAATAAGAACGGGGCACCACCCTGGGATCAGGGGCCAATAACCAAACTACGAGCAACAATGGATGCAGTCTGAGTGCTAGACAGAGACATTAAAAATGCTCTTGTGAACAAGGAGGCGGTGATTTTTGTCTCCCTAGATATAGAGAGGGCCGATGATAGGCTGTGGAAAGAGGGATTGGTTTTAAAATTGTATGATGCTGGAGTTCGGGGCAGAATGTTGAATTGGATCAAAGATTTTCTAAGATCCCGTTTCATACGGGTGAGAGTGGGAGCGAGTGCTTCTGATGCTGTAGGAATAGAAAAAGGGACCCCGCAGGGCAGTTTTATCAGTCCTATCTGGTTTAATATAATGGTCAATGATATGTTTGATGATGAATCTCTTTTTGCTGATGATCGAGCGATATGGAAGCAATAAAACCGGGGACCTTAGCGCTCTAACGGTGCTCTGATTCTCGTCTGGCTGCGAATGTCGGTTTTGTCCTCCGAAAACAGTCTATGTCCAACGAAGTCAAGACTCTCAACAACGTTGCGTTTTTTTTCACGCCACATTGTTTCTGCCTTATTCCTCCAAGCCGAGTCGGGCAGAGAGTATTTATATTGTTGCTGACGTTGGGGCGGTGTTACAGAGACTGTATTTAAGGAGTAAACGTAAAAGTGCAGATATTTGTATTTTGTTAAACCCATGCTTCCAGTCTTTATGCTACGCTAATAAAACCGCCTGCTGGCGGTAGCTTCATATTTAGTGTACTAAAAGGAGAGAGGTATGTAGCTTCTCATATAATGCTAAGCAGGAACTGTTTTGTTATGTGTTATTTCCTCTCGGATAATGTCCCTCAAGAAAAGTCCATGTTCATTTGCTCATTGAATCATGTATTGTACCTTTCAGGCACCAATATCAATAATGCTGTACTGAAGGCAGTGAGCATGCTGAAGAGAGAAAGACAAGATAAAAACCTTCCAGAGAGGAGTGCGGACATGATTATTTTACTTACTGATGGGATGCCAAACAGTGGTAAAATGTCTTAATTTGGTATATAAATAAATAAATAAATATATGTGTGTGTATATATATAGTATATTATATGTAATTCTCTATGTGTAAATTTAGTACAGCAGTTTAAAACATGTCTTACATGTAAGTAACTGAGTTAAGAACAAGAGCTGGTTCTGTGCACAGTGCAGACACATTTAGTAAATGTGTCAGAAAGTAGTCAATAGGGTTTGGTCCTTTTTTTGTTTGTTTTTAAAGAAAGACTGGATGAATATTCTTTTAAAATTAAAACCGACAGATTTGTGAATGCAGCAATTTGATACACAATAGCAATCAAAGTTTGAAAAAACTTAGAAGTAAGTTAAGTAACTTTAGTCTTGTTGAAACTGCAAGGCTTGCATTACTGGCTAATACATAACCCACTTGTGTGCCTGCATGTGTGCATGTAGGGGAGTCCAACCTGAAGACGATTCAGGAGAATGTGCGCTCTGCTATTGGGGGGAAGATGACTATGTTCTCTCTTGGATTCGGAAATGATGTGGATTACTCCTTCCTGGATGTGATGTCCAGACAAAACAAAGGAGCAGCCCGCAGGATCTTTGAGGGTTCAGATGCAGCTGTTCAACTCAAGGTAGGGTATTTACGGCAAACATATACTGTGTGTATATTAGAGCTGGGCAAAGTTGAAAAAATGTAACCAATTAATCGCATGATTTTTCTGTGATTAATCGCATTATGCGCCAAATTCAACAAGGAAGTTAAAACTAGTATATTGCCTGCTTTTATTTTAAAGTAATGTTATCAGAACATAATAACAGGCACTCTCGGAGCAACAGCAAGTTAACATACATACATACATAGTTTCTAATCTCTTTTCTTTTTTTTCTGAACAGGTACCAGAAGAAACATTTAAATTATATTAGGGAACAATATAAACAGTGTGTTCAGTAGTAAAGGTCCCTGTTAGGGACAAGCTACTCCTTCTTTTGTCCATGTTCAGTATGTTGCTTACCTTAAAAATGTATGTTAAAGACCAGCAATGAATTAACTTTATACAAAGGCAATAAGTGCTTTTCATCTTTTCCAGTTCAGTTCAGTTTTTCTTCCTCAGTGAGAAAAGTCCAGTCTGTGTTGGCTTGAACAAGTGTACTGAACATCTTGTGATGTGAGGAAAGTTCTTCTCTTTAAGAGAAGAGTAAAGATCCAGAAGTGATCCTGACTTAAAGTGCTCTGCCATAGTGTTCATTTTTTGATTCACATCACGTGGGACGGACTGGGAGAGCCGTAAGACGCCCAGGTCTGAACTACGCCTTCTGGGAGAGATTTAAAGTGCAGCACCTATGTGCGGCAGTGATAAGCATAAAAAAAAAATGCAGTTAACGCATGATCAAATTATTAACGCAGTTAAAGAATTGCTGCGTTAACACGTTATTAGCTTTCCAAGTCTGAGTAACCTTATATACGCCGCATCTACTAAATTGAAAGAAAAAGTCGTAATAAATCATAAACGAGCCACGACCCCACTGCCCTAGTCGGGCGTCGAGCCGTAGCTGGTCCCGCTATCTGCGGTGGTTGTCGGGGAGCTAGCTGCTGCAGCTAGCGCTGACAACACGTTTTATTTTGTGGTGAATTTTGTGTTTGCCGCAATCAGCTGTTATTCTAAACAGCTAGCGTAGGTACCAACTCCACAGCCCGCTGGTATGTCTCTGCAACTGCTGCTAAATGTAGAATCGTAGAAATCTACAAATGAACCGCACCAATATAAAAACCCCATGGGTCAACGTTAAGGTAAAGAAAAGAAATATATATAACCGGCATTTTACATGTGTGTGTTTATGTGTGTTTGCACATCCAAGGACATTTAGGAAATAGACAATGTACGAGTTGGACTGTGTCTTTGTTCCAGGGTTTCTATGAGGAGGTGTCCACCCCTCTGCTCTTAGAGGTAGACCTGCGTTATCCTGAACAAGCTGTGGGCTCCTTGACCAAAAACCACTACAGCCAGTTGTTTAACGGCTCAGAGATCGTGGTGGCCGGTCGGCTGACGGACAATAACATGGATAACTTCTTGGTGGAGGTGTTCGCCCACGGGGTGAGAAAATGACAACAATATGTCAATTGAAGCATACGACAATATCTGGTCATTATAATGAATAAGCAATATGTGCACTAGCTAAAACACATTTATGAAGCACATGTTGACCATTAGTCCATCATCTATATGTCCTTAATAATTGGTTTCCAATATATTTTACTTAATTCGTTTGCAACATATTACTTAATTTATAAATGGGGAATTCATCATTTTTAAAGGATGAAATAGCAATCATGAAACGCATAATAGTCAACCTTTTTAATCAAGAATAAAATACTTATATCTGTTTATGAATTGCATCCTAATGAGTGTTGATGTTGAAACAATGCTTAATACATGATGAATAAGTGTTTACTTATGCTTTACTAATGCTTAATAGTGTGTAGTTATTATAAAGTGTTACCGTTACATTAAATAGTGAAAATTAAATCTATACTAAAGGGTATATTCCCACATTAAGTCAACTTTTGAAAAGGTTTAGTAGAATATTAGACTTGTTATCAAATGATACTATGAATCTCCTCTCGTCAGTAATACCTGCCCTTACATCTCTCATCTTCCTCCTCTTCCATCAGCCTGAGGAGGACTTCCAGGTGCAGGGAAAGGCCAGTGTGGTGAACTTGGATGTGATCTACCCAGACCAGGAGTACATATTTGGGGATTTTTCAGAACGTCTTTGGGCCTACCTCACCATCCAACAGCTACTGGAGAACAGGTTTGTTCTTCTGAATGGTGTCAGCCATCTTTGTTTGTACCTGCACTAAGATTTGAAGCAGACTTCTCCATAAACTGTGACAGATGTGCTTTTTATTGCACATCTTATGCCAAACATATTAAACAATCTTCTACTACTCTCCTCCATCTTCCTCCTCAATATCCCAGTGACATTAGTACTCAGCAAGAAAAAGACAATGTGACAGCCAAGGCACTGGACTTGTCCCTGAGATACAACTTTGTCACCCCTCTCACCTCCATGGTGGTCACCAAGCCGGAAACTGAGGACGGACCAGTCGGCCCTCTGATCGCTGATAAACTGACTGAGGGTGAGGGAATCTGAGGACCATGTCTAATTAGTTAGAAGAAAATAGCTGATAGTGAGTGATCTGCTCAACTGAATAGTAAACCAGTATATTATTAATTTTGAATGTATAGCATACCTAGTTAAATAATTAGAAAGTTGTTGAATCAATAAGTAGAACATAGCAAAGACAACTTTGTGTTGTGTGTTTTCTTACGGTTGTCTTGTTTCACAGACCAGCGACAGAAAGCAGAGAGACAAAGTGGTACGACACTCTCTTTTGACTTAATTATGAACAATACCTCAACCTTTATTCCACCAGGATATTCACATTGTATTAATCTCGATTTGGGCTGAACAATTTTACTGAAGTCGGCTTTCATCATGTTCGATAATAGGTTTCATGACTGCTAGCAGCTCTCGTGGTGTCAGCAGCTCTCGTGGTGTCAGCAGCTCCGGTGGTGTCAGCAGCTCCCGTGGTGTCAGCAGCTCCGGTGGTGGCAGCAGCTCCCGTGGTGGCAGCAGCTCCCGTGGTGGCAGCAGCTCCCGTGGTGGTAGTTCTCGTAGCCAATCAAATGGTAAGCCTTTATTGCAGCAGTAGTTTAAGTATTACATTGTTTTAACATATTTATGCGTTTGTTGTTCATGTCACTTTACTTAAATCTTCTATTTTCAAGGAGTCATGTTTTATGACCTCAAATGAAATCATGATAGCCTTCCTTATCAGCCATATCAGGCCTAACGATACGACACCTTGTTTTTGTTATTTTACTGCAGTTGTTTTTGGATTCACCATATCTGAATAAATCAGGATAGCAAACACACTGATGTTGACCGTTATATACTTTTCTGTCCAATAACGATGCTTTTGCAGTGGACGGAGATCCTCACTTCATAATAGAGCTGCCAGATAGAGATGACGCTCTATGCTTCAACATCAACGACAAACCAGGAACCATTTTCAACCTGGTTCGAGACCCAAAATCTGGTCAGCCCTGAGTTTTTTTTTTAAAAACAATACTCTTTATTTGTGAGAAACGTTAAGAATGGAAAAAAAAACTAAAATCTGTCATTATTATCAGGCTTTGTGGTGAACGGCCAAATTATTGGTAAGAAGAGAGCCGCTCAGGATGGTAACGTCAACACCTACTTTGGCCGTTTTGGTATCATCCACCAGAAACTTGGGCTTAGGCTAGAGGTGAGCACGAAGGACATCTTAGTCTTCCACGAGGGAAAGCAGATCAAGCTGCTGTGGTCTGATACGGCCTCGATCAAAGGAACAAAGTAAGTAACTCAGCCTTGCAAATAATAATATACAAAGACACATACATTACATCATTTATACAATTATCTTATAGGTGTTTTGTTATTTTGTTTATGGCAGGTTAAACTTTAATTTGAGAATGTTTTTTAAATAATTTTAATTTGTTGTGTTCATCACACTAAGGGTTCCGACAATACACACACAAAACAATGCACTATTGTCATTGACCATCAAAAAAAAACAGCTCCCAGAGTATACCAACAATGAGGGAAACATGAATTGAACTCCATCTAAATAAACACTAAATTACAAAGAGGATCAGGAAAATCTACAAAACCAAAACCAAGTGTAAACTAGCAAACCTACATGCAATCTTCTGTGCAATTATACTGACATCACCTTGACAGATATATCTTCTCTTTGTTCCACACGGCTCCTGTGAATCACAGAGACACAAAACAATCACAACTTTGCTGTCAGCTATTTGTTACAGCGTTTTTTGTTTCCCTCCAGTATGGACTTCAGGCTAACTAAGGACTGCAGCCTGACAGTGACGCTGAGGCACTCGGTCACATTTATGATCGTCAGACACACAAAAGTTTGGAAGAGACGCCACGACCAACAAGACTACCTGGGTTTCTACACCCTGGACAGCCACCACTTGTCTGCCTCTGTTCATGGCCTTCTAGGTAGAGAACTGCGACAAGGTTTCATGTCATCGATAGCTTGGTAGGTTTGCTGATTTCTGATTGAACAAAAGATATTTTCCTCCAGGTCAGTTCTACCACGGGGTTGGGTTTGAGGTGACACAACTGAGTCCAGATGAGACGCAGGAGAAATTAGATGCCACCATGTATGTGAAGGGACAAATACTCAACGTGACCAGGTACACACACACACACACACACACACACACACACACACACACACACACACACACAATGCATGCATGGCAAAAGAGTATTTCCTTTTGCATATTCTCACCTCATCATTGTTTTTTTTTATTTTCGCTTCCACAGACATTGGCAGAAGGACTTTAGCGGGGACGTGAAGAACGGGGAAAATATTCCCTGTTGGTTTTTTAACAACGATGGAGCGGGCCTCATTGATGGAAGAGCCTCAGACTACACTGTGTCGGGGCTTTTCAAGACTGCTTTTTGAATCTTGTAATTTCAAAATCTCAGAGGCGATGCACTAGAGGCCACATTATTGCGGTTAAACTGACTCATAATAGTGAGTCAGTGTGTCTTCATTCAAACATTACACACATGCTGAAACAAACATTATAAAAAACAAGATAATTGCACTTTTCTATATTTGGCAGATTCTATAAATCATAACTTAACATTACAATGTTACTAATAATGTCTGCGGTTTGTAAAAGTGAGAACGCAGGCCGATGGATTTACTGATCGATCATACCTTGTCAATCATATGGTAGGTAGAGCTTTCCAATATTACGATTTAATATAATTCTATAAGTCTGCATATTTCACATACCAAATGAACTTCTCTGCATTTTGCAATTAAATCAGTATTTATATTTTTACAATTGCACTGCATGTACTTTGCTTAACCCGGCATATTTGGGTTTTATGTATTTGCACTTTGGGTTCACTTTGAGGTACCATGGGTTTGTACATACATGAACTTGGCACAACTAGTGTTTTGCCTCATTGTGCTTTGGCAGCTGCACCTTGATTCACAAAAAAATCTGCCCTGTGTGACTGTAGTGTCTCCTCAAAAGAGAGGAAACCTCTACACTGGTGTAAAACTCCAGCCACATAGTTCTTCTTCTTCTTGTGCTCTTTCCTCCTCTTGGGTGCTTAGGCCATTGACGAATGTCCTCCATTTCGCTCGGTTGTTGGCAGTTCTTTCCAACTTTCGTTCCCAGTTGAGTCCTTTTCCAGCCATTTCTGCCACTTCTCCTCCAGCTGGGACCTGGTTTTCTTCTTCCTTGTGGATTCCATTTCAGGGCGTGCCGAGTGATGCTTGTGGGCGGTTTTCTGAGGGTATAGTATAGTATAATGGAGGACTATAATTTAGAAATCAGTCAGTACTTATGAAACCTTGGTGATGCTGTTTGTATTATGTTCATTAATATTCTTTTACATGTGTGTTTTCCAATCAATTTAAAGTGGAACAATCATTTTTGAAAGAGTCAATCATCAATAAGTCACATTTGACCGCTTTGTAACCTTTACTCTTGGCACATTTACTCTCGCTATGTAACATTTACTCTTTTTCCATAAGACTTTAGGATAGAAAGGTGGCACTCTAACGATAATAACAAAGGATCACAATTTGTTTGTTTCATTTTTAACAGCAAGCAACACATCTGCAAAGTTGTTTCGATGTACAAAGCTTTTGGTGAAGGCTGTGTGCCCACATGATTTCAACTCACCAGCTAATTGGTTGTCCTCTAAAATATACATTAATGAAAGAGAAAACCCTTAGTGTGCAAAAAAACACAAAATAGAATAATGACTGATCAAAAACAAGATTTGCAAGTTTCTCAGCATATTTCTATACATGTAAATTACTTTCTGACATTCATATATACATAAAATAAACTTAATTTGTTGTTTACAAATGTATATTTATAAACAATGTATATTTCCCCACATTTAACAGCAGGTTCTCTCAAACAAGAAAATAACACATCCAGCAATTATTGATGTGGATTTACTTTGTTCTGATCTATTTCAATAAAAGCTTTTTGTGACATACAAGTGTGCCACAATTTAGTTTACTATAGGTTCTTTGAAACTGAATCATATTCTTTAAAAAAAAATGATATTCCTTTTCATAGGTACATACTTCTATTTCTATATATCAATCAGCGACTGGTGTGGGCTTGCTTTCTTTGGACCAAAGTGCCTTGGATAGATATGCCACCTTGTAATTCTTTCTTTTATCTTTCTTTGTGCCGTTGTTGTGGTGGTCATGTCGTCTGTTACAGCTTTAAGACGGATTTTTAAAATATTTTTTTACTGGTGTGTGTGTGTGCGTGTGTGTGTGTGTGTGTGTGTGTGTGCGTGTGTGTGTGTGTGTGTGTGTGTGTGTGTGTGTGTGTTTGTTGGTTGGTGATGAAGCCGCGCCCCCCTGTGTTTCCCCCCACCTCTTTTTTTTGTCACAGCTGTGTAAAACCTCAAACAGTGACCTCTAGTGAATAAGCGATCGAATAATGAATGGAGTGGTCAAAAAACATTTGACGACAAGACACAAGGAGACAATATGAATCAAAACACAATTAGAATATTGGAAAATAAATCCATTTTTGTTCTTATAAGGCAAAATGATGTTTAGTGTCTGATGTGTGTAAGAAGGTTGGTATTTTTCTAGAAAAGCAGTGCTCCCATGCTGCCCACTTCGCTCTGCTCCTTCACGAAGATTTCAAAGTATTGGTAGATGATGGTCACAGCCAAGAGGATTCCTGTACCTGAACCAATGGCACCCAGGAAGTCAGCCATGACAGACAGCCCTCCTATGCAGAGGCCACCAAATGCAGCAGCTGTGGGTATGTACCTGTGAAGGGTGAACTCAGTATGAATACATAAATATTATGGATGACAACTTTCAATGCGCTGCAAAGTAACAAACATGAAACCTGAGACTTGGACGGTTGTTTTGTACCTGTTAAGCTCATGCACCATAGAGGTCTCTCTGTGTCCCCTCATTACCATCTGCTGCTCCTTCAGCTGCTTCGCCACCTGAGACACACAGAGTGGATGTAAGCAGGCTCATTTTATGTGGGATGAATGCAATCAAACATGATTACGGTGAGACATGACATCGTTTAAAAAAACATTTATTAAAGTTTAAGTCACACTTGCCTCAAAATAGCGACTGTCGTCTCATTTTTGTCGTGTGGACCTCGACAGTGATCAAGGCCAGTGTGCTGTCGGCTCACGACAAAGGCAGCCACGCAGAAGTGCGGGTCAAAGTTCGCAAGGTCCTGCGATCAGGCAAAGTGCCTCTCTACTTGGGCACCATCAGCATCTATCCTCTGTCCTGGACCAGCCGTGGCTGCACCTGTCCTATTCTAAACCCAGGTAGGGTGAGTTCAGAGCAGGACAAAGGAGGAGTACATTTTGATATGATATGTGGTACCCAAAGCGGTTCTGTTCAGTCCCTGGAGGGATTGTATCTCCCGGCTGGCTTAGGAACACCTCTGGTTCCCCCAGAATGAGCTGGAAAGTGTTGCGAGTGAGAGGGAAGCCTAAGTCGGCCTGCTGGGCCTGCGGCCGCCAAGTCCCAGCCCTTGATTAGCGGATGATAATGGATGGATTTTAAAAAAAAAAGAAAGCATAACAGGCATCAGAAGATTTCACAAGGAGATTTGAGTCTGTGGACAATGCAGGAAAAGGGACTGAAAATCCCAGGACAATAAGCGGTGTCATCAGGGAGTTATCAAAGTCAAACTCATGATCGGTCTCGCTCAGAACATTGAAGAAAAGTATTCACTACATGTGCAACACAAAATAAAGACAAATGAATTCCTGGATTTGTTAAGATCTGAGTCCAACACATATCTTATTCAATGCTTTTAAGTTATCATACAGAACATGTACTTTGTGTACTATGTACTTTGAATGTTCAGTTAGGTTTCTTTTATTTAACATTTGGATTTATTTTGACATACTAAACCATTTTCTGTAATATCAAATAGTATGGTAGAACAGGTATTCATGTATTGAGGCACGTTATAGTCTGCCCTACAGTCACTCTGATTGTGACTGCTGTGATAGATCTTTATTTCATCAACAGCTCACAACACACCATTTTAGTCTCTGTTGAATTTACGTAAATGTTTGCATTTGTGTTTAGTTCTGTGCTGTACTTGCTTAAAATGTTCAAAATGTATTTTGTGTGTGTGTGTGTGTGTGTGTGTGTGTATGTGTGAGGACACCGTACTCACCAGCTCTTATTACATGGCTCTGGTGTTTGGACTAATAGATCCAGGGCAAGTGCGTTGACCCCAGTCATGTCGGAAGTTCAGGAGTTGAGAGGGATTTTCTTAAGGGGATCTTTGCCGAAGTGTTTGCTTGTGTGTGTCTGTCTCTTTGTATGTGTGTGTTTGTGTAAGCTTTGCTGATTAACACCAGATGTGCGCGGCTCAGGGTGTCGGCAATAGCTTGAGAGGGCCCCACTGTACTCCATTGGCCCTGGTTGCAGAAAGCACTCAAGCGAGTTCTTCACACATGGCTGACATTAATATCGTGGCTGTTCATCCCCCAGATCCCCACAAGGTTAGAAACATCAGGTCAGACTAAGAGTTTTAATAGGGAGGTTGTGCAGGGCAGGCAGGCAGTTCATGTAGGTCTCCTGCCGCTCCACTAGAGGGCGGTAGAGGGCTGTAAAACATCTGGAGCGTCTCAAGTCGGGTCCCATAGTCCGGTTTGACTGCTACATGATATTCATTTTCAAGGATCTTTGCAGATTATCAGTTCTTATGAAGCAGAGGAGGAACATTGCATATTGGTATTTTTCAGTGTTTAAATATAATTTTCAAGAGAAATAGTTCACTTAGAAAGTTCTGCAAAACTGCTGCAATATTTTGAGAAAGTGACTAAATCAAAGTAGTAATTAGTGCTGCAATTAAGGATTATTATATCTATTGATGAATCTCTTGATAATGATTTCAATGAAATTATCATCATTTTTTTATTCGATAAATTGTAAAACGGGACCATCACACGTTCCCGAAGCCAAAAGTAACATTGTGAAACTGAATATTTTGTCTAATTAACAGTCAACAACCACATACATTCAGCTTACAATCATGCAAAAGCACAAAGAGAAACACATCTGAGAATCTATGTCAAGGATCTTTCCTTCACATAGAACTTATTTGATTATTACAATTGTTGGTGATCAACTGCCATTTGGGTAATTGTGCAAATTATTAATTGTTTAAGTCCTAGTTATGATTATTGCAATGGTTTGAACTAAAGCTAAAGTAAAAGTAGTTTTTTAATCATTTGTCATCGCTCTAAAATATGTTTATTACCAAGGACATTCTCCTTCACTAGAATTGTAATTTTTATAAAGCTTAAAAGTTATGTTGCATTTTTAAACAGCTGTCCCAAAATGCAAAACTTGAAAGTACGAAAATGCCTTTTCTCAAACAGCCGTGCAGTGGCCATATTTGTCTGGATGCTCAAGTTTGTCTCAAGTAATGTTATTTCATGTCACATCTTTCATTTCAACCCCACTTTTTGAACTCTTTCCTCCGTCCTCACCTCCCAGGTCCTCCCACCACCTTCCCCCGCCCGTCTCTCTACCTTTTGTCCTTGTGTGAATATTTCACATTGCTGCTGCCGCTGGTGCGTGATGCTGGGGACTGAGCGCTCATTGTGTGTACGCAGTGTGGGTGCTGCGGTATGTGGCTCCTCGGCGTGTGGTGTGTCGTGACAGGCGTGTGGCCGCTGACGCCAGCCGGCCGCCTGCCTGTCTGTCTGCCTGTCTGTCTGTCTGTCTGTCTGTTCAGTTACACCTGACCGAGGCTGACATCGCCATGCCCACACACACGCAAACACATGCAATGCAATGTGTGCACGCACACACACACACTCACGTATACAATGCATCACTTGACATGGTGCCCAAAAGTTATATGAAGGGTCATCCACTCGCCCCACTATAGTCCACTATATATATATATATATATATATATATATATATATATATATATATATATATATATATATATACGTGTACCTTCAGGACAGGAGGCTATAATGATAATTTTGAATACAACTGTTGCATATCTGCTGCAGTTAATATCAATATATTTTTAGGCAAATTTGCACTCTACCAAGTGTGTCTTAAGCCAATTGCAACAGACAATTTGCTGTGGAATTAATTTTACATTGAAATTGCATTATTGAATGTTGTGGGTTTTGAAATATGCTGTGCAAGTGTGTTCTGAAATGCAGTGAAGGCCG